>NW_027182512.1:657104-985657 GCF_040938575.1 Ambystoma mexicanum | reverse complement strand
GCTTCTCCCATCCCTATTCGGGATAAGGCGTCTGCCTTGCCATTTTTACAGCCTGGTCGATAAGTGATCACGAAATCGAACTCTGCAAAGAACAATGCCCATCGAAGTTGGCGTGACGATTGGGCCTTGGCTGATTTTAGATACTGCAAGTTCCGGTGATCGGTGATTACAGTAATGGTATGCCTGGCACCGAGCAGATAGTGCCGCCAAGCCTTGAAGACGGATTTGATGGCTAATAATTCTTTATCGGTAACCGCATAGTTTAACTTGGGTGCCGAGAACCTTCTGAACCAAAATGCTACTGGGTAAAGTTGACCAGTTTCAGGATCCTTCTGGGACAGGACAGCTCCCATGGCTAAACTGGATGCATCAGTTTCAACTATGTATGGAAGTTCAGGGCGTGGATGCTTTAATACAGGTGCAGACGTGAATTTCGCTTTCAACTCTTGGAAGGCATTTTCAGCTTCTTTGGTCCAAAAGAAGCGTTTGTTTTTTCCGCAAGAGTGCTGTGATAGAGTGTACAACATGTGAGAAATCCGGAATGAATCTGCGGTAGAAATTAGCAAATCCGAGCATGCTTTGTACTCCTTTAACTGAACTGGGTGATGGCCACTTGAGAATTGCGTCCACCTTTCGAGAGTCCATTCGGACTCCTTTTGGAGTCAGGATAAATCCAAGGAATTCAACTTCCATAGCATGAAAAATGCATTTTTCCAATTTTGCATATAACTTGTGCTGGCGTAGTTTCTCAAGGACTGCATGAACGTGCTTCACATGGTCTGATTCTGAAGAGCAGTACGCTAGAATATCGTCTATGTATACGACAACACAGACGTCAATGAGTTCACGAAGGATATCGTTCATAAAATACTGGAAGGCTGCTGGTGCATTGCACAACCCGAAGGGTATCACCTGGTATTCGAATAACCCGTACTTAGTGCGAAAAGCAGTCTTCCATTCGTCGCCTTCTTTACACGTACCAGATGATATGCCCCTCGGAGATCTAATTTAGTGTAGATGCAAGCGTCCTTTACTTGGTCTAGTAATTCGGTGATCAGAGGCAATGGGTATTGGTTCTTAACCGTGATCTGATTCAATGCGCGGTAGTCTATGCACATTCTGAGGTCACCTTCCTTTTTTGGCACGAAGAACAAAGCTGAAGATGCAGGGGACTTGGATGGACGAATGAAGCCATTGGCAAGGTATTGGTCCAAGTATTGTCGTAGGTGACGGTCTTCAGGTTCCGTAAGGGCGTAGATCCTACTACATGGAGGTTGTGCACGGGTATGAGATCGATTTGACAATCGTATGATCTGTGAGGTGATAAGGTGTTTGCCTGTTCTTTTTGGAAAACATCCTGGAATTCTTGATATTCCTGAGGTAACTGCACGACTGGAGTAGCGACTGTGGCCAGGCCTTTGTTCAAGGGTTTTTTCGGGTAACAAGTATGTGCACAATCCGGGAAGGTTATTCTCTTCTCTCGCCAATCAATACAAGGATTATGTGTTTCCAACCAAGGTATCCCCAGTATTATTTGGAACTGCGGGGCTTTGATTAAATCAAACACAATAGTGTCTCAATGCCCATCCTGACCCAATAGTGTCATCTCTGCGGTGGAATGAGTTACAGGCCCAGAGGTAATTTCAGTTCCATCGAGTGTGGTGATGACATCCGAAGTGGTCTTTCTGCAGGGAGGTAGATTCATCCTAGAAGCCAATTCGTGGTCCACATAGTTTCCTATGGCCCCGCTATCAATGTATGCTCTTACTGCGTGCATACGTGATGGCTGCCTTGGATCTATAAGGACCATTGGTATGATGAAGTGCGAGGTCTGAGTATCCTTCTTCAAGCTCGCCAAGCGGACCTCTACGCTTGTCGGGCGTGGTCGTTTCCCGAGTCAGACTCGATATGGCTTTTATCAGCAGCTCCTACCACTTTCTTGGGTGGTTTTACAGGGCAATCCCATTGAAAATGTCCCGAAGTTCCACAGTATAGACACAATTGCATTTGCCATCTCTTTTCTCTTTCCTTCTGAGTCAAGGGTCCTTTAACTCCTCCGATTTTCATGGGTTCTGAGGCATCTGCTCCTTTGGGGGTAGCGTTGGGTTTAACCAACACTCGGTTCTCGAACTTGGCTCGGTCAGCCTTTCTATTCTGAAGTCTGTGATCTAACTGGACCACTAAGTCTATATATTCAGCACAGTCTTGAGGTGGTTTCACAACTTGAGCCAAAACATCTTTGAGTTCTCCTCGAAGTCCTCAATGAAATAACGTAATCCGTTTTACCTCAGGCCATCCAGTTTCCACCACCAACCTATTGAAGGTTGCGATGTAGGTTAGAAGGTCCTGGTTACCCTGTCGTAGGGACAAAAGTTTGTTATCCAGGGCCTGTCCTTGGGAGTGCCGGGCAAATAGTCTCTGCATGCTCATTTGAAAACCCTGAAAATCCCGAAGAATAGGGTCATCCTGATTGACTAGTGGAATTGACCAATCCGCTGCACTGCCGCTGAGATATGATAATACAAAGGCTACTTTGGCTTGATCGTTTGGAAAGGCTCCAGGTCTGCATAAAAAGTGCAAGCGGCATTGGTTCATAAACACAGCAAACATTTTCGGGTCCCCAGCAAAACGTTCCGGCGGGGCTAAAGGAATGCTCCCTGGTAGAACCACTTGCACAGGATTGCTCGATGAAACAGGAGTTGGATTCCCCCCAAGTCCAGGTAATGGTGTTTGCCCAGCTTGGTTTTGCAGTAATTGTCTAGCAAGATCATCAGTGCATTCCTTAGAAACAATCAGCTCTCTCTTGAGGGTATTAGTTTCTTGGCGAGCGGCATGTACTTCAGCCCTAACTTCCCCTAATAATTGGGCCACTTGGTCAGTTTCTGAGGTCTCCATGACACCCGGGTGAGGATTTGTAGGAAGGCTTCGCGTTCTGTTACGCTCACCTGGTTAACACAGGGGTGTCGAGCGGAACTGGACAGCCCCGGTCTCCACCAACGTGATGCGTAGTGCAGAGATGACCGACTGGACTGGCCCACCTAGCTTCGTCTGCTTGACCCGTAGAAGTATTCTCCTAAAGGCGGAGAAAGGGAATTAGCCACCCGTGGATTTGAGAATGATGAGCTCTCCATCCTGCGAGGAACGCAGAGGCGTGTTGATGGCCAGTTACTTCACTGGCTTGAGGATATTGGAAGAGTTCTAGACAAATTTTGGCTCCAAACCTCCTGGCGAAGGACCGTAAGTATATAGTTCTTAAGAGTTCAAAAATGTCTCTTGTCCAATTCCTTTGTTTATCTTGCAGCTTAGAACCAAAAGAAGATCGTCTTGTGGCAGCTAAAAGCGTTCAGGTAAGAGTCTGTGTTATCCCACACTGTCTGTTACATGATGCCAAGGGTTAACTCGCTGCTTTCTCTTTTCTTACAGGTGCGGCGTAAGAAGATTTGGCGTGCTGGTGAATAATACCTCCGGCGGTAAAATCAGGTAAGTATCTGGTGGCAAAGAGATTGTCCTTGTTTGTTCCCTCGGCTCACCTTGTTGTTTTCTTGTCCCCCTTAGGTGCTGGAATGCGGCAACATATTGATGGAGACAGCGTCGTATCGTAGAGATGCTGCGAGGAACGGTGAGTATGGCGCGGCCCAATAATGTTCTTGTTCTAACCTTTCTTCTTCTTTCCCTTCTTTCTAAGCGCTCTGGACTCGAGGCGGGCGTGGCAAGATGCTGGATGCTGACTGCAGGCACGGTGAGCGTTACGCTGCAGGATGCAGAACAACGCGAAGCTTGTGCTGCTCTTCGGGCGTGGTTTAAATAGCCCTCCAAAGTAGTCCCAGATAAGTATTCCTCCACAACCACACCCGAGTAACAAAATAGTCCCAAACGTAAAGTAGTCCCTTCCAAGCCTCACATGGGCTTGGATCTCTTGCAGCATGGTCTGCATCAGGTACCTTTTAACATAGGCGCCAGGACTGATGACCCATATGAGCCTGGCGCCATAGACGCCAGGACTGTACCCATATAGCCCCTAACAGGGGTTGCTGGGCTTTCTCTGGGTAACATGATGCCTGCTTCCGGGGTTGATGGTTGCCCGGGGGTAGGCATCATGACATATAGGGCAGTAAGGAGGAGGGGGAGGGCAAGAAGGGGCCTTAGATGGGATTGCGAAAGACAGGAGCAAAGGGTTTGGGGGGCAAGAGGTTGGGGGAATAACTGGCTGGGTGAGACCGCTGACATGTTTTGTCCCCGCAGCAGGAACCCATTAAGGAAAGAGATGAGGAGCGTCGGAGTAGAGGCCAGGCTGCAGACGGGCGATGGCAGGGCTGAAAGAGGTGAGCGGGAAGGGGACTGGTCAACTGCATGGCAGAGGGGGGACACGAGAAGGGGGGCAAGAAGGGAAGGGTCGGGAGTACAAGGGGTGAGGAGAGAGATTGGTGTACAGGCTATTGGAGCCTTGGTTGAAGAAAGGGAAAACTGCTTGGTGGAGGTACAGACAGACAAGGTGATTGAGCCATTGGGGATCGAGGTAGAGGTTTCAAAAGAAAAAGAGGTAGAGGTGAAGGGCAAGGAGAAAAAGCTACCATACATGGGCATCACAAAACCATTGGGAGCACATTTGATGACAGCAACTAAAGATAAGATACAAGCAGGGGAATTTGTGGATGTGTTTAAGTTGCTTCATAGAGAAGTGAGAGCAAAAGAGGGGTCTAAGGAGGAGGAGAGGGAGCTGGCCTCGCGCCCAAGGGTACCGGTGATGATCGAAAATTGGACGTCGGCATTTATTATCTACGCGAGTGTCTACTGTGAGTGGTGTGTGGCTCTGCTAAAATACATGGATGTGATTAGAAAGGCAATTACAAGTTTTGGGGGCTTTGCATGGGTGCGTTACGGTGAAGAGTTTAGGGTAAGGATGGCAGAGGACAGCCAGGTGGTCTAGGGTGAAATAGACATGGATCTATGGCTGCAGCGGATGGCACCAACGATACCTGCCCCGACATTGCACAAAGCAAGTGGTTTGCCTGTGCCTTTCAGGCCCTTTCTTGGCTGCCCCACCCACGAGGGGGTGGGGGGAAGAGGCAGAGGGCATCCTTCAGTGGCATGCTGGGCCTTTAATAAGGGTGGCTGCACAAGTAATGTGTGTAGGTTCAGACATGAATGTAGCAAGTGTGCAGGGAAGCACCCACTTACTAAGTGTTTCCAACAAGGAGACAGGGGGAAGTGGAGAGGATCCGGCAGAGGGGCTGTGGGGAAAGTCTTTTACTCCAGTTAAATTGGAAGTGTTGGAGATGTGGTTGGAATTTTATCCGGACAGGGAAAGGGCTGAGATTTTGGGAGATGGTTTTCATCATGGTTTTAGGCTGGGTTAAGGGTGCGTCGGTGGGCGGAAAATTTGAAGTCTGCCAAGGAAAATGTGGAAGTAGTGAGGGAGAAATTGGGCAAGGAGATAGCGGTAGGGAGGGTGGTAGGGCCATTTGATGATTTGACAGAAGATTTAGTGGTATCTCCACTGGGAGTTGTACCCAAGAAGGTCTCGGGGGAAATTTAGAGTGATACACCACTTATCATGGCCTGAGGGTATGTCTGTCAACGATTGTATTGCTCTGGAAGAGTGTGGGGTTGTATCGCAAGTGTGGACCAGGTGGTGGAGTTGGTGAGGAAAGCAGGGTGTGGGGCCTTCATGGCCAAGTGTGACATTAAGGCGCTTTCAGGTTGTTGCCGGTGCACCCGGAGGATTTTTGGCTACTGGGAATGCAATTTGAGGACCGCATCTACATCGACAAAGCTTTTCCAATGGGGTGTGCAATTTCTTGCGCCTTGTTCGAGTGTTTCAGTTCCTTTTTGCAGTGGGTTTTCTCATACAGTTCTGGTTGGGAAGGGGTACTGCATTACAGATAGAGAGAGGGAGTGCGGGGAGATGCTAAAGATGTTTCAGGACCTGATGGGAGAGTTGAGGGGTGCCCTTGCAGAGGACAAAACAGAGGGTCCGGCAGTGGTGTTGACCTTTTTAGGGACTGAATTGGACTCAGTGGCTATGACCTCACGCTTGCCGCATGACAAGGTGAGCAAACTGGTAGGATTGCTGGGGAAAGCGATGATGCTAGTGGAAATGCAGAGTTTGGTGGAGCATTTGAATTTTGCATGCAAGGTGGTGGCGCCAGGGCAGACTTTTTGTAGAAACATGGCATGGACTATGGCGGGAGCAAAGTGCCCACATCATCGGGTAAGGGTATCAGGTGCAGTGCGGGCAGACTGTAGGATTTGGCTGCGTATTCTGGAAAGCTTTAATGGGGTGTCCATGTGGTTGCAGGGGGATCTGGTGTCCTGGGAAGTGCAGATATTTTCAGATGCAGCAGGTCCGGG
This sequence comes from Ambystoma mexicanum, assembly GCF_040938575.1. Classification (NCBI taxonomy): domain Eukaryota; kingdom Metazoa; phylum Chordata; class Amphibia; order Caudata; family Ambystomatidae; genus Ambystoma; species Ambystoma mexicanum. Next base: position 979,306 of record NW_027182512.1, on the reverse strand, counting down.
AGGTTTTGGTGTGTTTTGGGGAGGAACATGGTGCGCGGAGAAGTGGCCATTGCGTTGGTTGAAGGAAGGGAGGAGCATAGCATTTCTTGAATTCTTTCCTTTGTTGGTTGCAATGGAGTTGTGGGGGAAGGAGTTGCAGAACAGGAAAGTGAATTTCAACATTGACAACGAATGTGTGGTTCATGTAGTGAACAGGCAGTCAGCAAGGGATCAGAGGGTGGAGAGACTGATGAGAGAGTTTGTTCTGCATTGTATGGAATGGAATGTGGTGTTTAAGGCAACACATGTGCCTGGGAAGGATAATGGCATCGCTGATGCATTATCTCGTTTTCAATGGCAGAGATTCCGTGGATTGGCTTCAGGAGCGGAACAGGAGGGGCAGCGGATTCCAGAGGAGCTGTGGAAGATAGGAAGCTGAGCGCGCTTTCCTTGGTGGAGGGTCCACTTGCCCCGGCGTCTAGGGAGGCATACAGGAGAGCTTGGGAGGACTTCGTAAAAGGAGGAGCTCGGAGTTGGAAGGGTAGGGTAGGGGGGATGCGGAAGAGCGGAGAAGGGATGATGTCACTAATTTCCTCTTGAGGTGCATGGATAAAGGTTGGTCTCAGGCAACTATAGCGGGAAAGATGGCAGGGATCGCTTTCTATGGGTAATGGTTTTGGGGTTTTCAACCGAGCGGTGGAGAAATGGCGAGCAGGATGTTGGAAGAATGGGCAAGGGAGAGTAGGCGGGAGAAGGACAAGAGGAGACCAGTATTGGCGGACCTACTAGCCAGGTTGTGTTAGGCTGTGGGGGGTGGGGTTTGCTGGTCGAACTGGGAAGGAGAGTTGTTCGCGACTTGCTTTACATGGCTGTTCTTTGGGGCTTTTAGGGTTTCTGAGCTGGTGGGAGGAAAGAGTGGGGTAGGTGGACTGCGTTGTGGAGATGTTTATTTTACGGAGGGAGGGCTGGACATCAGGATTAAGAGGTCCAAGACAGATCAAAAAGGAAAGGCTCTTGGGTCTTGCTGGCCCGAGGGAGCAAGGAGTTGTGCCCGGTGCGGACAGGTTTGGCGTGGAAGGAGCTAAGTTGGACTAGGACGGGTTTGGTTTTTCAACATGAGGATGGGGCGGCAGTATCAGCAGCGCACGTTTTGGGGGTGCTTTGGAAGGTGTTGGTAGCGGTAGGGGAAAATGCGGAGGAGTTTGGAACTCATTCATTTACGATGGGTGCAGCATCTGAAGGTAACAGATGGGATTTATCGGAGGATAAGGTGAAAAGTTTGGGACGGTGGAAGTCCGGGAAATACAAAGGGTACGTCAGGGACTTGGGTAAAGGTGACGTTTGAAATAAGGTTTTGGTGGGATTTCAGGAGTGTCAAATGGGTAGGGTGGCTGTGATTTGAAAGTGATATTGTAATTTCTTTTTCAGATGCTGCTCGGAGGCCGGGGGAGATGCCGTAGATTTGGATTATGGGCCACTCTATTGTTAAGTGGGCGGGTAAGGAGGCAGAGAAAAGGGTTTTTGGCAGGCAATTGAGTTGCAGCTATAAAGTGGCGTCGGTAAGATGGTCCAGTTTAGTGGGGCTTCGCTGGGATCAGCTGCTGCCTATGTTGGCGGGTTTGAGGGAACGCTATGGGTCTCCAGAAGGGGTGATCATTCATGTAGGGGAAAATGACCCTGTAAGAGATACAGGTGTGGCTCTTCTTAGAAAAATGAAAAGGGGTTTGGTATGGGTCCGGGAAATGTGGCCACAAGCATGTGTAGTTTGGACTAAGTTGTTGCCGCAGAGAGTTTGGAGGGGAGTTAGAAGTGAGGGAGCAATAGAGCAGGCAAGGAAGGGAATAAATAGAGAGATGGGAAAATGTTGTTCCTCGGAAGGGGTGAAGGTTTTAGAACACAAAGAAATAGTTTATGAAGGTTTCAAGATCTTCAGAGAGGATGGCGTCCATTTGTCAGTTTATGGGAATAGTTATTATCTGGCGGATTTGGCCTTGCAGGTGGAAGAGATTGTTAAGGAGTTGGAAATTGAAAGAAGTTGTAGGGGTGGGGCAGAAAGAACACCTCGGTTGGTGGGTTTTTCCTGTTGCCGTGGGCATGGCCCCTTTAGATGAGAGGGGAGTGAACCACAATGGGGGAATAGTGCGGGAAAGGATGGGGGTGGTGCTGTTTGCACAAACGGGCTACCCCGGGGGAACAGGTATTGAACCTGGAGCGCCCGTCAGGGTACTTAAGGGGGCAGGGAAGGTTCTGGAGCAGGCGACAGTTGGTACGTGTGTTAGACCCCGCCCTCTTTTTTTCTCTGGTAGTCAAATGGTGTTAATTTCTAATGGGGGGGTCCGGTTAATTTGGAGTTTCTGTTCGGTTTTTCCCCCCGTTCATATTTTCATGGGTTTTAGTCTCTGTTTAAGGGCCTTATTGGGTTTTTGGGCAGTTTTTATGTGACAGGCTGGGGCATTAGTTGGGGAAGTTGTGATGTTAAATTTCTGTTGCTGATATGGCAGGGCTGCAGGTCATAGGAAGGGGAGTTTGGTGTCAAGGGGATTTCTGTGGTATTTGAAATTATTTGGTTGCCGGGCGCATGGCCCCTTTAGATGTGGGGGGAGTGAAGCACAATGGGGGAATAGTGCGGTAAAGGATGGGGGTGGTACTGTTTGCACAAACGGGCTACCCCGGGGGAACAGGTATTGAACCTGGAGGGGCATGGCCCCGGGGAGAAAGCGGGACGCCTTGAGAAGATGGTAAGGAGACGGTAGGGACCAAGGGATAGTTAGGGAGGAAGTGGAACTATTTAATTATTTATTTGGTGGGGAAATGAAAGTGTTGAATTATTAAATTGGTTGTTAAAACATTTTGTTAGTCTGTAAGGCCATGGGAGCCAGGTCAGCGGTTATTTGTGAGCTTTGGCCTGTCACATTAAAGCAACCTTTTCCACTACAAGCGAGTCTGGGTGTTTTGTGCAGTCAGCCAAAAAGGCCACTGGAGGAGACGCATATAGGAAGCCATATTGGAGACCGTGATAAGAACCTCCAATGGCGTAGTTCTACTGGTGATGAGGCGACTCTATTTCCTGTGGCTAAATTCTTGTACAGAGATCGGTAGAAAAGATCGAAATTAATATCCCTACTTTATTTATATTTGCCTGGTGGAAAATGTATAGTCTGCATATGGTTTTATTTAACTAAGCATTACGTTTAATTTATCAGTGCAGTTCCATGTCATGCTCCTCGTTTGTTTATGATATCGCCACCTGCAGTATACATGCAATATTGTACAATGTATAGGGCGCTGATCAAAGCTCATTTTACATTTGTACCAATGAAGTAGGATTATTATTACACTTTATACTGTGGGTGATTTGCAATGTTTTTATCTATGACAAGGGGGGCCTCATTACGACGCTGGCGCTAATGGGTTAACGGTGCCGTAAAAGGCTGCGGCGCCGTTAACCCATTAGCGCCTAATTACGAGGTCCCTTTGCGGGACCCGACCTTAACGACTGGTCTAGACCAGCCGTTAAAGTAGGGACCCGCAAAGGGACCTTCGCGGTAAGTATGGTACCGCAATTTGCGCTACCGTACTTAGCACCTTCGCCATTCGCTTTATGCCCTATGGGGCAAAAATGGGAATGGGGAAGGGCCATGGGGAAATGGGGAAATACCGCCCCGCCAACCTTGGAATGGGGCGGTATTTCCCCATTTCACCATGGCGGACACGTTACGATAGCGCCATGGTTCAGCGCCGGTATCGTAATGAGGGCCAAGATGTCGATATGATAATAAACTTAACTGAACGAACCACTTGCTAAATAGAAAGCAACATTGCACAAGATTAGTCTACTATGAGGAGAAAGCTGCCACAACATGCATGTATAAACCCATGTAGGAGATCTAGACAATAGGGTGTGTATTTGTCACACATGGCTGCTCTAATTTGAGGATCCAACTGGATTGTTTGGTGCTTTGAGGGTTGGCTTTGATATGATATGATGGCCAGGCTGAGGGAAATCCCTCACATAATCCCTCACCTCCCGTGGGACCCCTCCTCCTTAGTCAAGGCTTCCCTGTCCCTAGCAGGATCTAACAGTAGACTAGAGGTCGGTAACCCCTATTGTCCGCTTCTAGCCTGGGCTTCTGGGGAGGGCCTGGAGGGCAGAGCCTTTTCTATCTTACTCTCTCTGGACCTTGCTATGGTCTCCTTGCTCAGAGGGGTCCCCATAGTGTAGCCAGGGATGTTAAAGCCGGAGCCCGTCTGCTATCACTCCCTCTCCTCTTCCCCATCTTACCCCTTTGTCTTTCTCTCATCACCGCTCTCTCCTCCATCCTTTGATCTTCCTAGGTCTCTCCACCCCCCTTCTTTCTCACCCCTCTCCCTGCACATCCTCTTCTCCTCCGTCCCACCTCTTTCCCCCACTCCCTCCTATCTCTCCTTTGCGGTCTCTCTGATCTTGATCTTCTCACACCTCTATCCTTCTGTTCCTTCCTGCCTCTCTACCTTTTTGATCTTCTGACACGCCCCCTCTTCTCTCTCTCCTATTACTGCCTCTCTCCTACCTCCTTCCTTTCTCTTTCACCATCTCTCTACCACTTTCACTGTCCTCTGTCTATGCACACCCTTTACTCTTTTCTTTCTTTCACCCCTCCCTCTACTGCCAATGACTTTAACACTTACTCTCACAACCAAACTCTTCAATCTCTCAGGCCTGGTACCACACTCGTTCACACAATACCTTAACTGAACTCTCATCAAACACTTCCAAAATCGCTTCAGCTCTTCGCCACCTGGTCTCTGGGTCCACCAACACCCCTCCCAACCTCACCCAAACATCTCCTTATTGTCTGGCTGGGCTTTTCTATCCCAGCCTTCCCTGCATCATTCCTCCCCGGGTTCCAATCACCTGTCCTCTGGGGCCAATCTAGCCCTAGTCTTTGCCCAGGAGTTTGGTTTTGCAGGGTACATCTTTTAAAAACCCAGGTAAGCCGCACCCCCTTCTCTCCATCGAGCCGCGCCACTTTCTCCATGGCAAAGTTGACTTGTTTTCACTCGCTGCACAGGTTTCCTATGCCAAGTAAAATTACCAAAGTTCTTTTCCTTGTTTCCTTATATGTGGCAACCGTTGTAAGCCTTGCAGAGATGGGTTGGCAATTTGAGGTGATGAGCACTCTATCTAACCAGTTTTTTCTTGCAGCAACCTGGGGCCTTCTGGGAAGGGTAGTTCTGAAAGGGAAAGAGAAGAGACGTGGCCAGAAAAGAGGCTCGAAGACAGGTTGCATGAGACAGTGATACCAAAGCTGAACAGTACAAGGCACATCCAGGGGGGCCAGGGACTGGACCCTTCCCCCCAACTGCCTCCCCCCACCTCTGGGGGAAAATCAGCTCTGGCATACATCCTGGTAGGCTGCATACTCCTGGTTGGGAGGGGTGGCTGTTTCCCCAGACCCCCTACAACAAAATGATAAGACATATGGACAAATATTTGAAATATATATATGTGGACACGAGAGATACCCCAGTGGGCTGAAAGTGAGGACCCGAAGGGGATAAGGCAAAGCAGCAAAAACAGGATAGAAAATGGCTTACCTAAAAGGATGTCCATCCACAGCACCAGAGCTGCGACAGAGGCATACTCCCTGTAGTGTGGGGACATTTTAGGTGGCTGCCAATTCGTGAGCCTCATTGCCATATTTATGCTGTGGCCTCATTCGGAAAACCAAAATGGCCAGTCTTCGAAATGATTGGCAAACGGTGTGGTGCCAACCAAATTGCCACCAGAGTGAATAAGTAAAAAGTATAGCGTGAGCCCCTGAATTAAGAGGAAATAATGCAAAACATATTGTAACACTGATGGAAAAAAGACCTAAGTGGGTCTTAAAGATTATAATTAGAAATCAACTATATGCGGAGAAAGAAAAGGGGGAGGTGCTTGTGCAAGCAATGGCTGTCATCCATTGAATTGCCAACCAATCGTAAGCCATTCATAAAATGTCGAGATGCACTCGCTTGAGATAAATGGAATATGAGGGAGGGAAAAAAGTTGTTGTGACCGTGAGGGATAATCTCAAACGTTCTGTGTAAAAGTCCTCAGAGGTCCTCCACACAGCTTTTTGGGCTTATACAACATGCCAGTGTTGGGATGGAAATGAGTACATCCTACCCCCCTAAGCGCTTTCAGGTGAGGCGAATCCCCTATGAGGTCTGTAAGGGGGGAGAGAACCGTACCATGAAACTCGGTGCAAAAGCAATATTGTGCAACCAGGAGATGCATGGCATTAGGAGGCACATACAAAGAAACACCATTTTGTAGTTATGGCGAAAACACAGGCTTGTGTGACTGCGCTGCACCATCCGAGCTCCATGGAAAGATTTCACTAGCGACAACACCCTCACGGCAGAGTGAATGCACACCGCCAGTTCCCACGGATGTCCACTTCCCCCCTGTTGTAATCATTTAGTATCGTTCAGAGGAATGCGCCCTGCAAGAGCGCGAGACAACACCAGGCTCTGCACAGCGTCCATTAATCACCACTAAGCCGCGAGCAGGCCTCTAACCCCTTCCCAGCCAACCCAGAGTCAGCCCTACACCACTGACCCAACCCCCAAAACTCTGCATTTGATGATAAGCAAACGACCCTCCTGTCCCAACAAAAATCAAGTGTCCATAAAAGAACTAAGCATGCGCAACTGTTTTTCTCCCAGCATAAAATACATCCTTTGTAACACAAGGAACAGGGAGGGATACATTAAAGATCAAACCTAGGGTGGAGACCTTGAGTGCGGGAGGTGAGGTATCAACGAAGCCCTGAATGTGTGGGTCAGCGTGACAGTATTTTATCCTCCCTTTCCCCCGGCACCGATTCCCCAAGCCACCCAGGTGCATGCCACAGTGATATAGTACGTAGGCTTAGCATATTAGTTTAGAAGCAACGTTGTACTTTGCGAGTGCCCTGACCTTCAACCAGCCTCAAAGATGAGCCCAGCTGACCCACGTGCAGCCTGACTGACGGCGATGGACTAACCAATGATATTCTGGCTGGAGCCTGTCTGTGTCTGCCTATTCACTTACACCGATTGCCCACCAGACGCCAAGGCACCCGCAAGCACATCGCTGCACTGTGAAAGTGCAAGCAGCTCCAAGGATCCTTCCACCATTATCAGTAAGGAGCCGGCAGGCCTTTCGAAGATAGCCGCCACCATCTGTTCCAGGCAGCATTGCCTTGAGGACCGGATCAGGAAGCCAGATAAGGGGCTTGTGCTCTGGGTGGAGAAAGGGCAGGATGCCAGGTATGGGGCGTGTAATCTTGGTGTTGAGGGGCAGGATGCCAGGTATAGAGCTTGTTTTATGGATGGTGGGCAGGCATGATGTCAGGAATGGGTTTGCTCTTAGGGTTATGGTGGATGGATGTCAAGTATGGGGTGTAAGGGATTTCAATCAGACACTCACCCAGGTCTCGCCTAGCATGTAGCGCGCGATGAAACCCTTATTTATTTTTGTCTATAAATTCAATATTCTGAATGATATACCACTCATATCACACCCGTCTCAAAATACCCCCCAGGTCACACTGAACACGGAATCAGGCTAGTTTGTAAAGGTAAATATGTATTTATTTATTTAATATTCAAATCACACTTAAGTTTAATATATGTATATATATATATAGGGCAGCAATCACCCAAAGGGTGACAATACAATTCAGGAAATAAGCAAAGCAATTGAATTCACTTATAATGATGCAGGGTAGAAAACACAGAAAAAGAACAGTTTTGTTTTGTGAACAGATAGCGTTTAGGTTACTATTTCCCCCTGCAAAGTTTTGTTTAAATACAAATGATCAATCATACAGCAATGTGAGTAATCAGCAGGTATTCAGGAAGGAATGACAAGGTCTAAAGTTTAGATGCCAGCTTCCCTCCCCCAACAAGAGAGAAAACCGTTTTTGGAAATGGACTCCTTTTTTCTTTGCTCTCGATCCAAATTAGTTCGTCTTGAGGGAAGCGATGTTCGTGTGCAGTACACAGGGTGTTGTTTTACGATAAAAATAAGCTCTTCGGTCGCACTGATAATCGCATGGCTGTTCCAACAACGAGGCACTAGGCCACCACAACGGTAGGTATGTTGCATCTAACCGTTAGTACCGCGTAAGGGCATACTTGTACTTGGCGATCGTCCCATAAAATGGTCAGGGTGGTAACGTTGTTCACGCAGAGAAGCAACTGGCGGCTGTAGAAGCCGTCCGCCGGTGTCCGGTACTCGTGACACAGACAGTAGTGAATGATGTACCTAAAAACATAAAAAATGAAATTAGTCTCACCATCAGATCCTTATTAAAATCATAGCGAGGACAGCGCTACTGGGTGTACACAAGTGTTTAAAGGCGTGGCGAGGCAGGGAGGGGGGGGGAGTGGAGTACAAGGTAAGTAGCATAAAATAATAAATAAATAGGGCCAGCTGGTGGCAAGTGCAAGGTAAGTGCAGAACAAGTGCTGGGAAGGGGGGCTGTAGGATACTGAGACAGTCCCCCAGTGCAGGGGTTGACAGGGAGGCAGTGCAGGTGGAGAGTGGAAGGGCCCAGGACCGAGGTCGCAGACAGTGGACCAGTTGTAGCAGGGGAGAGGGAGAGAGAAAGCAGAAGCAAAGAGGAAGGTTTTGAGGTGCTTCAGTAAAAGCAGATGTTTCTCCTCAAGTTAGTGCGCGGTAGAAAACAATATGCCACATAGAACGAACAAGTACAACTGAACCCGTCTTTAAAGCCACTGTATAGTAATGAAATTGCGGTATAAACTCATCAAAAGTTACTTACATTATATTTGCATTTTCCATTGTGTCTCTGTGTAGGGCAGACCCGAAACACCACTCCTTCTTTGCCGACGTTACTTCTTCTAATGAACGTGGCTCATCGTTTCGTTTCTGAAATTTTATTCATTATCTTTTCTTAGTCTTTCAGGATGGTCCCGGCCTGTCAAGGTCAAATCACAATAGAACCTTATATTGGGTCGTGGGCCGTTCCGCCACCCGAGCAAAACATCAAAGCAGCTGACCTTCACTTTGAGCGAGCACACATTTCTAGTTAGCTGCAGTTAGTGTAAGGGCATCTTGTCTGCGTGCCTTTTTTTTTATTGTCCCTATGGGTCGGCCATGTGTTTGTAATACGGAAACATTCTATAATTTTTGTAAAAATGATTTATATTACTGTTTGGTTTAATTGCAATGGGCCTGCAACATGAGGAGACTCGAGAGAACAGACAATCAAATTACAATCATTTAAACCGTGATGTGTATTTCTCAATGAGCTCTGCTTTAGGTGGACATGGAACAGAGGCAATGTTGGGTGGCAATGCAGTTGTCCCCTGCATAGGTTCGTTCACCACTCCATGTCTGTGCCTATCGAGGACATCTACGATAAGTCTCTCAATAAACTCATATTGCATATCCTCAAACACTGGTTTGATCACCCATTGTTTACTTCTTTTAGTGAAGGCCTTATTGTAGCGAAGCGTCCCTAAAGTTCCGGTCGTCCTACTTTGTTGACGGCCAACATTATGGTTATGTGCCAAGACCGCTAGAAGAGTCCGATTTATCATGCCTTCCATGCCAAAATGCAATCTTTTGGGCCTGTACTTTAGGCACATATTGTGGAACACCTCCAAATCTCCTGTGTGGCAGAATTCCGTGAGTCTCCTCAAATCTCTTGTTATAGTTTTATCAAATACAATCTTTTCAATGGCCTTGTGAGTGGGTGATGAAGGAATCAACCACTTCTTCTTCCGTGCCTCCTCTGTGGACAAATGGCCATGTTCACATTTGTGGAAATGCTCATTTGTCGACCATCGATGTACGTTGCTACAGTGCAACATTACTGACCGCCATTTTTCCAGTAGAATTTCCAACGACCCTTCACATGTTTTTGAGCTCCACCAAAGATGGTTGCTGATTGACTTGGACCACTGTGAAATACCTTGCATATCTTTTTTTTTTCCTGCAGCCGACAATTTTTTATTGATTGTTTTTGCAAGATGCCATACGTCAAATTGGTGATTTATATTTTTGTACTCTTCTCTCATTGTCTTGGCAATTGAAACGTGTCTGTCCGTGGCTATCAGGTCGATCACCATTCCCCGCGATTGTAGTTCTTGCAATGATGCTACAAAGCCAACTTTCTCCATGGCCACTGAGGATGTACTTTGTGACACCTGCACGACCACCGAACTCACAATTTTCTTACTTTCCATGTCCTGAAAGTGGTAGGTGCAGTACTTGGCTGAAAATCCTGGGCTGTCGCACTGTCCATCACCGGCTAGCCTGAACCGTTTGCCCGCGAATGTACTATCAATAGACATTTTTTCCATTCTCCAAGCTTCGCTAATGGCTGGAAATAGATAATCGGTTTGGTATTTGTAGAACTGAGTTTTCGCAATGAAATGGATTCCCACAAACTGAAAGAAAGACTCTAACTTTTTAAAACTTGAACCACTAAAAAGTGCAGCCGCTGCACAAAGTAGATTGCCTGCTGGCAGTTGCCCCAGCATGGGTTGTGCAGACCATGCGAACGGATGATATTGTGTACAGGTGGCATGTATTTTAAGGTTAGTGCCTCGAATTGCACGAGTCACATTAATCAATGGCTCCCCACATACTTCCCCACCAACCCAATGCCCACATTTCATCATCATAATAATATCCATCAAACAGCTATCGAATACAATGAATTTGGCCTCTTTCCTTATACTGTCACTCTGCATCCCAGCTGGTTCGGCCTGTAACGTTGAGGACATGTCACTCGCATGAAAGGTACAATCTCTGATATCGTCTTCCGCTATGCTGAGTGATATTGATGGTGTTTCATTGTCGTCCACTTCATTCTCTTCCATTGCAACATCTGTTCCTTGTCCGGAGATGGGAGAAAAAAACAATGTCTTCAACTTTCGCGCGCTCTTATTTTTTGCGGGTGTGGATTCTGTGAATTGATCTCCGACTGCATCCAAACTACCAGGAGGACATTCACTATCAATGGCTGGTGGTGGTATAGCTCCGTTGTCAATCACTTCATATTCTTCCCATTGGCACGATGCATCTCCAGTCTCAAGTCCCTGCCAAAAGGTTTGACAAGCAACATCTCTCGTTCGCTTCACTGTCTGTGTAGATCTAGTTCTTACACCCACTCGCAACTAGAGGACAGATTAGAAAAGGGATGTTCAGTTTAAACACAACTTACAGTATTGAACTATTGACAGTGAAAGACAACATAATATAGTGAACAGGACACTAACCTTCTTTTGCTTTCTTTTCTTTGAAACTTTCTTGCCTCGAACTTCAACATCTGGACGCTGTTGCTCCGACTCGTGTGTGCATGTCTCCACTTCCTCTCGCGCTGCAACGACTATATTTTCATGATAAGCACATCCATCACTCACTGAGGCTCCATCGACTCCCTGAAACATAGAACTTTCATTAGTATGTATAATAATATTGAAAACACAAAATGTACTTGGGGACCAATACCCATACGTACATCTCAATAGCAAAACACGAATGAACGCATTGTGTAGAACATTCAAACGACAATAGTTCACGCATTGTTGATCTAGTTAGATTGAACTGTCAAGATCCATACCTCGGGCTCCGCATAGACTTCCATTGATGATATTATTGAAGATGACGCTTCAGCAACTCCCTGAAACACAGTAATTGCATTAGTATGGTTTTCTATTTTGTTTAAAAGAACATAAACTTTCTGCAGGCGTCAACGGCTCATCTAAATAGACCTGCACAAATGATCAGTTGTCTAAAATAAATAATGGATATCTAAATATGATTCGATTTGCTCCATCGTTGGAAGTGTCACCACCCAGAGATCTGCATCAACTACTAGGGGTGATGTTCTTGTTGAAGAAGCTCTGTCAGCTCCCTGAAACATAGTACTTGCGTTAATAAAGAAGGAAGTATAGCGGATGTAATCACGTCATTTGATCTCGCATGATTGATCTGTCAGTATCCATACCTCGAAATGCATAAGAACATCAAGGGACGCTGTAACTGCGGTGCACACTTCTGCAAGCTGTTGCGCCGACCCGTAACTGCATGCTCCCCCTTCTTCTTGGACTAATGCTCCATCGACTCCCTGAAACATAGGACTTTCATTAGTAATGAACACAATATTGAAAAAAGAAGACACATAGGAGGGCGACGACAGAAGGACATACCAATGGCTAAAAACGAAAGAAACATTGTGTGTAACAATCACGCTACAAGAATGCAAGATCTGATGATCTCCATCGATGGAACTGTCCGGAAACGTACCTCGAGCATCTGAGTGACATCTACGGTTGTCGTCAATGCGTTGGACTCCTCAGCATCTCCCTGAAAGACAGTACTTGCATTATTTTGGATAACAATAATTATAACTGAAAACAAAGACTAGAGGACGAGTACTGTGGTGTACCATTAGGTAAAATAATTACACGATCAATTAAAACTATTGATTTACATGCCTAAAACAAGTCAGTGTCAGAATAGCTAAGTAAGATTACCCGATAGGCGCTTGAAGTGGCTGATGACTGCAATAACGACACGGATGGAGAATCTTCCGCCTTCATATTGAGTGGATACATAAATGGGGAAATTATTGTTAGCTAATGCTACACACTACCGCAAGGTCGAGAGTCAAATACGTAAACTTGACTCACCAGTGGAGGGATGTGGACGAATAGAGTGGGAATAGCGGTTGAGAGCACTTTTCGCCTCGCTCGCGGTGTTTTCTTCTTTATTAGCAATGATGTGGAGTACATGTCTGGGCTAAAGTGCCTGCTGCAGATGCGGTATCGATCACCCCTCTTGTCCGCAAAGACTTCTAGGACTCTACTTTCTAGCTCAGAGGCTGGATATCCGCAATATCGGACCCATTCTCTTATCTGATCTATTGTCTTAGGGAAAACATGCATTATAGTACCTTCAGATTTGTTATGAGTCTTCGAAGGGCAACCGCCAATGGAACAGGCAGGCATTATGGAAAGTTCTGAAAAGTAAAGATCAACAATTCTCTATGAATACCAATGTGTTAAAACATTAAATGACACATAAAAGGTTCAATGCAAGGTCCGTTTTGGTTCTTGGAACTATACACGTTATTCACATGCGGATAAGTATTTCAATAACTTTCAAAAAATAGAAAAAGTAATTTGACTAAACTCAGAACATGTGACTAGTTCCTTGCATGTACTGTCGTGAACGAAAAGAAAACATGGATGCAATTTGATGACTACTAGCAAATAGATATAAATTAAAAAATTGGACGCAAAATGATTATGGTACATGGACTTACCTTGACGAACAAACAGTTAGATGCAGGGATCAGAGTAGTTTCTTGTCGTAGAACAGGGAGCAGTTCACAGGTTGCAAACTGACGAGTTTGCTCAAAGTGGTCACGGAAGTTCACAGAGACGAAGAGCAGATAACCAGCACCTTCACGGGTTGACTAGCAAAGCGCAAAGAAGTTCTCATTAGAAATATGAAGTGGGTTATAAAGAATTCGAAACAGGGGTGTGTTTGTGAATGAATGACGTGTATATGTCGTGGCATTATGCGGATTGCAGGGGGGCGTCCTGCGTGAGGGGGGATGCTTGGCAGGAGACACGGGGTCTGGAGGTAGACATGGGAACAACAACCCATGCTCTATAGACCACTTTGAAGTGTACATGGTCTTTGGCACCTCTTGGCCTTTATCGCTCCCTGACAGCTCCACTTGCCAGCAGTGCAAGTACCCTGGTGCGAACTGCCTTTGATAGGGCGGGGGGGGTGGATCGGGGCGGTGGTCGTGCAGACAAGACACAGGAAGACTCGTGAATGGAGACACACTTATGTGGATTGCAGGGGGGCGTCCAGCGTGAGGGGGGATGCTTGGCAGGAGACACGGGGTCTGGAGGTAGACATGGGAACAACAACCCATGCTCTATAGACCACTTTGAAGTGTACATGGTCTTTGGCACCTCTTGGCCTTTATCGCTCCCTGACAGCTCCACTTGCCAGCAGCGCAAGTACCCTGGTGCGAACTGCCTTTGATAGGGCGGGGGGGGGTGGATCGGGGCGGTGGTCGTGCAGACAAGACCCGTTTGCCGCAGGGCCTCACCAAGGAGAGGCCATCTAACTGAATGTAAGAGGATGGCTGCAGGATCTACTACATGGAAGGCAGGGGGGTGAGTTTATAAATACCTCACCCTCCCAGGAGAATATACACTAGATTCATTTAAAAAATCAAAACAACCATTGTTAAAATATATGTTGGGCTTTATTTTAGATTTTAGTTAAACATAAATAATAAACATTACACATTGTAAAGTTGAGGTTGCAGCACATCGAGGGAAAATCTGCGGTATTGTCCACTGTCACTGGGGAAATGTTGTCTAATGGCAAGTACCGCACAGGCAGGTATTACTCTCCGAACGCGGTGTCCGAGCCTCCCGTGAAGCCACCAAGTGAAGCAACGATAGGCCACCAGCCTGTACCACCTGTGAAAAAAAAAGATGCAAACTGTATTAAACTGACCAAACTTTCTTATCAATGTCGATTCAGGTAACACATGTCATTTTTCTTAGAAAAAAATTATATCTAGAAAATTCACTATATGGAACCAATTTACATGCGTTCGAATGATATGTAAATGTAATTTTATATGTGGGAGACGACCATGAAATAGTGGTGGCATCACTGACATCACAAACAGAGTATACTTACTCGTTACTCGGATTACGCGGACGAACAGTGCCACGAAGTTCGTGCATAAGCACCATCATCATCCTCAACACTGTCCGTGAGAGGCAGGCTTCCCTGAACTCTGGCAGCTCGGTGATGCATTGCGGACTTTGCTCGCCTTCCTGCAGACTTTGCTCGCTTTCCGAAATGTAGGCCAAGCACCCGGAATTTTCACGGCAGCAGCAGTTCTCCTCCTCAGTTGGCATTAGCTCGCACCGATTGCACGTGCACCAGGTGGAGACGCCGTCCATGCGACATGGTCCAGGCTCTTCATCCGTTGACTGGTCCTCCCAACTGCCGTCCGAATCCCCATCGTTTTCGCGTGCTTGCCTTTCCAGTAGTTCCTCCTCGGTGTACTCGGGCTCGTACATATACGGCATTATTGTGGCCATTGTGCGGTAAAGATAGTAAAATAATTTACAGAGATGGTACAGGTGTTCACACGGGCTACAAGCGGCGAAGGTAGCTGACCAGAGCACTGAAACGAGTCACAGAATACTCAAAGTAACACAGAGAGAGGAATGGAATCGAAAATCTGCTGCTGTATGTTGTGAAACGGTCTGTTTATACTTATTGGGGAAAGAGGCGTCCTGCCATTTCCATGGCAACACGTCAATAGCTGAGGCGCAGCGATTGTTGACACGAGACGTGCTTGAAATGGGCAGTACGCGTCTGCTGATGTCAGGCTCAGGGGCGGGGGATTTGATTTAGTGCCGCAAAGGCAGATGAGCCAGGGCGATGCGGCGGAATGATAGGATTATCACAAAATGGCGGCTGATTTCGAGTGCGATAATGGGCGAAAAGTCGGGTAAGGTCCATAGGAAAGTTTCCTACGATCTACCGATTTATGCTTACAAACACATGGCCGACCCGTAGGGACAATAAAAAAAAAGTCCCGGAACTATCCTTTAAGTTCTGTGGCAAAAATAAGTAATTTCCATTCAAAATCCAGGCCAGGTTTTTTTTCTTACTTCCCAAGTGAGCAAATGGCCAGTCCTTTGAAGTTCACTGAGAAACCTCGTCCACATCCTGCCCCTCCTTTAGGAGGATGGGTGTCCAAGCCTTCCTTTGTCCTTGGGTCAGCCAGGAGACAAATGTCTGAGGTTCTCTTTGTTTTCATTATGCGGGAACCATTAAGCAGCCATTAAGCCTTCCTGTAGTAACTGAGTGTCAAGCTGAAATGTGAATCTTCCCAGGCTGGGCTGTCAAATCAGAATTAAATAGTTGATTAGCTCCAGACTGGGTTCCTATACATTAAAGTCTTTTCAATTCACATATAAAATACAAGCACGATTTATAAGGGATTTGGACATTTTAAAAGAATTAGCCCTTCACAAACATGCTTTCAATGGGTGAATTTGGACATTCTAATCAGGAAACAGATACACCTTTAAACTGGGTTTGACAGCTAATTTTCTGATGTAGCTATACGTCAGTGAGGCCTGGATTACTCTGACTGCAGTGGAGAATCTATGATTTCATCACACTTTCCTTTCAATAATTCACTAGGGAAAATTACTGAATTTTTAAGGGCATTTTCGTATTAGGCCCTTCGGATTGACAGGTGATAGCAGTGATTCCTGTTTTTACACCAACTTTGCCTGTGTGTGTGACAGAGTGTGCAGCTCTTTTGTGGTTTGTGAACCATGCACAGTTTTGCAGATTTGGCGCGCACGGGGTTATCGCCTCCATGTTTTCCAGTTTTCTTTCCCCATTGGCAAAGGGTGCAGTGTGGCGCATTGGTGTGGATAAAAATATTCCACAGGGGCTTGTGCTCTCGGTTGTGGTGGAGCAGGATGGCAGTAATGATGTTTGTGCTCTGGGTGGTGGAGAGGCAGAATGCCTGGTATGGGACTCGTGCTCTAAGTTGTGGGGAGGCAGGATGCCAGGCATCAGCTTGTGCTCTGGGTAGTGGGGTACATGATGACAGGTATGGGGCTTGTGCTATGGGTGGTGGGAGTGAATACCAGGTTGGGTACGTGTGTTCTGGGTGGTAGGGAGGCAGGATGCTGGGTATGAGGCTTGTGTCTAGGGGGATAGGATGCCAGGTATGGGATTTGTGGTCTGGGTGGTGGGTGTCAGGATGCCAGATATGGGGCTTGTGCTCTGGTTAGTGGGGCACAGAATGCCAGGTATGGGGCTTGTGCTCTGGGTGGTAGGGGTGAATGCCAAGTATGGGTATGTTTGCTGGGTGGTGAAGAGGCAGGATGCTAGGCATAGAGCTTGTTTTATGGGTGGTGGGCAGGCAGGATGGCAGGTATGGGGCTTGTGTTCTGGGTAGTGTGGGCAGGATGCCAGTTATGGTGCTTGTGTTCTAGGTGGTAGCGGGTCAGAATGCCAGGTATGGACTTGCTGTCTTGATGATGTAGGGCAGGTTGCCAGGTATAGAGCATGTGCTCTGGGTGGTGGGGACAGGATGCCAGTTATGGTGCTTGTGCTCTGGGTGGTGGTGGGGCAGAATGCCAGGTATGGGTTTGCAGTCTTGATGATGGGGGGTGGGATGCCAGGTATAGCATGTGCGCTCTGGATGGTGGGGACAGGATGTCAGGTATGGGAGTTGTGCTCTGGGTGATGAAAAGGCAGGATGCCAGGTACAGAGCTTGTTTTATGTGTGGTGGACAGGCAGGATGCCAGGTATAGTGCTTGTGCTCTGGGTAGTGGGAGCAGGATGCCAATTATGGTACCTCTGCTCTGTGGCAGGGCAGAATGTCAGGTATGGGTTTGCAGTCTTGATGATGGGGGGCAGGATGCCAGGTATAGAGCTTGTGGTCTGGGTGGTGGGGGTGAATGCCAGGTATGGGAGTTGTGCTCTAGGTGGTGAAGAGACAGGATGCCAGGTATGGGTCTTATGCTCTGAGTGGTGGGAAGGCAGGATACCAGGTATGGGGCGTGTGCTCTGGGTAGTGGGGTACAGAATGCCAGGTATGGGACTTGTGCTATGGGTGGTGAGGAGGCGGGATGTTGGGTATGAAGCTTGTGTCTAGAGTGGTGGGTGGCCAGGATGCCAGGTATGGGATCTGTGCTCTGGGTGGTGAGGGGTTGTCAGGATGCTAAATATGGGGCTTGTGCTCTGGGTAGTGGGGTACAGGATGCCAGGTATGGGGCTTGTGCTCTGGATAGTGGGGGCAGGATGCCAATTATGGTGCTTGTGTTCTGGGTGGTGGCAGAGCAGAATGGCAGGTATGGGGTTGATGTCTTAAAGATGGGGGGCAGGATGGCAGGTATAGAGCGTGTGCTCTGGGTGGTGATGTCAGATATGGCCATGCGCTCTGGGTGATGAAAAGGCAGGATGCCAGGTATAGAGCTTGTTTTATGGGTGGTGGGGACAGGATGTCGGGTATGGGGCATGCACTCTGGGTTTTGGCGATGGACTTGTGGGGCTCTACATTACATATGGAGACTCTAGCAACCACAACAGGGCTTTATTGGGGGCAATTGAAGCTGCACGTGGAATATTATTGCAGCCCCAGCTAGGCTATGCATTACATATGGTGGCTGACCAGGCGTCTGTTGGAATTACTGGTGGAGATGAGGCTGCACGTACATCAGAACATATCATACTGGGGCAGGACCCGGTAAGGATGGCATGGCCCTGTGGGGACTGGCGTAGGTGTTTGAAACTGGCAGGGCTATGCTTAACTGGCAGGCTGGCACATTGCGCTGAACATTGCAGTTTGTAAGAGAGCTATGGTGTATTTAAAGCTTACCCCCAGCAGGTTGGCACGTTTATTAGCAACTCCCTGCAATAGAGCAGAACGAGTCACCCTGCATTGACAGCACCCTCTGGCATTTGAGCAACACTAAGGTATACTTTCGAGTAACCTGGCATTTTGTTGGAAACACATTACAACAAATTGTGTTATATTCCGACACTTGCAAATAATGTGCATTAAATGATACCCTGCCACAGTTTCAAAACTGTTGTAATATATACCGGCCTATGATGCATAATCGGCACTGGGTTACAGTTGACGCACTGGCATCACACGTTTTTAAATATTTAATTTTCCGCACAAAATTGCTTGGAAATGGGGCTCATTATGACTCCGGCGGTAGCCGTGCCGGTAAAAATGCAGGCTGCCGCCGGAGTCATGTTTTTTTTCCGCTGGAAAAAGAAACTCCCCATTCCCATTCGAGTCCCCTTGGACTCAATGGGAATGGGACGGACGGATGCAGCGGCACTGTGTGCAACGGTGCCGGTGCATCCGTCAAAGTCTGCAGGCAGGTGCCGTTCCGCCCGCGCGGTCAGACCCCTACTTTTGTCTGTGGCCCCTTTTGTGTCCCCCTAAATATGATTCCTGGAGACACCACTGCTCCTTCATCACCTGCATCGGATGCAAGGTCAGCAGCTTCGTAATGCCCATATATGGCAATGTCTTCTGTTTCACCTCCACTTGCGCTCCTTCTTGCTCTTGCTTCCTGGCCATTCCTTTTGCACCCCACCCCTTTGCCTGTCCTGACCTTCTTTATCATACCCCTCACTGTCCCCACTATTTACCCCAGTAGCCTCCAGCTCCTCCACAGCCACACCCACATCCGCTCAGGCCAAATACCCATCCCCCATCTCAACCTCCATATCAGCATTTCTGCTTTCCTTCCCTTCTTTCCCTGGCACCGTGCCCCCATAACACCCCTACCTATACAACCACTCCGACTCACTACCAATACTACCCAACCTTCCTGCCCCCTCTTCGCCATGGTGCACTCCCTCGCCCTGGCCCACCTCATACCCTTCGCACCTCTTGGGAGAGGTGTTGGATGCTCCATCACGCTCATCCTCCCCACTCCAGATCCCTTCTCACTCCAAACAGACTACAATGGGCCCCATTTTTGTCCCCTGCTCCCTTCCTCCTTCCTGCCTCCCATGTCCTGCATATTGGCTATACCTCCTCATCACCACGTTGACTGCCCTCACCCTTTCATTGCCCTCCTCCACAGTCTCACCTTCCTCAATACCCCCCACCACTCCCCTACCAAGCCAATCCCCCATATCACCTTATTCATAATCCAAAATCACACCCCATATAACATTCCTTGCTTGGGCACAGCACTACCCCCCAACCACCATTCTGCTGGTCGCCGGCTGATCCAGATATTCTACCACAGGGGAGTACAACCCCACCCACCTACCATGCACAAATTCCACCACCCTGCACTAACTCCCACCGTCCTTCCAAGCTCGCCGACGCCGCTCCTGCTTTCCGCTCCCCGGCACTGCTACCACGTTCGGGCCAAAGTTCCCAAACTGACGAGCAGATCACTCATCACTTCCGCACTCCTGCACTGCTCACTACAGTGCACCCCCCCCATGCACACTGCAGCCCCGCCGCCCACAGGCCCAATGGCCCACCCTCCCGCAATCGTCCAAGATTCAGGAACTCCTGAGCATCCCTGGGGCAGAAAAATGTTTGGTGTTCCCAAACCTTTTGCCACAATGTAGATTACCGGTACTCTAGCCCGACCGCCAATTCATTGGGCCAGATGTGCCCTATGCCCAAACCTGCCAGAGGGATACTTGTTCTCCTTCCCCCAGGACCCACCATTGGTGCCATCTTCTTTTTCCAGCCTCTTTCTCTGTCTCCCTTTGATTGGTTGTCTATCCCATGCTCTCTCTTTGCTGCCGCCCTGTTGTAACCCCATTGGCCCCTCTTCCCGGGATCTTCTTTTTCCCTCTGTAGAGGGAACTCCTTTGCTCTTGTAATCTTTTAAATTTGTATCCTTTCTTTTCTGTAGGGCTCATATTCCAACTCTCCATCTGCAGGTCTCTTTTTTTCCACCTTTTCTGCATCTATTGGGCTCTCTTTCTGCTGGACTTAGTGTGCAATCCTTACCATCGGTATCTTTCTTGTTCATGTCTGCCACCTCTCTCCCGTTGCACTTACTCTGATCTGAATGTACCAAGACCTGTGAATGACTGGATTACGGTGTCCCTCCTTTGTCTTGTATTCCGCCCATGTAGTACCTACTCAATGGGCGCCAAGAAGGTAATCAGCAGAGTTTATTATTCAGCAGGAGGCAATCAGCAGAGTTTATTATTCAGCAAGAGGCAATCAGCAGAGTTTATCATTCAGCAGGAGGCAATCAGCAGAGTTTATTATTCAGCAGGAGGCAATAAGCAGAGTTTATTATTCAGCAATAGCTAATCAGCAGAGTTTATTATTCAGCAGGAGGCAATCAGCAGAGTTTATTATTCAGCAGGAGGCCCTCTGCAGTTTATTATACAGCAGGAGGCAATCAGCAGAGTTTATTATCCAGCAGGAGGCACTCACCAGAGTTTATTATTCAGCATGAGGCAATCAGCAGAGTTTATTATTCAGACGGAGGCACTCAGCAGAGTTTATTATTCAGCAGGAGGCAATAAGCAGAGCTTATTATTCAGCAGGAGGCAATCAGCAGAAGTTTATTATTTAGCCGGAGGCAATCAGCAGAGTTTATTATTCAGCAGGAGGCCCTCTGCAGTTTATTATACAGCAGGAGGCAATCAGCAGAGTTTATTATTCAGCAGGAGGCACTCAGAAGAGTTTAGTATTCAGCATGAGGCAATCAGCAGAGTTTATTATTCAGACGGAGGCACTCAGCAGAGTTTATTATTCAGCAAGAAGGTGTTTACAATCTTTTATGAAGAACAATTCACTAACTTTTGAAGAAGAATCTACACAATATTTGTTACAGTAAGCCTCCACTAAGTTGCATCTTTTTTCAATTTTTAAGGTTAAGATGTAAATATCCTTGATGCTCCCTCGGTCCCCCGTCAGCTAGTTCCACCAGTGTCACCCACATGAACATCTCATCACCAAAATTACAGCCAGGCCACATTGTTATGGCAACAGTATCACACAGTAGTTTACTGCTCTTCCTTCACACTACCCAGATCAATTTGACCAACACACTCTGAACAGGAGAGTTGGGGTTCATTTTACTTGGGGCTTTTCACATTTTTAAGACTCCAAAATGCTTACATGTTGCGATTAGGCCAACTTGACCATGATGACCTCATAATATGATGAATTTACAAGGCAATGAAAAGACATTTGATGGATGTTCCCATGACAACAGATGGCGTGTTGACGGAACGGCATCAGCTCGTCTCCATCTATCGTCATCAGCATTTTAGCAGGAAATGTTCAATTCTGCCTTTTACATGGAGAAATCTATGTTCTAGTGCTGGGAAGGGGGAGGCAGAACCTTGGCACAAACCCCAGCATACTCCTGAAAACTGATTTATTTCTCCATTTCAACTAGGTATTGCTTGTTGTCCCCTTGACTGTTAACTTCATAAAATGTGGTATTGCATATAATTTGTAAAAGAGAAAGGGTATCCTATGTTGAAGGATGCTCCCCTCCGCTGCACACTATCTGAGGCTTGAAGTAGCCAAACGTTTTCAATAGAGTATGGTGTTTCTTTGGAAAATTATAACTTAAATAACATCAACTTCAATACATTTCTCATCCATCCTTTATTGATTTATTTTTTCTTTTATAAAGCGCTCTAACCCAGGGGCATCAAGACACTGTTACAACCAGTTACACATATGAAAAGCTTACAGTGAAGGCAAAAAAGAAGAAAGAAAAAGAAAAACATAATTAATTAATTCAACAATTTGAACAATTAATGTTCGCAATTATTCATTCTGACACTATTCTGATCAGAAAATAGATTTGTAGTGATGAATTTATTCATTGTAGTGAGAATCCAAGAATTGTCTTCTCAATGCGTTTCGGGATCATCAGTTCCTTCTTCAGGAACATAGTAAGTAAATGTATAAGGCACACTTAATAACTCAGCTGCAGTTAGTGAGCTGTGATAAGAAGACAAGCTCATGTGGTTGAAAAGTTCAATTTACCTTCAGTTTAGAGATAAACATGTTTTTGAATAATCAGGCCCTTTGATAAAAAGGTAGTGGTTCTGTTATCCAATAACCGTGTGTGGTTATTATCTGTAATAATAATAGTTAATTATCAATGATACATTTAAAAATATCTTTCAAGGTAATGTCAACATTTCTGAAATACATGCTAGCTTACCTCCTTTATGCAAAGGGAGGCGTGATTATGGAAATGTGTCACTGTCCGAATGTTTATTCAACGTGTGTGATCTATAAAAGAATAGGAGCGCATGTTGTTTGTAATGTTGCAATAGCCTACAAAATGGATGTAAGATAAGGGGTTATGCGAAGGAAGGTCATTATATTTTATATCCTTAAGGGCATCGTCACCGCACTACAGTGATTGATGAGCAACGCCGTTTACCGCGTGGTGCCCAAGATGGCGATGTTAATACCCTGATGTCAGACTTGATGATGTCACTAAAAATGGCTGTAAAAGGCGTTTAATATGACAGTATCACAATGTCAAGAAACATAACTTTGTTGTCATTAAGGTGTCTGAGATGTTGGTTCTTGTTTTCTAAATAAAGTGTAGACTATTACAATGGCATATATATCAGAAAGAGAGAGGTAAGTTGAAGTGTTGAGCACACATTCACAATCTATGGCAAATATTGAACAATTACATGCGTTATTCACATTGAGTCCCGAATTGATTCAGAAAACATTGCTATAAATGTACAGTTTGATCCTAGAATTAATATTCGTCAATAAGAAAATAGTCAAAGGTAGATTTGTATATAGTTTGATCAATGTATTAATAAAACATATTAGTATATTAGTATATGATGATCCTAAAATGATGCTAAATTTTAATACCTACTATAGTTTAATACAAATATATTGTCTTAGGTATTCACTATGTCTCACACAAGAGATATTTATTATATGTTACAGAATTGTAGTAATATGTTACAATCATGCTAAGTAGTAACTTGCAATAGAAATAGGTCGATATACACGTAAAATACCAAAAAGAATATGTGTTGCATAAAGTATAGATAATCAATTTGTTGATTCTGTGGTTCACAACAATATTTAAATATTGAATTTACAAGCAATCATCTCTTTGGTGTACATTATGTCTTACAACAAGAGTGCTACATATTTGTGAAATTCATGTCAATCATATGGCAGTGATTCTTGCTGCATCACCCTAACATGTTATTTATATAAAGGCACCAAAATGAAATTCTTCATTCATCCCAAGCGGATGAAGTGACTCCATTTATCAATCCAGTATGTTTCTCGTTTTGATAGTCTCTTAGACATGTCCCCACCTTTTGGTAGAGGGGGTATAACCTCTAGTACAATGCATCTCAATTGCAATATATTGTGTTTATGATCATTGAAGTGTCTGTATATAGGAGATTTCAGTTTTCCTGTACATATATTGGATTTATGTTCAGTCCAGCATTTTTTTTACTTTTCGTGAGGTCTGGCCAACACAGAATCACCCACAAGGGCAGCATTGTCCATAAATCAAATATTTGGTTTCACGGGTAACATAGTGTTGTTACTTTATTTTGCGTCCTGTTGGCGGGTGACGGATAGAGCCTTCCTTGATTATGTTGTTACAGTTGTGTCAGTGCAGGCAAGGGTATGTGCCTGATAGGAGTTTTCAAAAATGTTTCTGTTTTTCAGATCTATTCCTTTCTGCCTTCATAAGTTGGTCTAATGATTTATGCTTACACCATCCTGAACCCACTGTATGATCTGTGGCATGAAAAGGCAAAAGTGAGGTATCATTGGTATGGGACACTCACTGAGAGAGTAACTGAGTATAAATACCTAGGCATTTGCCTGAGCGAGAACCTCAGAGGTGAAGTTGCCATACAGGAAAAACGGAATAAGGCTCTGTCTCTCATGGTCTGACAAATAAATGTACTCTGCTACCTGGAGGGTTCAGCCTTAAGGGAATAATGTCCCTATATCAGTGTATTGTCCCAATCGTCATATATGGCTTAGAATCCTTCGAGCAAATTAAGTTTGAATATCTGAATTGGCTTGAGGGCAAACTATGGAGAGGTCTGTTGGGAATGGCACCATGTATCCCTGTACAGGCATTACGGCTGGAATTGGGAATAACTTCTATTACAGGTATACTATTGCCAAGACATGGACTCCTATATATGAAAGCGATCAAAGACCCTAAACGTCCCTTACTTGCTATGTTGGGAAGTACAATGGGAACATATTCACAGACCACTGCTGGGACTTTTAAGTATTCATGCCTAGAGCTTTACAATAAACTGGAAACCCGAATGGGATAAGGAAGAATTTGCCCTAAAATGGGAGTTTAGTGAAAAGACTGAAAGTTTGGGACTGAGGTCAAAATCATACACATCTGGCTGAGCTCAGAACCTACAGGGACTATGTAGAGTGTCAAACCACTTATTTGAGGCCTCTGAAGTATAGTCTTTAGTGTCCGTCCCCAGTATTTAGAACGCTTTTCCTGCTCCTACATTTGAACCTGTTACCTATGCACAGTGTCATTGGGCTCAGGGCAGGTACAGCATGTGAGGACAAGGGAGGTTGAATATTTAAAAACTATAACACAATCGAGACTAATCGACATGTATAAGCATGCTGCCCCAAGCTGAGACACTTGTATGGATTCTATCTGGGAGAATTTGTTAGTAAAACAGACAAAATTAAAACAAGATCTTACTGGCGAGCCTGCCTTGTGGCAAGAAATAGCCATATAAATATGGCGGTGTACAAATTGTGGCAAAGGATTGAAGCCTTATTTGATTCTGTGTGATAGAAAGGCGCCTTTAAAGAAAGTAGCATCAATCCGCCTGGGTAATAGGGTTACATGTCTTTATACCAAGATATTGTATAACAAATGCCCATATATATTGAAAACCTTAATATTGAATGCATTTTTTTCTTGGTGGGGTCCCCCCACCCAACCCTTGTTTACAACCCCTACAACCAATCCCAACCGTTTCTCCCAAAAAAGTAACGCTTTACCCACCCTAAATATATTCGATATAAAGGTTTTCAAGGTATAAGTTTAGATATATGTGGGATTCGATATACAATTTTCTATATAAACACTGTATACCAGTAATAGTATTTTATTAATTTAGGATTTCATGAATAAGACGAATAAGAATGTTTAATTTGATTTGTTGAATATTTTTTATGTGTGAACTTTTAGATAAAAAATATTCACCAAATCAAACTTTGATGAATATGAACTTTTAGATTATGTTTTTGTTTCGTTAGTATTTTGTGATATAAAATTGTGAAAAGTTCATTTGAACTGAAACACAATAATACAAAAACAAACAATTACAAAAGGGGAAATACCATATGCAAATCTGGCTTGGTCCCACCCCAAAAGGTAACATATCTTCTGTACAAGACCACAAAAGATCACAAATGTCCCAAGGTAAATATTTCCTTTATTTGTGGGGTTTCCGTCATGAATTTTAGAGGATAATTGTGTAACTGATTAGCTTGGTGTGTTCAGGTATTTCTAGCGTAGGTTTTTCTGTTCCTTCTGTACTTGGCTGCGGTTCACTATCCTGTTCACTCGTCGGCTCTGCATTGGCCGTTCCATAACAGGTGGATCATTTCATGACCTACTGTTCACAGTCCATAGAAGAATCCCTTTCATAGGATCCAGTTGAGCCACTTAATCTACAGCTATTTAAAAAAATATCTTATATGTGTTGACAGTAGCCAATGAATCAGGAAGCCACGGATTCAGACATGTATACACTGAAACAATCCCCTATGAAGTGTCCTGTGCTGTGGAGCTTATATTTTTTATCGTAGGACAGTATGGCAGATATTTATTTGTACCTCAGTTTGTGTATTTTTTTAGTGTTTTTGTAGGACAGGAACACATTTCTTGACATTTGCTAAATCCGCCACTTTTCAGAACAGTACAGCTCTCAAACCATATAATCCCTTAATTTCGCTGAGCCATGTCCATGGGGGTGCACTCCCTCAAGTAACCAATGCTACACTTCATCCCACCACTTCTGGCCACAAGATGCACCCAAGTGGCAAGTGGCCCCAAGGCATCTGTGACACCTTCAGCGAAGCCTGACCTTTCAGTGAACAGTACAATGCAGGGATCGGTCCTTCAAAGTAAAGCTGTTGCCAGCCCTGGGACTGTCGTAAGGTGTCAGTTATGGTAGGGGGCTGCTTGGCAGCTATAGGTGGGATGTTGAGAAATCTTGGGCTTGTGGTTTCAGACAGAGCCATGACTCACTATAATGATAGCCCTGTGTTAGGCCAGTGAATGCAGTGCTGTCACATCAAACTGTCTTGAGTCTGAAGGGCTGCATTCGCCTCATAATGAGGTTGGGGTCAAAGCCTTCTGCCCATTCCTGAAATCACTGAAGACCGGCCCTCATGGGTAGGAGCGGACGTATAGAAACGCAACCAGGGAGCTGTCGGTCGGAGGTGTTTTAGTGTGTCATGGGACACAACAAATCAGACACTGCAGATCTGAATGCCTCGGGTGAAACTAACTTGTCTTAAATGTTGTGCACTTGGCAACTGCATAAAGGTGGGGCGATAGTCAATAGTCAAAAATAATCATCATTGTACATGTCCTGCTCCGATCAATCCTCGTTCCACTCGAGATTATGCATCGCAATTTGACTCATGAGCTGTCCCATTCATTTGTGCGCCATTTTTCTGCAGCTATACGTGATTCAACATGTTGCTGTTGCGGGTCATGGGGGTAACCAGTGATTTAAGTGGGCAGAGGCCAGCCGGGCCTCAGCAGTCCACAACATGTGGGGCTGAGCCGGTGTGCCCAGCCAGGGTCCCCCGGTCTCACCATACCACAGCGGGACACATTATCCCGCCACAGCCGCAGCCGCGAACGGAGATGCACCCGCCATGATCAAGTCAGGCAAGCTGTGACTAACAGAAGTTCCAGCCAGCCACAGGCTGGCTGCCACTTTTGTCCGTCACTGTAACTTCCACTTGCAAACCTCGCAGAGGGTCACGGGAGGAAGCTGCCAGTGTTGTTCTCTGTTCGCTTCAATCACCACTACGGTGCCGTCCGAGTTGATCCCTGCTACTAAGTTTCATTAGCAGTAGGTGTGTCTCACTGTCGGACTCGACGCTGCAGCAGTGTAGTGATTGTGAGCCAAATATTAGGCCACAAGGAAGTTAACTCCCATTTCAATCATGTAGATGACTGAAATGGGGGTTAACTTCCCCATACTTATTGTTTACATCTTCACTTCACCGGCGCTGCGGTGGCAGCAGGGGACGGCGCAGAAGCGCAGTAAAGTGAAGAAGCCAACAATAAGTATGGGGAAGTTAAACCCCATTTCAAGCATGTTCTAAAGTAGGAGCTAACTTCCTGCTTATTGTTGGCTTCATCAGTTCACACCGGTGCCACAGCCACTGCTAAGCTGTATTCAACAGAAGCAGTTATTGTGCACCAAGACTAACAGCCCCTCCAATCAGAACAATCGTGCCTACATTCTGATGGGAGGGGGGGGTGGTGCAGTCGGGTCAGGTGGGGTGGGCCAATTGATGTGCAGTTTCTCTTGCGCTGTCAATCAATGGCCAAACTCTCAGAGACAAAAGAAGCCATATGACCCACAGCACTTTCTTTGATGTCACAAAGACATCCCAGTGTATTCAGCCTTAGAGTATATTGATGTTAGAAGTCAAAATTCAGGACCTGTTCACGGTTGAGTGCAAGTGAGTCGTGAATATTTGCCCAGAGCTCTTGCAGTCTGGAGGCTGCACCTCATCAGCTGATGGGACCCCCAAAGCGACTTCAAAGTTGCAATGATAACATATTTTTGGGTGCACCACTGCCATGGAAGGGATTTGAAGTGGAATTGATGTACAGTGTGGAGTTTGGAAAAGCAGCAGCATGAAAGAAATTGCACCGTTTTAAACTATTATTTTGAGCATTTCCTTTGAGCAGAGTTCAACTGCCAGTTCTGCCCCCTCAGAACTCCGCCTCCTTATTTAGGCCCCGCCCATCATGCCTTAGACCACGCCTATTATGCAAGCCACCCCCCCTTAAATTTCTTACCCCACTTAATGCTCTTTGGGTAACCATTGCTGGTTGAGGGGGCAGTCTGGCTTCCCACTGCTGGTTGCATTCCATGCAGCGAGCCAGCATGACCTTTCGCTTGCAGTTGAAAGGGCACGGGCTCTGCCACATTCCAGTAATATGGATTGGCGTAGGTTTTCTTGCTGACGACCCATGCGGATTGGCACATCTTCAGGTCTGCGCGGCAGCAGGTGCTGTACCACATTCGGCTTATATGGGTTGGTGGCGGCGCCTTCATTGGGGCGTGGCCTTTCTGGCTGACGGTACATGCGCCTTTGCACCTCTTCAGCTCTGCGCGGCTGCAAGGGCCCACCAAGCACCAAACCTTGAAAGGACTCAAGCAAATCATCATCGGCCTCAAAGCGCGGGGTGGGCTTTTTCACGTGGTTCACTCCATCGAGCATTGCGGCAGCATCTTGCTTGATCTCTGTTGAGTCGCCCCTAATGATAAAACA
Organism: Ambystoma mexicanum; assembly: GCF_040938575.1. Taxonomy (NCBI): domain Eukaryota; kingdom Metazoa; phylum Chordata; class Amphibia; order Caudata; family Ambystomatidae; genus Ambystoma; species Ambystoma mexicanum. The sequence continues at coordinate 950,191 of NW_027182512.1, read as the reverse complement.
AATAGGTAGAAAGAAATTAAATCACTTTCATGCAGGACTCACCAAAAAAAAAGCCCTTACCCACTCCGATCTGGTGAAGCCACCCAGTGGTTTAAGTGGGATTAGAAATCGAGGGGGGGCTCTAACTCGTTGTGTTGCAATATTTGGGGGTGTGGTCTAAAAACGGCCTGGCTCAGCCACAGTAGCTAATAAACATTTTATTTCATATGTAATTAAAGGTGTGACCTAACAGACCCTTTCAAAGGAGCAATGAAAGAAAAGAAGTTCTACTTGAAAAAATATTTTACATATAATTCATGTACAGTTAAAATATTGACCAAAGTGAATATACTTGAATATAAAATCGCACGTTAAATCAAAATAGGTCAGCGTAACATACAGCCCCACAGTTCTTTTGAAAGAAATTAATGATTCCTATGGGCTAATTAAATCATTGTAATGACAATACTTTAATACAAAGTGTTGCAAAAATCAAACAATGCATTCTCTTATAATTTCCCTTGTGTGTTTGAAAACAAACTAACTCCAAATGTCTTTAACTGATATTGTGATTTTATTTTTTGCTCATAGTGGCATCTACTGGTGAAGAGCTGTACTGCCACTAATATTTTTATTTCCATTCATATGATGAAAAAAATCTGGTTGGTGGAGTCAGTTAGGGAGCCCCATAGAGCCCCAGCTCAAGGGCAACATTTGCATGCTGCCAGGGCTGTGCACAGGCTAGCCCCGTCCCACTTAAAGCCCTGATGCCACCCCAACACACCATTGTAAACGGACACACCCGCGCCGCAGGGTCAAACATCTCTGATTTCAAGATCAAGAGTCTGCATAAGGCAAATTTATAGTCACAAAGCTACATTTTGCAGGAACTATTTTGGGTTGCACAAACATATGAGATGGCAGTTGCCCTTGTTCATTTCAAGTTCACCTATAAGAATGTTGTTCCAAACACCTTGAACCCTTTCTAGGTCAGTGCAGACATAAACACACATTACGAAACATGCTTTCCAAAGGCGCAGGGGCCTGGATTTGAGAGGTTAAATGTTTCCTGGACAGATTCAACTTGAATACCAACCGTACTCACTACCAAGTTTCATTACACTAATAACAGTTCTACGGTTCTTCATCAAATGATATTATCTTGTGGTCATTTACTTTGACATCTTTTATAAATGAGGGTTGCCCCAATACCTTGTTATGTCCCCTACATCTCTCTTCCTCACCCCCTTACTACCTACACCTCAACATTCTTACTTCTGTAACCAAAATTTGACGAAAAGTAAATAAAATAAAATGATGTAGTAATTTGAAAGAATAGTACATGATAATAACAGTAGGAAGTATTCAATGTATGGAACAAGTTGCTTACCTGTAACTGTTGTTCTCCAGCATGGGTCTGGCATGGATTAACATGCTCATGAATATTCCTCCTCTTCGGGCTGGGAATCCTCGGTAAAAGAAAAAACAGTTTCACTTTTGTTTATAAACTGTCTTTCTCCTGTAAACCAATCACTGAGCTCCGGGTCATACTGCCCCCAGCCAATGACTGCCCTCTCCCTAAGCACCCTCCTCTGGCAGCCATCATGAGATTTGGTAGCACGTAAAATGGCAGTATGACCAAGAAGAGCAGCAGAGGAGCAGGAAGGAGGGTTCGCATGTGAATCCATGCCAGATCCATGCTGGAGAACAACAATTACAGGTAAGTAACTTGTTCCTTCTCCAGCATGGGGTCTGGCATGGATCCACATGCTCATGAATAAAGAATACACAGCAGTACATACATACACAACCACGGGAGGTGGCAAGGCTCAACAGAAGCAATTACTCTTACCTCCTCTCCAGGCTCACCTTCAAGTGAACAGGTTGCGTAGCACTGCATGGCCAACTCTGGACGCATCCCTGGAATCCCTGTCGACGCAGTAAAATTTCGTGAAGGTGTGTGTCGACCTCCACGTAGCAGCCCTGCAGATGTCCAGCAGGCACACACCAGACAGGAACGCCGTCGTCGCAGCGATCGCTCTGGTAGAATGGGCTCTCGGGCGGCCAAGCAACCGTCGGTTTGCCAAGCGGTGAAAGTGAGTGATGCAGCCGGAGAGCCACCTGGAGATGGAAGCCCTGGACAAGGCCTTCCCATGGTTCATAGGACCAAAGTTCACAAAACTCTTCGTGCGGGCCACATAAAACTTCTGCGCTCGAGCCACATCCAGCGAGTCCAGTCCTTTCAGCCGGCGTCGAAGGCATCGGAAAAAACACAGGTAACACTAAGGGCTCGTTGAGATGAAATTCAGACGGAACCTTGGGCATGAAGGAGGGGTGCGTCCGCAGCACCACCCTCCTCTTGTGGAAAGTCAAGTAAGGCTGCTTGCAGGACAGGGCCTGGATCTAACCTACTCTCCTGGCAGAGGTGATGGACACGAGGAAAGCTATCTTCCAAGACAGGAACTTAAGCAGAGCTTGATGCATCAGCTCGAATGGGGCCCCCCATGAGCCTGGTCAGCACCATGTTGAGTTTCAACGCCGGGGCAGGCGCCTTCACCAGCGGGAATGAACGGAACAGTCCTTTGATGAATTCCTTCACTAGACGGTGCAACCAAAGAGAAGACCGTCCCGGAGATCTAGTGTATTGCGAGATAGCCGTCTGATGCAACTTGATGGAGGCGTGCGCCAGCCACGACTTAGCCAACGACAACAAGTACGGAAGGACTTGAGGGGCCGTGACCCTCAGAGGGTTAATCTTCTGCGACCGTCACCAGGTTGCGAACCGCTTCCATTTATGTCCGTAACACTTCTGAGTTGATGAGGCCCTGGCCTTGGCGAGGACATCCTTGCAGTCCGCAGGCAGCTCGTACCCACCAAACTCTAATGCTGCAGGAGCCAGGACCTCATGTTCAGCGATCCTGGGTCGTGGTGCAGGATTACGCCTCCTTCCCTGGCGAAAAGATCTGCGACCACTGGCAGCTTGACTGGAGGTGACGCTGACACGCTGAGAAGGTTCGGGTACCAGATCTGCCTCAGCCACGCTGGCGCGACGAGGGTCATCCTGCACTGGCTCCTTCTGAGTTGACTGATGACTTGTAGTAGCAGCGGCAATGGAGGAAACGCGTACAGAAACAGGCCGTCCCAAGGGGAGGAGAATGCGTCCCCCATGCTCCCTGGCTGGGGGAACCTTCTGGTGAACCTCCGGCATTTGGTGTTCGTCGCCTTTGCAAACAGATCGATCTGGGGATTGCCCCACTTGAGGAAGAGTTTGTCCACTTGATCCTGCCGAAGCTCCCACTCGTGTCAAGAGCGCAGCTCCCTGCTGAGGGAGTCAGTGACTGTGTTCTTGACTCCTGCCACGTGAAAAGGAATGAGGAACATACCCAGGGTGACGGCCCAGTGCCACAACTCATGCGCCTGTCTGGAGAGCGCCGGGGATCTGGTGTCCCCTGCTTCCAGATGTAAAACATTGTGGTGGTATTGTCCGTAAAGACCCTCACCACTTTGCTCTTGAGGGACGGCAGAAATGACTTGAGGGCCCAAAACACAGCCTGCAGTTCCCAGATGTTGATGTGTAGAGCCTTCTCCTCCGGCAGCCACAGACCTCTGGCGTGGAGACCTCTGGTGTGTGCTCCCCATCCTTCCAGGGAAGCGTCCGTTGTGACCGTCTCTTGGTATGGCAGGTTTTGGAAGTCTGCGCCCCGTCGATGTTGGGAGTGCAAGCCCCACCAACGTATCGCTCGACGGAACTCCCCGATGAATTTCACCAGCTGGCCTATCACTGGGGTGCAGGGTTGGGGGCCCGACGTCTCGGCCGGTTCAGTCCTGCTTGGTGGGCAGCGTGCCACCCTGGGAGCTTTGGCGATGACGGCGGCTACCTCCGAAGGCCTTGGAACAACCCCTGTAAGCTTCCTCACTCGTGGAGTGGGAGGGTTGGTGGTAGGAGGATCCACCACCGAAACTCTTCGAAGACCTCCCCGACTTTACTCCTGGGGAACAAAAGGACTGACGGTGCTGCTGCAGCGTGCCAAGGTCACGGGCCGTCTCTGTGTCAGTTTTGATGGCCTGAAGAGACTTGTCAACTGCCTTGGCAAAAAGATTGTCCCAGTCGAACGGCATGTCCACGACCCTCGTCTGGCCCTCCTGCCTGAAGTTGGTGGCCTTCAGCCAGCCACGATGACGGAGGCAAACCACGTTTCCCATCTGGTGGAACCATGTGTCCGCAATGTCCAGGGCCATGGTGATGGAATGGGTTGATGCCACTTTGCCTTCCTAAAGAGTCTGCATTGCCTCCACCTGCTTGCCCTCAGGGAGGAAATCTAGGATCAGAGCCATCTTGAACCATAGTTCCCAGTCATATCTGACCACAATCACTAAGGCGTTGGCTGCCTTGACCATCGTCGCCGCCAAGTAAATGACCTTCCGTCCTATGGCATCCAATTTCTTCCCCTCGTTGTCTGGGGGAACAGAAGTTGAAGACGACGGGTTGGACGACTTCTTCCTTGCTGCGGCCGAAACCGCAGAGTCCGGCGATGGTTGTGACCACAGACATTTGGGTGCAGACTCCGGCACTCGATACTTCTCCTCCAGTCAGTCCCTCTTCACCGGAGCCGAAGAGGGGTTCTTCAGAAGCTGCATGCCCTCATCCCAGACGTCGTCCAGGAGCGGGACTGACAGAATGGTCTTCCTCTTTGCCTCCTGGCGTTGGTACAGGAAGCCCTCCTATTTCTTCTCTTCCGGGGTGAGTTGAAAAAGTTCTGACGCACGAGCGATCATGGAGTGGAAGGATCCCACTGTTTCGTCTTTGGTGTCCGTCGTAGCCGTGTCTGTCCCCGTCCCCATGTCCCTAGGGGGGAGGGCTGAGACGGCTGGAATGGAGGCGTAGAGTGCCTCCTCCTTTTCTTCAGCGGTGGTGGCCCCGGTGTCAACGGGGTTGTCGCCGGTGGTGTTGTCAGCATCCTCTTCTGACTCTCCGACACCAGTGTGTGGAGGGCCGAGAGAATATCCTGCGACAGATCCCTGGAGGGTGCTGGGGGGGCCGGAACGCTGGGCCCAGCACCTGTGTCATCGCCCCTGCTCCGTCGTCGCCTACGGCAGGCGACTCCTTGACATTCTCGTTGTCGCCACCAACCATCTCCTCCGGGATGGTATGGACGGAATTAACGTCTTCCTCCTCGGATGATGAAATGTCTGTGCCCCGAAGCTCTTCCACCCCCCCCTTTCTTTGGGTCCTGAGGGGTCGGCCTTGGGCTGAGGTCCGGCATCCTTTTCTCCGGAGTCGGTTTGGCTGAAACCTCCCGCCTGGGAGGGAGTGCCACTCTGGTCGCCGCCGGAGTAACCTTTGCCGAGAGGTGGTCTCGGCCTGGTTCACCTGGGCCCGCACCGGGAGGACAGATATCTTCTCTGCGGTAGCTGACTTCCTCCTCGACAAAGAGCTGGAGCGGTGGCTGGAGATCGAGGCAGACGGAGATGAGGAACGTGCCCTGTCCGTCCCGGGACCTGCTTGCTCGCATCCCCGGCGGAAACAGACTTGCAATGCTTCGCCTTGTCTTGGGCACCCATGGATGGAGCGCCCTCAAAGGACTTAGAAGCCTGCTCAGGATGGCTGGATGAGGCCTGCCCCTGCAAGACAACTGGAGTAGAAGCCTTGGCCTTGAGCCACATCACCAGACAGGCGTGCTGGTCCTTTACTGTGCGCTTGGTGACGCCACGGCAAAACTCACAATCTTCCTCCTTGTGCTTCGGGTGTAGACAATACAGACACTGAGAATGCTTGTCCTCCGTGAAAACATTCTGTAAACTGCAGCTGGTGCAGAGCTTGTGTGAATGCTGTGAATGTGTTTATGAATGTGTGAATAAGTGTTCTGGTGGGTGCTGAGTGAATGATTGAAAGAAGCTGCATGAGTGAGTGACTGCTTGTGTGAATGTGTATATGAGGGCCTTATTCTGAGCTCTGTGTAAAAGAAGTGTCATTCTGTGATGGAAAGACACTTTTCTTATTTTACATGGATCTTGCAATCAGGCCCTGAATGTGTGTGAGTAGGTTTTCTGGTGGGTGTCCTATGTATGATTAAGTGAGAGGCTGTATGGGTGTGTGACTGCTTGAGTGCATGTGTATGAATGTGTGTGTACCCAGCAGAATACTTACTCAGGCAGATGCACATATTCATATATACATGCATGCAAGCAGTCACACCCCCCACACAGCTTCTCTCAATCATTCAGTGATTCAGAGAAGCTGTATGGGGGCGTGACTGCTTGCGTGCATGTATATATGAATGTGTGCATCTGCGTGAATTAACTGTTCTGGTGAGTGCAATGTGTAGGATAGAGAGAGGCTATATGGTGCATGACAGCATGTGTATATGAATGTGTGTGTTATGTTAAGTTGATATATACCATGCACCACGGAAAATTTACATGGTAGCAGGTGTTCACATGGCTCTGTAAGATAAAGGGGGTTTGGTTGGTTAGTGGGGAGAGAGGGATAGGACTGATGTTGTGCTGAACTGTTGATGTGTGCAGAGCCATGAGAGACTGGCATCTGTGTATGTGGGCCTTCTGGGGGTGCTTTTGTTCTGTGCACTGGGGCTTGTTGTGTCCGGAAGGGCAGTGTCCAGTGTTTGAGTTGTTTGGTGTTGGAGGTTATTGGTTTTGTAGTTCTCCTAGAGAGTGAATTGTAGTTTGAGTGTTTTGGTGGGTGGTTTCGGTAGCCCTTTGGGTGTGTGTGGTAGGTGAGAGGTGTGGAAGAGAGAAAGGGGGGTGGGTAGTGGGTTTTGGGTGGTTTCTGGGTATTGTGCAGCTATTTTATTGTTTCATTCTGCAGGTATGTATCTCATGTTTTGATTGTATTACCCTTTGTAGAAGTGGGCATTGAATGAGGTTGGGGTGGTCTGAATGTTCTTTTCCCATAGTGTATTGTTTTTATTTGGAGGTCGGTGCTAGAGCTTCAATCTCTTCTCGGTTGGTATCGGGTGATTTTTGCTTGGAGGAATTCAGTTCCTTGTCTGTGCAGTGATTTATGTGCAATGCAGAGGGCTTTGTAGTTGATGCATTTCTTTACTGGTAGTCAGTGTATGTTTCTTAGGATTGGGTGATGTGGTCTCTTCTTTTTATTTTCAGGAGTAGTCTTACTGCAGTATTTTGGAAGAGTTGTAGTTTTCTGGTGAGGCGTTCAGGCATTCACAGGTAAAGACTATTTGCTTAGTCTATTTTTGATAACAACTAGGAAATTATCACGAGGGTTCCATGTGGGAAATTGAGGAAAGGGAGGATCCCTCTTATTGATCGTAGATGGTAGAAACACTTTTTTGTTATTGTGTTGACTTGTGGTTCCAGAGTGAGACCAGGGATCACATATTTGTTATCACTTTTGGAAGTCTCCAGTTGGGCTCCCATGCCCGGGGCCAGGTGAGAGTTGTCTATGTCACGTTGTTTTCTTGTGGGGATATCATTATTTCTGTTTTGCTGGGGTTTAGTTTGAGGTTGTTGATTGCCAGCCAGGTGTTTTATCAGTAAGGCATTTATTGAGGGTATTGTCGGGTTTGTGGTTGGTGGTTATCCTGAAGATGATTTGGGTGTCGTCTGTGTAGTTGTAATTTATCAGTCCATGGGTTTGAATGAGTTTCATTAAGGGGGGGTCATGTAGATGTTGAAGAGGAGTGGGAAGAGGCTTGATTCTTGTGGTACGCCGGAGGTGATGTTTCTTGTGTTTGATGTAAATGGTGGTAGATGTCAGATTCTTTAGTCTCTTCATTAGAGTTGTATGTTTGATCATTTCGAATGCAGCTGATTTGTCCAGTATTATGAGAGCTGATTGGCTGCTATTATCCGCACTTATTTTTAAGTCGTGCAATATTGAGATAAGTGCTATTTCGGTTCCTATCAATGGTCTGATACCAACCTGCGAGTGGTCAAGTGTTGCATTGCTTTCTCCATGATTAAGTAGTTATTTGTACATGTGGTTCTCCAAGATTTTCGCTGGGTACGGCAGGTTTGATATGATTCTGTAATTATTAGGGTCATCTGTTTTTCCCCATTTTGTTTTTTAGGAGGGGTTTGATGTCCACTGATTTGAATGATTGTGGTACTATTAGTCAGTTTAGGGATAGATTAATTAGTAGTTGGTTGTAGTGGGCTGTTTTTTTGTGGTTGAGAAGCTTTTTGCAGATATCTGGTGGACATGGGTCGCTGGTAGATCCTGCTCGGATGGTGTCTTTTAGTATTCTGGTGAAGATTTTCTCGCTTATAGGTTTTAATCGGTTTAGTGTTGCGCTGGTTCTTTGTTAAGGATTACAATCGGGCATCACAAACTGGAACAGTACACTTGGTCTTAGCCTGGGAGGTGGTGCTCAATAAGAATGCTTTTTCTTTAATATCAATGAATTAAAATTGAGCCGGTATCCGACCCGTCTCACAGCCCCTTTTACAAATACCCTGGGTCACAATGGACCATGAACAAGGCCGGTTGGTGAAAATACAATATTTATTTATTTTTAAAATTCACAAAAATCACACATATTTTAATATTGGGCAGCAATCACCAATGGGGTGATAATTACAATAGAAATGGAAGCAATGCACTTGGTTAACCTCCTAGTAGAACATATTCAAAGCACAAGTGAATTGGAGCACTTTTTGAGTTAGGATAGATAGCACCCAAGTTAAGGTTTCCCCCTGCACTGTTCCCTCAACCCACAAATAATCGAATTCTGAGTGGATAGGAAGAGGCAGCAGGTAGTCAGGGATAAGAGGCATCAAAGGCCTAAAATGACACTCAGATTTTGTAAAATAATTAATTATATGTGTGTTTAAAGAATGGCATACATGTTTTATCACAGCATTAGGGATGTTATCTCACTATCAACCATCAGGCAAGCTATCCCAAAAGCACACAGTTCATGAAACAGATAGAAATTGGAAACCCAGTGCAGCCGAATTCACACATGGAAAAGTTGCATTTTCTCTAGTTTGCAGTTTTAAATGTAAAAACAGTTTTTTCACGGGTAAAAAACACTGAATCGGAATGCAGTTTTTTTGGCAGGGAAAGAGATGCACAGCACAGGGACAATACAGAAGTGAAAGGAGGGCTATAGCTGGATTTGGAAGGCAGAATGAGGTTCGTTTTTTGGAAAATAGAGAAGTGAAAAAGAGAAAATCGGTTTTAAAAATGAAAGGCAAAATTTAGTTAAACAAAATTATTTAGACCATATTGTTAAAGACTGTCCGTTCAAAGATTGATTCGCGAAGTCAACCTTTTCCCGCCGTGTCCTAATCTATGTGGGAATTAATTTAAATTACTCCAAATATTACTAATGAGTTACAAAATTAGATGAAGGAAAGAATTGCGCCAACGCTAGGAAAACAGAACAGGTTACACAGAAAAGTGAAACAGTCTACCCACGTTATCAGGGTATGGATAGTGTTGCTTAGAGAGTGGCACAATGACAAAAGTCAAGCTGGGGTAGACTATGTGTTATGGGATGGGGGATACTCACAGTCCACTCTTAAATATGGGATTAGGAACAGTCAACCGGGTTCTGGACTCCAGGGCTCAGGTCACCAGGTAGCGGCAGACTCTCCTAGCAGAACAACAGCTGGGCCTGTCTGGTTACCGGATAATCAGGACAGCTGGATGGCAGGGTTGCAGCGGGCATGCAGTTAGTGTGCAAAAAGCCAGTCTGGTTCCAGGATGCTTCCCAAAAGAACACCACAGCTTTTCCCTTTGGTTATTGGGATTTATTTTAGTAGCATATCTGGATTGAGGCCTTGCTGGGATGGTCAGCAATGCTTTGGCCTTGCAGTGGAGTCTGGAATCAGCTATGCTTTGGCTTTGCAATGGGATCTGGAATCAGCTATGCTTTGGCGTTACAATGGGATCTGGAATCAGCTACGCTTTAGTTTTGCAATGGGATCTGGAATCTGGCAAGATGAATGTAGAAGATCAGGAACGCAGGCGCAGGAAATTCAAGAAAGAGTGTCTATCTAGAGTTTGGTCAGCCACCCTTTGTATAGCGTATGGTGACATTATAGGATTATACAGCAGGGCAGGTTTAGCTAAGGATGCCTCTAAACAACTGGATTGGTCAGGGGAGATAGTTACCGCCTTCCTCTGAGCTGGTTGGGTTACAAGGGCTTTTCCTTCCCGCACCTTAAATACTTTGTAAATAACTATATTGTTAGATTGTAAACCTTTTAAAAAAAACTTTTGGAGTGTACTGACAAATCTCTTCTCACAGTGGGTTACAAGGGCATGATGTCAGATTTATTATGTGAGTTTTACAATGTCCAGAACCTCCCACAGTTACTTTAGCTACAATTCAGTTTTGCCATAAATGGCACATTCGTACAGTTGGGGCCTTCTAACAAATTATATAAGCAGGTTACATATTTTATGCAGAACATGCCAGTCCAACTCTACAATTTGTAAGACATTGGTTTGCCCTTCTAATAATTTTTAGTCATTTTTAGTGTGAAATATTCAGCCTAAAATTCTATAACTTTACCCGTGTGTATGGATTATCATCAGGCATATATCAGTATTGATTTTAACATTGGCATCATGTACACGTTCGTGGAATACCCAATTCTCTGCCATTTCTGTCCCCTATATGGCAGTGAAGGCTACAACGTCTTAAATTAAAACTCTGTTATGCTCATCTGGTCTCTGGGGGGACGTTGGGGCATGGTTGCAGCCCTCCCAGGATCCGACTCCCCTTGGTCGGGCTTCTGTCAGAACTCTCAGAATCCGTAATGATGGAACCAAGCTTGGACCCGTAGTGTAGACGGAGAATTCTTTCTACAAATGTAACCCTCTGAACACACTAGGTAAATGCCAAGGGATCAATTAGTTGAAAGATAAGGAACACCACACGAATGACCATGCTCTGCAGGAAAACAAGATGAACAACTCAGATATGGAGTCAAACAATAATATACTAGGTAAGAAGAAATAATCAACAAGAACTAACCAGATGAGACAAGAATTCCAAGGTACTCTGGTCAAGGGTATAGGCAAGACTGGGTCAAGATGCGGGCTAAGAAAACAGAAGAAATGAAATGAGGCTTTAGAAAAAGATTCCAAGAACAGTAGGATGCAAGGAAGCGAGAGACTTACCACTTGTCCTGGTGATGGCCTAGTACCAAGTGAACAACCAGTGTACTATTGCCTGAACTGACGGCATGAGGACGCCTAATCGGAATGAGGCAGTCTCTAGACCCAACCCTATCCCGCCGGCACGAGGACGCCTAACGACTAAGCGCAGGGTGGCAGTCTCAAGTTCAGCGCTTCTCTTCTGAGTACAATAGGGTGTAGTTGGTAACTTCTCAGGACAAATAATGAGGCAATCCGAATAGTTGGGAGGTACTCCTTGAGGAGATGAAACAAGAAGCCGTGTTCCGGGTTCGGTGCATGGAAAGACCAAGGGCTTCATTACGACTTTGGAGGTAGGCATGGCACTATTGGCGCTATGGCTGCCTCCAAAAGCATGTCCGGGTCCGGGTTCCCTGAATGGGGAAATACCGGGCCATTCCGAGTATGGAGGGCCCGGTATTTCCCCATTCAGGGAACCCGGACCTTCCCCATTCCCATTCGAGCCCCCATTGGGCTCAATGGGAATGGGGAGGGAGCTAACAACGGCCCATTACAAGAGGGCCCGTTGTTAGCTCCCTGGTCCATGTTAGACGTCCACATCGGGTCCCGCGAGGGAACCTCGTAATAGTGCGGAATGCGTTTAACGGCGCCGGCACCATTACCGGCACCATTAAACGCATTCCGCAATAGTTATAATGAGGCCCCAAGTGTTCAAATTCAACAGGCAAAGGATGGTGAGTAAGCGGTCCAGGTTTGTTGCACGAGAGGACAGAACAAATCCAATTCAGCAGGCAAAGGATGGTGAGTAAGCGGTCCGGGTTCGGTACACGAGAGGACAGAACAAATCCAATTCAGCAGGCAAAGGATGGCGAGTAAGCAGTCTGGGTTCGGTACAAGAGAGGACAGAACAAATCCGATTCAGCAGGCAAAGGATGGTAAGTAAGAGGTCCGGGTTTGGTGCGCAAGAAGACAAACAATTCCAATTCGGCAGGCAAAGGATGATTGATAAGCGGTCCAGGTCACAAGGAGTAACAAGGTAGTGGAAAAGGGAACATGGCAAGACAAACGCACTCAGGATACAAGATACAAACAAGACGTACAAAATCAGAAGCGAGGACCGGACAACCCGGAAGTGTTTAAATAGGTTACCATGGAAATCATGCCTCTAACGTAGTCTATAGTGCAGAGGACGTAATGGATGCCACAGCCGCTATGGCAACCCGTATCCACTGTGTTTATGGATTCGGACCGGGCGAAAGCGTTGTTTCATGCTCTGATATTTATTTCCTTGAGGAAAACAACGAATAGAAACTGGACCAGGTCGGAACCTGACAGCTTCTTCCCCTGCTCCCTTGTATAAACAAAGTTGTTGTTGCCTTCTCTTTTATCTCTCGGCCTTGGAGATAGGAGCCCGTAATCCCCCAATCTGCATAGGCTCGGTTTGTTCATGTGTTTTTGTTTGGTTGTCCCGGGGTTGCATATAAACCAACCTCCCTTCAGTCCTTGTGCGATCCATTTTTCGATTCTGCAACCTGTGGCCAAGCTGCACCGTCAGATTAATGTATTCCGCACAACCTTCAGGAGGATTGACCACTTGGGCTAGAACATCCTTTAGTTCCCCACGCAATCCCTGATAAAAGAGTGTAGTCCTCTTCTCTTCTGGCCAATTGGTCTGTTTCTGAGGTTTCCATAACGCCCAGGCAGAGATTCGGAGAGGCTTCGCGTTCTGTTACACTCACCTGGTCTTTGTGGGGACGTTGGGGCACGGTTACAGCCCTCCCAGGAAACGACTCCCCTTGGTCAGGCTTCTGCCCCTGCTCCCGTGTTGTGGACTGCGCTGGTTTTTGGTAATGCCCCTGCAAGTATACGAGAGGCTGTGAGAATGCTGTGATATGGCTGTGGTTTCCCTTGAAACCTTCTCCCCAGAAAGTGGTGAGCATGCGCCTACCCATATAGTCTCACCTGTTTAATTATGATGGCGAGCTCTCTATCCTGCTTCTCACTGCAGGGGCGCTTTAAGATAGACCGAGTTTCTTCACTGGTCCATGTGCTTGGCAGCCCAGACCGGCTGAGGCTGAACCACTTCAAAGGTAAGTATTCTTCATTAATGATTATTGTCCGTATTCTTTTGTAATGTCTTCTTCCTTGATTATTGTCCGTATCTCTTGTAATGTCTTTCCTTTTTCCCAATAGGTGATATGAGGCCCAGCGGAATTGCGGTGCAAGAAGCGAGCCGCAATGGAGAAAAAGAGAGTTCATGATGTCCCAATAGGTGGTAAGTTTGGTCCTTAGGTCAAGCGCGAGGATTGGTTTTAGCGCGACTTTAGCGTAATGTCTTTATAGTTTTTCTAACCCTGTTTGTCCTTTTTTGTTGCAGAGATGGCCCAGCGAAGTCAGACTGGGATGCTGTTATCCGAAGACCTGCCGGCGGGTGAAGGATGCCTGGATCCGCGTTGATGCTGGCCGAAGATGGACTCCTGAGTAAGTGTTGAGGCTGGATGTCGGGATCAGGTAAGGATGCGCTCCGACTGCAGTTGCTGCTGGAATCAGGTAAGGATGCGCTCCGACTGCGGTTGCTGCTGGAATCAGGTAAGGTTGCGCTCTGACTGCGGTTGCTGCTGGAATCAGGTAAGGATGCGCTTCAGGCGATGGTTATTGCTGGAATCAGGTAAGATGCGCTTCAGGCGATGGTTATTGCTGAAATCAGGTAAGATGCGCTTCAGGCGATGATTATTGCTGGAATTAGGTAAGATGCGCTTCAGGCGATGGTTATTGCTGGAATCAGGTAAGATGCGCTTCAGGCAGCGGTGAGATTTACGCTGCTACAAGCAGACTAACGGGAGGTGCTTGCATGCAGGGGAAGGCAGGCTTAAATAGCCTGGTCCCGGCCACGTCCATTTGCTCTGACTTGTGGCCCGACCCTGATACACCCAGAAGATGCTGCACGTGCAGCCCAATGCATTCCTATGGCCACGCCTAACCTGGAGGCACGTGGCGGCCCTCCAGGGGAGAAAATAGCACGTGCACCAGAATAAAAGTGTGCAGACTGGGTCCAACTGGACCCTTTATGTAGTGGAGCTTGTGGTCCTTGCCCTGTGGCCTTCACAAACTCACAAAATTACATTAAAACTGTGAACTGTTTACATTCCTACAAATTTCTATTGCAAAAATAGCCATCATCAAAGTTTCTTAATAAAATAGTCTTTTGAAACAAATGGGCATCCTTTGTCCTTCACTGGTACCATTGTTTTCTCGTCAGCTACCTCCAACTGTCACTTCAGCCCAGTCTGGGAAGGGGTTCTCCCAGTTTCATTGAAGGTTTATGGCCGCTTCAACTTCACAGATTGGTGTCCTGGAGCTTCCATTGTAAGAGGCCTCAGCCCAGACGAATATGTCTGCCAAAGTATCACTTGTGTGTTCTAGCATCTACTGTGAGGGGCCTTCTGTTGCTGGCAACCCCCAAGCAGAAACCTGTTTGGACTGATTTCCCCCACTGCAACCAATGCAATTTAATTCCTTATTTTATTTATTTTTGTTATAAATCAGAATAAAGCCTGTTGAATAAGATCTCCCATGTATTTTTCACAGCACAAAACCCCTTCACATTGCTAGATAAGGGCAGGGCCTTATCCAACATACACCTTTAAACAAGTATTTTTCTTAGTTTGCAAAAGTACATTTTAAACGTGTGGTGACTACATCTTCCTTGCAAATTCGATTTTTCTCTTCCATCTGAATTCCCACATGGTTTTGTAGCCATAGTTAGCTTCTGTTATGCAGCAATGGGTTAAAACACAAATGCACTGGAATCGACATAGGCCCAGAAAGCGAGGCCTTTTTGACGCATTGATCCTTGACATTTTGTAGAAAAAAAGTAAAGCGTTTCCCGTGTAGCTAAAGTAAAGCTTCTTTTGATTTCTTCAGATCTGAACAACAGCCTGTCATTCAGGAATACTGCTCTTGTCTGCTTAGAGCACAATGTGAATGTGGAGGGGCATGGAAAGGTCTCATGAATAGAAGTATTGTGATGAGGAACAGAGGAAAAAGAGCATCAAAGCGGCATCATTTTTAAATGTAAATATTCTCTTTTTTCCATGGGAACCTTGGGTTTGCAGCAAAGCAGCGCTGCTTTTTCACTCCCCTTCCTTTGTACATGTAAGAACACAGTGGCAAGCTTTCTCAGTGTGCCCCCTTGTTCCAGTCCGCCCAATATGTGCTTGGCAAGATGGTGCAGCCATCTTTCTTGTAGCTGAAAATGCAGTTTTGCCGTGAGGCAGTGGTGCTCCCAGGAGCGAGCACAGCCATTTTGCTGCTTCTGCTGAAGTGCAGCTTGGTTATGGAAGGGAGTACAGCTGAGTGGATAAATATATCCCACATGTTGGGGTGTTGGTATCTGGAAAAGTGTTGTTTTTAGTCATGGAGAGGATGTGTTGAGAGCGTGTTGGATTGCTCCTATTTTTGCTCTTAGATGGGCTATGATGCTGTTGCAAAAGATTTGCAAGGGTTCGATGTTGTTGTTGCACAATGTTTTTTTTTCCCTTGCCGATTTTGAACAATTCTTTTTGTGGGTTAGTTGTCGCTTTGCTGTTTTACACTCTAAATAAATCCTTGAAACTCAAAACAAACCCCCTCCCCCCTGTTCTGGATTATCAGACGCAAATTTGTGTTTAAATGTACTGAAGGACAGAGAAAATAGTGTCCACGTGAATGTAATCACGTTTTGTTTTCACATTTATAAGGAATTTGAAATTCGACACTAATAGGAATTTAGAAGCAATGTCTATTATGAAATGATGACTCTTAAGACTTTAATTTCTTTTCTCTCTTTTTTCCTTTCTCTACCTTTCTTGCCTGGGGTATCCTATGACCCATGCTAAGAAGCCGGTTAGGTAGACACTTCGTTTTAATAACTGGTCATCACCCAGTTTATGTTTTGAATTGATTCACATCGGTATTGTCTTTTTGTTTTAAGTTTCATGACTTAATTTATTTTGTTATTTTAGTGTATTGAAACAACAATGTTACTGTTGCTAATAAAGTCACATTTGATATGATATTTAATTTTCATCACTCCTTGAAATAGCAACCTCTGATTTCCCTCTTTTCTTTCTACTACTTTTCATGTATTTGGTCCTAGAATTTGGGATACTTTATGTACGCATCCATTTTCGAATCACATGGATGTTTACAGTGCAGGTATGTGGATCTGTTGAGATGGGATTTATTGACTTTATAACCCATCCTAAACTATGACAGTTCAAACCAAGAACTTGTCTTACCATTTTGTATACATCTGTTTTCCCGGTGGTACACTTACTTGTTGTTGCCCATGGAACAAGTTACTTACCTGTAACTGTTGTTCTCCAGCATGGGTCTGGCATGGATTCACAAGCTTATGAATATTCCCCGTCGTCAGGCTGGGAATCCTCGGTAAAGAAAAAATCAGTATCAGTTTCGTTTCTGATCTGTCTTTCGTAGTAGTAACCAATCACTGATCTCTGCGTCATACTGACCACAGCCAATGACTGCCCTCTACCTAAGCCCCGCCTCTGGCAGCCATCTTCAGATTTTGTAGCACGTGAAGTGGCAGTATGACCAAGTGAAGAGCCGCAGAGGGGTAGGCGGGAGGGTTCGCATGTGAATCCATGCCAGACCCATGCTAGAGAACAACAGTTACAGGTAAGTAACTTGTTCCTTCTCCAGCATGGGGTCTGGCATGGATTCACATGCTCATGAATATAAGAATAAATAGCAGTACACACATGCACAACCACGGGGGGTGGCAAAAGGCTCAACATTAAGCAATACAAAAAACTCAACATTAAGCATCTCTTACCTCCTCACCAGGCTCACCTTAAGCGAACAGGTTGTGCAGCACTGCTTGGCCGACCCTGGACTCCTCCCTGGAATCCCGATCGACGCAGTAGAATCTCGTGAAGGTGTGCGTCGACCTCCACGTAGCAGCCCTGCAGATGTCCAGCAGGGGCACACCAGATAAGAACGCCGTAGTAGCAGCGATCGCTCTGTTCGAATGGGCTCTCGGACAGCCTGGCAGCGGTCGGTTAGCCAACCGGTGACAGTGCATGATGCAGCCGGAGAGCCACCTGGAAATAGAAGACTTCGAGAGAGCCTTCCCTTGATTCACAGGTCCAAAGTTCACGAACAGCTGTGATGTCCTCCGGAATCTCTTTGTGCGGTCCGCGTAGAACTTTAGCGCTCTAGCCACATCCAGCGAGTGCAAAGTCCTCTCGGCCGGCGACGAAGGAGACGGGAAGAAAACAGGTAACACCAAGGGCTCGTTAAGATGGAAGTCCGACGGCACCTTGGGCATAAAGGAGGGGGCGTCCTAAGCACCACCCTCAAAGCATGGAAAGTCAAGTACGGTGCCTTGCAGGATAGGGCCTGGATCTCTCCCACTCGTCGTGCGCAGGTAATGGCCACCAGGAACGCAGTCTTCCACGACACAAACTTCATCGGTGCGGAGTGCATCGGCTCGAATGGGGGCCCCATGAGCCTGGTCAGCACCACGTTAAGTGCCCACGCCGGGGCCGGGGCCTTCACTGGCGGGAACGACCGGAACAGTCCTTTCATAAACTCTTTTACCAGTCGATGGGACCACAGGGACGTCCGTCCTGTGGTTCTGGTATATCTGGAGATCGCCGCCAGATGAATCTTAATGGAGGCATGGGCTAGCCCAGCCTTTGCCAGCGATAGCAGGTACGGCAGCACTTGAGGGGCCGTAATCCGTAGGGGGTTGATCTTCTGTGCTCGGCACCAGATAGAGAACCTCTTCCACTTGTGACTGTAGCATTTGAGAGTCGAGGACGCCCTGGCCTTTGCAAGAACCTCTCTGCAATCGGCCGGTATATCGTAGCCTCCAAACTCTAGCGCTGCAGGAGCCAAGCCTGCAGGTTCAGCGACGCCGGGTCGTGGTGGAAGATGGCGCCTCCTTCTCTGGAGAGAAGGTCCGCGTCCACCGAAAGCTTGATGGGAGGGGACGTTGACAAGTCCAGAAGGTCCGGGAACCAGATCTGCCTCGGCCACGCCGGTGCGACGAGGATCATCCTGCACCGGGACCTCTTGAGCTGGCTGATGAGTCGAAGCAGCAACGGCAACGGAGGGAACGCATACAGGTATAGGCCGTCCCAGGGGAACGAGAACGCATCGCCCATGCTTCTCGGCTGGGGAAACCTGCTGGCGAACCTCTTGCACTTCGAGTTTGTCGCTGTTGCGAACAGGTCAATTTGGGGTTTGCCCCATCGTCGGAAGAGTTGATCCACCTGATCCTGGCGCAGTTCCCACTTGTGACACGCGCGCAGCTCCCTGCTGAGCGAGTCGGCAATGGTGTTTCTTTCTCCTGCCAGGTGGAAGGGAACCAGGAACATCCCCTGGGCGACCGCCCAGTGCCACAGATCCTGTGCCTCCTTGGATAGGGCTGGGGATCTGGTGCCTCCCTGCTTCCGTATGTAAAACATTGTCGTGGTGTTGTCCGTGAAGATCCGCACCACCTTGCCCTTGAGCGACGGGAGGAACGATTTGAGAGCCCAGAACACGGCTCGGAGTTCCAGGACGTTGATGTGCAGGAGCCTCTCCTCCGGGAGCCAGAAGCCTCTTGCGTGGAGATCTTCGGTGTGGGCGCCCCAGCCTTCCAGGGAGGCGTCCGTCGTCACCGTCTCCTGGTACGCCGGCGTCTGAAAGTCCTTGCCCACCCTGAGGTGCGCTCGAACGCCCCACCACTGAATCGCCCGCTGGAACACCTCGTTGAGGGGGACCCTGTCTTCGAAGGTGCCCGTCGCCTGCCTCCAACGGGCGTCGAGAAATTCTTGAAGAGGGCGCATCCGTAGTCTGCAGAGGCACACCAGGTAGATGCAAGAGGACATCGTCCCCAGGAGGGACTTAATGGACCTCACCCTGGCCACGTCCGTGGCAAGCAGGCGCTGCACTTTGCCTAGAATGGTCTTCGTCCGTTCTTCCGACGGGGCCGCCAGGCGCCTCACTTCGCTCCCAGAAACAGGGCCCCCTGCGACGGCACCAGGTTGGACTTTGGGTAGTTTATGGCGAATCCCAGGTCTGTGAGTAGCTGGACGGTCTTCGCAGTGTGTTCGACGGCGAGTTCCCTCCTCCTTGAGCGGATGAGCCAGTCGTCCAGGTAGGGGTAGACGTGAATCCCCTGCAGGCGCAGCCGCACCGCCACTGGTGCTAGGCACTTGGTAAAGACCCTGGGGGCCGACTTCAATCCGAACGGCAGCGCTCTGAATTGGTAGTGGCGTCCCTGGACGACGAACCTGAGGAACTTTTTCGGTGACTTTTGAGGATAGGAACGTGGAAGTACGCATCCTCCAGGTCCAACGACGATAGAAAGTCGCCTTCCTCCAGCTGTCCCAGTACGTGCTGGAGGGTGACCATCCTGAACTTTTGTGATCTGATGTATTTGTTCAAACGACGAAGGTCCAGGATGGGGCACCAGCCGCCCATCTTCTTCCTGATGAGGAAGTACCTTGAGTATACCCCGGAGCCTCTTTGGGACAAGCTCGATGGCGCCTTTCCTGAGCATCGCCCGTACTTCCAAAAGAAGTTGCGGGACGTGATTTTTCCTTCCTGGCCACAGGTGGAACGTGAGGGCACTTCTTCAGGAATTCGATAGAGTGTCCTCTTGCTAGGGTATCCAGCACCCAACGGTCGGTGGAGATGGACTTCCACACGCCGACGAAGTTCGTCAGCCGGCCTCCCACCGGGGTGCTTCGGTGGGGGCCCGAGACCACGGCCGGTTCAGTCCTGCTTGGGGGTGGTGGCCTTGCCGCCCTGGCCACCTTGCCGACGGCGCAAGGCGCTCCCTGCTTGCCTCGACCCCTGTAGGCCTCCTGAGACGAGGAGCATGCCGCCTGGCGGTAGGACGACGAGCCACCGCTGGATCCCTTGGAGGCACCTTGTCTGCCTCCGGAGCTCCGAAAGGGCCGTCGTTGCTGAAGGGCTCCTAGGGTGCGGGCCGTCTCCGTGTCCGTTTTTATGGCTTGGAGGGATTCGTCCACCGCCTTCCCGAACAAGTTGCTGCCGTCGAACGGCATGTCCAACACCCTGGTCTGGACGTCCTGACGGAAGTCGGTCGCCTAGAGCCAACCCTGTCGTCGTAGGCAAACTCCGTTGCCCAGCTGGCGGAACCCGGTATCAGCAATATCGGTTGCCACCGTTATGGCGTGGTCCGACGCCACCTCGCCCTCTTGCAGTATTTCCAGGGCCTCGGACCTCTTGTCTTCCGGCAGGAAGTCCAATATTGGGGCCAGCTTAAACCAGAGCTCCCTGTGGTAACGGGCCACGATCGCCAGGGCGTTGGCCGCTTTGATCGTCGTCGCCGCCGACGAAATGACCCGCCGCCCCATGGCGTCCAACTTCTTTCCCTCGCCATCCGGCGGGGAATTCGACGTCGAGGCTCCTGACCCCGCTGCTTTCTTCTTCGCCGCCGCCGAGACGACCGAGTCTGGCGTTGGCTGGGCCCTGAGGCACAGGGGAGCAGTTTCGGGGACCCGGTACTTCTTCTCGTACCGGTCCCGTTTGGCTGGTGCCGTGGAGGGGTTTTTGAGAACCGACAGGCCCTCCTCCCAGATGTCATCGATTAGGTGCACCGCGATGACCGTCTTCCTCTTGGCCTCCCGGCGCTGATAGAGGTAACCTTCCTTTTTCTGCTCCTCCGGGCAGAGCTGGAACAATTCGGACGCCCTGGCGATCATGGCGTGGAATGAGCCAATCTCGTCGGGCGGCGAGGCCCGTGCGACGGGAGACGGGAGACCCGTTCCGTCGTCGTCGCCGTCGCCCTCAGAACCCGTCGTCGAGCCCAACACACCGTCATCTCCCGACTCGTGGGAGGATGAGGAGGGAACTGTAGGCCTTACGGGGGTGAGCGGAGGAGAGGGCTGGGTCCTCCGTCGTTTGTTCTGAGGACTTCCCGACGGGCCAGGTTGCGGGTCCTCCGGCCTGGGCCGTGGGAATCTCGTCCTTATCTCAGAGCATAAGGTCTGGATGGCAGGCAAAATGGCCGCCGAGCCATCCTGAGGCCTAGGATCCGGCTGCACCGGAAGGGAAGGCCGCTCCTCCTCACCATCGTCGTCTTCCTCGGTTATCTCCCGAGGATCTTCTTGACGGGATCGAACCTTCTCGAATTGGACTTCGAGGTTCCTCACGGCCTCGGTCAGTTCCTCCTCCGAGGCTGACTCCGAGCTCGAGGAGGGCACCGTGCCCCCCCTCGCTTCTTCCATCATGGGGGCCACGACGATGGGCTGAAAAGAGGATTCCCTCCTTGGCGGCAGGGAAACTCTAGTCCCGGAGGCGGTCTCCGCTGGCGGTGTCTCTGCCGGCTTGGCCAGAGTCGCCGCGATAGCCTCGATAGAGGCCTTTGCCTGCTGGGTAGGGGCCTTCACCACCTTAGGTGCGTCCCGGGCCCTCTCCTTCGGGGGAGGGGCGACGCCTCGCTCCCCCTCTTCCGAGATCGGACGGGGCTTCTCCCGAAGCTTACCCGGGGTCTCGGACTTTCTCTTCCCCGAACCGGAGCGTTGGCTCGTGGTTGACGGTGCCGGGGAAGGGGTGCCCTGCCTGGCGACCGAAGAGCCCGACCTTTTGGCGCTCCCGGAGCCAGCGGACTCGCCGTGCTTGGCCTGGTGTTGGGCCCCCGTCGCCGGGGCGCCCGCACAGGACTTAGAAGCCCGCTCGGACCCTTTCTTCTTCTTCTCACCCGACGAGCCCTTCTCCAACCAGCTTGCGAGACGGGATCGACGGTCCCTCATGGTCCGCTCCGACAAGTTCTTGCAGAACTGGCAGTCCTTCTCTACATGAGTCTTGTCCCCATGAAGACAGTAGAGGCATCGCGAATGTTCCGTCTTCCATAAACACATTCTGCAGCCCGCATCCAGGGCAGCTGCGAAACAGCTTGGGTCCGGGCGACAAACTCGCATCCTGGGCCATCTCGAAGTAGGCCCCAAATCTTCTGGAATCCTCCAAGAAGTTTATTTCGACGAAATCTTCACCCTTGAGGGGCGTAGGAAAATCCCGCAACGGGTAGCCGTTAACGGGAGTAGAAACGGTGGAGCTTGAGGCTCGATTAACCGAAAAAATGTGAAAATTCACCTGAAAAAGCGCGAAACACGCAGTAAAAGCTCGAGAGCTAAGCACGAGGACTCCCAACACTTGAACGTGCGGTAAAAATCTGAAGATGGCTGCCAGAGGCGGGGCTTAGGTAGAGGGCAGTCATTGGCTGTGGTCAGTATGACGCAGAGATCAGTGATTGGTTACTACTACGAAAGACAGATCAGAAACGAAACTGATACTGATTTTTTCTTTACCGAGGATTCCCAGCCTGACGGGGAATATTCATGAGCATGTGAATCCATGCCAGACCCCATGCTGGAGAAGGTAAGGAAGTCAAACATAACTTCAAATGGGAAAAAACACATTTGTTTTTGGTCTAGAAATATTGAAGGCAAAACGTCTCTAACGCAAAGCACTTAGGGACTTAAACAAGAAACCCATTTCTGCTACTATGCAGTGAAATGAGACTAGACACTTAAAAAACAGTACAAAAACTGGCTTAATAGAAAGCGTTAAAAGGGGTTAATAGCAAACTGGCAAAAGATGTTGGCCACACTAACATGGTGGGACCATAGACAGATGTGGGGAGCCTGATCTGGGGTGAGAGGTGCTGTGGAGCGGGATATGTTAAATCTAATTTCTGCGGAATACTGGGTTAATTATATGGAGGGGAGAATGTTCGACCGAAAGATCAAGGATAGGGTGGCTGAACATGGTGTACATGGATGGCAAATCCATTTTTGTCTGGAAAATGTGGGGCGGCACATCAAGAATTTGAAGAATTCAAGGGCCGCAGGGCCAAATGGTATGGAAGCTGCAGTACTGAAAGGGGATGTCCAGTTATGGTTAAATGTTTTGTGTAGTTTATTTGATAGTGTGTGTATAGAACGTATGATCCCTGACTCTTAGAGATAATCGATATTAGTCCCGGTTTTCAAGACTGGTGAGCGATTGGTTCCAGGAAATTAGCGGTTATTATGCTTACTTGATATCACAAGCAAAGATTTTTCCACATTTTTTCAGGAACATCTGCAGACTTGGATGACCACGAATAAGATTTTACACCGATTCCAAACTGGTTTTCACATGGGGTCCAGCAGTGTGCAAGATATACAAGTGCTGGGCACAATCATTACCCAAGTCACCAAGTGTGGTGCACCTTCTGTTTACATCACATTTGTTGACTCCAGGTCTGCCTTTGACCAAGTAAATCGTATAAAACTCTGGGAAAAAAATGGAAACATGGGGTTGCCCTGGTTGGCTACTTCAGATTGTGGTAGCTTTACATTCAAATACTACTGCTCAGATCCGTCTTGATGACTGTGGAAATCTGTCAAGTATGTTGCGATTAACAGGGGAGTAAAGCAGGGTAGGAAAAATCATGGTGCATGCAATGTTGTCTGCAGACAATTTGGTGGTATCGATCTATCATGTAATAAGTAGCATGTAAGCAGTAGTGAATGAACTAGGCCGGTATGCCGGGGACCACAACCTAGTTGTGAACCTGGGCAAGACTAAAACTATGCTGGTATCAACAAAAAAGGTACATCGACAGGCATTAAAAACCTCTTTGGGGACCATCAAATACACCAACACTTATAAATATCTAGGGCTCGAAATGTCCTGTAAGGGGGATTACAAAGCTATTGTCGAATCCAAACATAGAAGAGCAAAGCAAATCACTCATTTGACATGTTAACATGTAAAGGAAAATGCAGGGTTCTCTTTAAAGGGCACGCTCACCTTATATAAGCAATGGTTCTATCCATCTGTTATGTATGGCCTTTAGGCATTAACCCTCGGTTAAGAGTTCAGAGCAAGGGAAGAAAGGCAGGTTATACTGTAGAGCCAAAGTTCAGAGGCCAGGCCAACTTTAAGGGGAGCCAGGCAAAAATGTGCCCAAGATCACACAGTTTAAAGTGCACTAAAAGTCTTTGCAGAATGTTCAAAAGAGGTTGGGGTGATTCACAAGATATAGTTAGAAGGTCTGGAGCCAACCCAGTATAGAAGCCAAGGATTTAAGGGTCACCTTTAGAAATCTGTAGAAAGGGAGGCCAGGCAGGACACAGTACCTTAAAGAGAAAGGAAGCTCCAGCGGTGGCAGTTGTTCCTGGCAGTGGTTGCAGTTCGTTGTTCTGACCAGGGGAAGAGAGGATCTCATCGAGGAGGAAACGTGGAGTCGATGCACTGCACAGGGATGAAACCAGCCGCGGAGTTCCCGATTAAAAGGTGCGGTCCTTTTATTCGCGGTCAAAAGTGGTGAGCTTCGCTATCCGGCCGCCGGGGTGCTTGGCACGGGCGATTCGACCAAGTGACGTCTTTGGAAGCAAAAAAGGGTGAGCTGGTTGGTCCTACCAGCTCAAAGGAAGAAGACTCCTCCAGCAGAAGATCTTCTCTTGTCGTTGGGAAAGTGGTGAGTTCGTTGCAGCAGGGCTTCACTGGTGGTGTCGTCGTTGCAGATGGCTCAGCTTCTACCCTCTTTGGATTCTTAGGTCCTGTGGCGACTTCTGAAGTTCCAGTCCCAAAGGCCCTGCTTTTATGCAGAAAACCCCCCATTCATCAGCCTAGCTGTCAATCACACATTCTAAGTGGTGAGCCGGGCGGCTCACCACTGGGCCAATCAGAGTAGAGTGCGACTTGGGTTGCCGAGGCAACGCAGTCCAGGGTGCCTATTCCCCCCTCCACCCCTCCTGTGGAACCCAGACAGAGTGGCACCATTTGGAGGGCTTCTGTGGAGAAGCCCGCCAAAAAGTGGAACAAAGGGCTTGACCTTGGTCAGAGTTACAGAGACGGACACAAACGCCATTTTAGAATCGAGTTCTGGCAAAAAGACCCAACCGAGGAATGAATATTAAATCAATAAACTGGCGGTATCTTTAACATTGCACCAAAAAGTGGTGCGTTTAAAATCGATGGGAAAATCCCATAGAGAATATTCCGAAGGAATATTTCGCGTGGTAACCACTGCCACCAGCCAGAAACTCGACGAGGGGGGACGGGACAGTGCCCCCTCGGAAACAGACCCAGGGGCAATCGAATTACCCCTTACCAGTACTTCCACAATATGATGGTTTGTACTGGTTCTGTTCACAAATTTGGACTAGTAAAGCCAATGGTGACTTTACATGCCCTGGGAGACGGTAGTCAATCCCAGGGTATGGAGTCTATGTTTGGGGGTCACTGTGACACCCATGTGTTACTGCACTGAGGGTGCTGTGTAACACACATACAAAAAACAGATGATACCCTATGGAGTAAAAAGCAACCCCATAGCCAATAAGCACATAACAAGTCAAAGACATACCTCAAATCATGCCTAAGAGTGGGAATAAAAGAGTCTCACTCTTAGCAGGAGAAAGAAACAAACCCCAAAAATCCAGCAAAACTGCTGGGGGACTCACTAGGTTTGCGAAATTAGCCTTATAAGAGAATTCTCCCTAACACTCGGGCATCAGTTATTGTATACGCTGTCACCGGAGAGTTATCTCGTGGACAGAATAAACACCTTTTAAGGTTCCTCAATACCCGCAGAGCAGATTTAAGACAACAGAACCAAGAATATAAGAGATTTAAGCTCTGATAGCACAAGGTCACGTTCTGGCAAATTAATAGTGGACAAAGTCCCAGAAGCCTGCTCTACAGGACGAAAAAAGGTGCAGCCTCACACAGAACACTCAGTGAGTCAGTGGACGTGCCACCACACCAGATATGGCATTTCAAGGCACTTACAGCACAGGAAAGATGACAGAGTTTGAGTGGAACGAGGAGGAGCAAGAGGCAGCCTATTCTGAGGATCTGGCCTACAGCTTCAAAGAAGTGCTGGGGCACTCACTGATAGAGACAGTGGCTCAAGGGGAGAGACCCCTGTAGGAGAGACTACAGACCATTGAAACATACCTGAGCCAGAACGAGACAAGCACCATACCTAAAGAGAGCATGTCCACAAGGGACACGCTAGAGGACCTACAGGGGTGTAAGAAGACCCAGAAGAGAGAAAACTCTTCTGACCCCCTGGGTCAACCTGACGGGGCAAAACTGAAGGCCCCTAAGGCTACCAATGCATTCATACGATTGCGAGATGCATTAATACAGAAGTCGTAAGTGCCGAGCCTCATGACCCCCTACCCAGGGGATGATAATATGGGCAGAGACGAGCAGGACTCCGAAGAGGAGCCCGCTGGATCCCCGCGTCCCTCACAGGATGCAAACAATGAAGGGGATGAGGAGGAGATACAGCCTCCGCCGAAGAAAAAGTTGAGGTAGCTCAACAACACGGAGGATGAAGAAGGTATCTCAGACATGTTTGAGCCAGGGGACATCCGAAATCCTAAATCTTCGGAATAGCTGCCATTGCCTAGGGTCACTAAATACATGACCCACAGATTATGGAAAGCCTTAGAGAAAGAGGCAAGGCAAAGAATGCGGGCAGAATGTCCCAAACCTGAACTACCAGGGAAGGTAGCAGAAGCACTGGAGCTTGATCCAAAGATGCTGGCCTTCGCCTCGAAGAGCGCCAGGGATCCCAGAAAAGGGATTGACAGATCCTGGAGAAGTTGCCAGGAAGTAGTGCTCGACCTAGCGCGACCGCTAGCAAAAATCATGGACTTTGCCGAGTGAGCAAGAGATACCGGTGAAGAAGTGGCCCTAGAGGTCCTCGCAAACTGGGCGCAAAGAGCGGCATGCCTCCCGGGCAACGCTAACTGCACCATCTTGTCTGAGCGCAGGAGAGGACTGCTCCTAAAAATAGATCCCAAGCTAGGCGACATAGCCTCTTACGAAGAGGGCGAAGCAGCCCAGAGATTGCTATTTGGGGAGACCTTCGGGAAGGAAATGGGGAGGTTTGTGGGACCCTACACCTCCCTAGAGAAGGCTCAAGCCTGAATAAAGAAAATATTTCCCGGAAGAGTTTTTGCCGGGACCGGTCAGTACCAAGGCCGAGCGACCGGACGCTACCAAGCCACAAGACGCCTTCTTTCCCCCAAGAGGCCGATTTCCAAGAGGAAGGAGAGGCAGAGGACAGGGAAGAGGACAGAACTTCCCAGCAAGTGAGAAAACTCTCATATCCGCCAGTAGGAGAGAACATTGAAATGTCGGGAGAACTGGCGCGTGCTTTCCAGCGACGCCTGGGTATTGTAAATGGTGAGAGGGCTGCAACTAGAATTCGTACAGATACCCACACAATTGCACCCCCCTCGGCCCTTAGATTCAGCGCAGATAGAAAAAAAGACCTTACACCCAGAGCTGCAAAGCTTAGCAAGCAAAAGAGCAATGGAGACTTGCTCGACAACCCCGAAGTTTATAAGCAACATGTTCCTGGTGCACAGGAAAGACAAAGTGAGACCTGTAATGAATCTGCAGAAGATGAACTGCTGGGTGGTGTACCACCACTTCAAGATGGAAGGAATTCATCAGCTCAGAGACAGCATCAGACAGGGAGACTGGCTCACGAGAGTAGATCTGAAGGATGCGTATCTCACGATTCCGGTGCAAGAGGAATATCGTCCCTTTCTAGCGTTCAACTGGGATGGGCAATTTTGGCAATTCGCGACAATGCATTTTGGTCTAGCTTCAGCACCAAGGGCATTCACGAAACTCATGAGGCTGATAGCCGCAGCTATCAGAGAGAAGGGGATAAGAATCATAATATATCTGGACGACATCCTGCTGATGGAAAGCAGCAGAAAGACACTCCAATATCAGACAAGCTGGGGTGACAGACCTCCTGACGTCGCTAGGCTTCCTAGTGAATTGGGAGGAGTCAGAAGTTATTTCAGCAAGGAGAATAGAATTCTTAGGGTTCATCGTAGACACCAGGTCGGCCACACTGCAATTGCCGGCCAGGAAGATAAGAGACATAAAGAGAGAAATAAGAAACTGCCTCAGAAAGAATGTTATCTCTCTTCGAATGATAGCGAGAGCAGTGGGTCTGCTAGCCGCATCGATCCAAGCAATATTTTCCAGGACCGCTACATTATCAAGCCCTACAGCGGCTAAAGATAAAGCATTTACAACAGGGCTTGCAATACCATCAACTAGTGCAGCTAGATGCAGAGTCGAAGACGGAACTAGAATGGTAGTTGCAGAATATGGACGCCTGAAACGCCAAGGCCATATTCGGAGACCGGCCCAATCTGGTGATGGAATCGGACGCCAGCAGAGCAGGCTGGGGAGCTTGCTGCGGAGAACTAGAGACAGGGGGCAAATGGAGTTCGAAAGAACTCAAATTGCACATCAACTAGTTGGAACTGCTAGCCGGGTCTTTTGCGATCAAGGCATTTACGAAAAGAGTGAATTTGTGTATTCTGCTGAAGATGAACAACCTTTCGGCAGTCAGATCATAAATCATTTAGGAGGGACAAAGTGCAGATTATTAGCGGAACTAGCCAAGGATTTCTGGCACTTCTGCCTAGATCAGGTACCTCAGTAGTAGCAGAGTAACTCCCGGGTTCGCTCAATGTAGTAGCGGACTGGAATTCCAGATATCTAGCAGACTCCAGCTATTAGATGCTGGACAAGAACGCATTTGGACAAATAGAGGAACATTGGGGGCCAGCACAAACAGATCTGTTTGCGTCCAGACTGAACGCACAAAAGAGCAGATACTTCAGCTAGAGACTAGATCCCATGGCAGCAGGCGTAGATGAATTCCTCCAAGATTGGAGGGGGGAGACGCATTATGCCTTCCCGCTGTTTATTATGATGAACAGAGTGCTAACGAAAGCTTGCATAGAAAAAGCGACAATGATAGTGGAAGCCCCGATCTGGAAGTTGCAAGTATGGTTTCCGACGCTGATGGAACGAGTGACAGATTACCCAAGAGAATATATTGCCCCCAGGAGACAGTCTTCTCACTGACCCATTTGGGTCATATCATCCTCTGAGAGTGAGAGGGACACTCCCGCTTATGGCGTGCATGATAGCAGGAGACGCTGGAATCTCCCAGGAATTACGGAGCAAGCTGCTAGCCTCATCACGGAGTCGCAGGCACCTTCGACTAGTAGGAGCTATGACGCAGCTTGGAATAGATGTTCGTGATTGTGCAAAGGGAGAAGGCTTCAACCCGTTTCAGCTCCTCTAGTCGACATATTATACTTCTTAGCGGAGCTACTCCAAGACAGGAAAGCGCATAGAATGATTGGAGTATAGAGATCCGCAATATCTGCGGCCCACTTACCCATAGAGGGATTGCCAGTAGGGGAAAACATAGTGGTTGTTCGACTACTGAAAGGAATTAGATTTAGGAAACCGCCAAAGTATGACGCCCCGTGGGTTGTGTCAGAAGTACTGAAACTGCTAGCCAGCTGGCCAGGGATCAGATACCTCTCATTGAAGCAATTATCAGGGAAATTGGCGATGCTTTTGTGCCTAGTGTCATGTCAGAGAGTAGCAGACGTCAGAGCCCTAGATGTAAATAGGAAAGTGTACGGGCCAGAACGACAATAGTTTACCCTTATCTGCAAGAACACCCCAAATGGTGTGTAGCGGCCTGTATAAAAGAATATGAATATAGCACCGCAGAGATGAGGTCAATGGGGACGACACAATTGCTAATATCGTGCAGAAAACCTTACAAAAAAAAAACCTTACCTTACAAGGCAGTAGCGACAGCCACCATAGCAAGATGGGTGAGAGAAGTGATGCAGTTAGCAGGAATAGATATGGTTAAATTTGGAGCGCACTCAGGGGCGTGATGGCGTCAAAATCGCTAGTAAAGGGTGCGATGTTGCAGGATATCTTGCGCGCAGCAGACTGGGCCAGTGATACTACTTTTAGAACATTCTATTTTAAACCTGCACAGTGAATGGCAGAAAAAAAAGCTTTGAACAAGCATAATGCTCGCTTCCGTCTTGAGATAGAATGAAGATTAGCCCTGCTAATAGCGCATGGAGTCTTGATTCTATTAAAGACAAGGAGGCGAGCATTACTTTCCCGCCCTAGATAAGCAGGAGAGTAAAGAAAATATATAATGATGTATTCACAATACGTTTTCTCCCAAAATAGGATGTGTATCCGCCTCCCCAATATGCTCTGTTTTATCTTTCATTAGGAGATGATCAGAAGAACAGTTGAGCCAGGTTAAGTGGACTCGCGAGCTGTTTGAGAGCAAGACCGCCAGTTTAAAGCAGAAGGTTTGCAGAGCAGGACTGTGGATGAACAGCGACTATGTTTGGACTAGTTCAAGAGTTCAGTTCAAGTTGGAGTGCAGTTGAGAGCATTCAAGAAGAGAGAGAGGACAGGAAGAGGAAGGACTAAGAGCATGTGACCAGGACATTGGCACTACAGTGGGCCTGGGACAAAAGGGAAATGTAGTTTTCTGTTGAAAAAAGTTTTTCAAAAAAAGAAAATATTTTTCCTACATGGAAAGTTACAAAAATGTTTTTATTGTTAAACTGCTGGAGACAGGAATAAATAGAAGATGAAGTATAATGCTCGCCTCCTTGTCTTTAATAGAATCAAGACTCCCTGCACTATTAGCAGGGGTAATCTTCATTGTTTGCTCCACCCCTGGCATGTGCTTCCTAAGAGCGATGTTGTTAAAACACACAGTGGCAAACGAGATAAAGGTGAGAGGAATACCAGTGAACCACGACATGTTCGTGTATGGGATTCGAGTGTTAGCAAGAGCAGTGCCTGAATTAACGAGAAAAGAATGGATGGTGCCCTCCGATTTTGTCTTCTGCCCTGTGACCAGCCCAGCAATAGTAGCTGGCACTATCCTGTCCTTAGATTTAGAAGGGGTACAAGTGTCTGCTAAGAGAATTGTTGCAATTGGTACTGACATCCATGGATACGAATGGCGCACAGTGTTGAGCATTGATCCCCAATATACCATTGCGTGAGTTAACTGATGAAGACTTGTTCGCTGACGACAACAATGATGGGGAGATTGTGTTAGAAATCAATATACCTTGTGATGTTATGGTACAGTACAGAAAAGTACCAAGCCCCCTCATGGCTGTCGTCAGCGCACCACCACCCTTCTCTGACGCAGACATGCATCAGGTCCCCTCCCCCCACCTGTGGACCACTAACCCCCATGATGTAGGATTGTTAAGGGAAGTGACCCAGGTAAAAATAACATTTAAACCCAGAGCTATACTACCCAGAGTAAAACAATATCCCTTGTCCAGAGAAGCTGAGGAAGGCATTCAAGAGACACTACAAGCACTTTTAGAGCAGGGGATTATCGTCCTCTCTGCCTCCCCTTGCAACACGGCTGTGTACCCCATTAAAAAAGCAACAGCGGGGAGTTGGCGTATGATCCAGGACCTCTGCCCTCTTAACGATATTGTCCAAAAAAAGTTCCCTCTTGTCCCAAATCATGCCTCCATTTTGTGCAGCATTCCAAATCAAACAGAGCCAGAGCTGTGTATTGCTACACAGCAAGCCCAAATGCACTCCAAGGGGAAAATAATCCCTTATTTATAGATAAATGTTTCTCATCAGAATTTACGCCAATCAGGCGAATAGTTAGGTACAAGCGTACCTTGTTATCTTCAATACTTAACTCAAATGGTAATTAGCAGTTTTACATTGGCAATAAACAACAAACTTTAAAACGTCAATGTCAAATGAATAGATAAATCAGACCATAAACTATAGAAGTAACTCTTGGATTTTAATCTTTTAGGTCCAACAAGTTATTAAAAGTAAACAAATCAGGTTTACACAGTGTCCTCTATTTACACATAGAGCACATATTTGTCCATGTCACATATAGTACACAAAACTTTTGGAACATCGAAAATGCCTTTCAACAGCAGGCATTGTACAAATCCGTGACAGGTCTATATGAGTTAGGTCACTTCACAGAACTACAGTCAATAGATCAAATCAACATAAAATTCCAGGTAAATTCCCTTATTGGGTGTCAAAAGATAACCGACGCGTTTCGGTTCATAGAACCATCTTCATGGTATGGACTTCACTGTTCCTATTCACAATTATATTCATTACAAAGACTCTGTAGGGTAATAGAGAAAGAAAACTATTCAGTATACATTCTTTGTTTTTTAGAATCCACTAGAAGTGTAAAATGGGTAGAAAAACACTAACCTTGCAGATACGTGAGAAGGGGGTCCGGTAAAAAACCCAGTCTTCTTGAAAAAAATCTCAGAGAACAGGGCGGAGAAGGAGTGCAGTCAATTGAAAATCTAAAATGCGATCAAAGCATACCCATCTGAAAGTAGCCGTCTCCAACCAAAGGAGGACACTCTGACTGTGGGCACAGGAGAGTACAAAAGGTACAGAAAAGTAAGATAGAACATGGAAAGTACTTCCCTAAACTTGAAAGCGCCTAACCACGGTCTATAGAGTCATAGAATTCAAGCATCTGACTCAGGCAGCATAATTTTAATGGCTATGTGAGCTCCTTGGTTGCATTTGTGCATCTGACTCAGGCGGCATAATCTTAATGGCTATGTGAGCTCCTGGGTTGCGATCGTGTCTACACGAACGATTGGGGCTGAAATGCAAGATCGGGAAAATCCCAATGTGCATACAGTGTCCTTCTCTCTGTAGTTGAATTAATTGTAAGATAAGCGTAACTAGGGAAAGTGCACAAACTCACGCGAGTCAATCGTTGTAGCACACTTACCTCAGGATGCGAGAGCTTCAGTCTGGCCGC
Source organism: Ambystoma mexicanum (assembly GCF_040938575.1). NCBI lineage: Eukaryota > Metazoa > Chordata > Amphibia > Caudata > Ambystomatidae > Ambystoma > Ambystoma mexicanum. Next base: position 917,417 of record NW_027182512.1, on the reverse strand, counting down.
AGCGAAACGCGCGGTTTGACTGAGCTCTAGAATTATGCGTCGTCCTGGCAACCCCGCGCCAGGGCGACGTCCATCTTGGTGTGGGCATTGGGCGGTACTACATTGCAAAGACAACGCGGCACACATTTCAAGAGAATTCCCTACTTATGAAAAGTCCTACTACCAAATCAGGGGATTCGTGAGTGCACATGGGGGCACAACCGCAGCTCAAGTGGAACCGCGGGGTGCCCCCATGGCACTAATGATAAGAACAGAAAGCCAATGGCCACTGTTAGAAAAGATATATATAATAAACTGAGAAAACACTAGTAAATGTGGGAGAAACAGCATACGCTCACCGAACCTATCCGTAGGGGGCATGTATCAGGCATCTGAGGCAGAACTCCTCAGGAACTACTCCTGAATAATAAGTGCGTGTGGAAAGGCGCCCATGGGGGCATAGCAGCGAAAACCCGAAACCGCAAAGTGCCGCCATGTATTGACGCGGGACACACTGTTTACCTAAAAAGTAAAAATAAAGGGTAAAAGATACTTCAACTGTAATGACTAATACTTCCACTAGAGATAAAAAGCATTCCAAATCAAGCCACCCACTTCACCGTAGTGGACATGAAAAATGCCTTTTTTAGTGCCCCTTGACCCTGAATCACAGTATCTCTCCGCCTTTACCCTGGGTTGGAGGAGGTACGAACACGGCCGTTTACCCCAGGGGTATTGTGAAAGCCCAAGTATTTTCAGCAGGATATTGCATGAAGATTGGGGCAATATTCAAGTCCAGAGCACAGTTATTCGATATGTAGATGACCTGCTAGTCTGCAGTGAAAGTGAAGAAAATTGTCAAAGAGACTCTATAATCCTGCTCCAACTCCTAGCATGAAAAGGGTACAAAGTAGACAAGAAAAACCTCCAGTACTGTTTGGCAGAGGTCCTGTACTTGGGCCAATTCATTTCAAAAGATGGCAAAATGATAATTCCTGACAGAGCAGCAACAGTGCGAGCCACTGTCAAACCCAACACAGTGAAGGACATGCAGAAGTTTATAGGGCTCTGCAATTACTGTAGGGCGTGGATCCTAGATTATGCAGTCTACACAAGGCCTCTCCTGCAGGGGCTCAAAGAAGCACAGAAAGAGAAAACACACCTTACATGGATAGCAGAGATGCAAACAGCTTTCAATGACCTGAAAGAATGAATATCGACAGCACCAATATTAGTCACGCCTGACTATGATCAGGAATTCTATTTGTTCTCCCACTCCAATGGCATCCTTATGACAGCTGTCCTAACACAAAAGAGTTAAATTGGACAACAGCCACTTGCCCATTATCGTGACACACTTGATTCTTTAATGCGAGGTCAATTTGCGTGCAAACACGCTCTTGCAGCAGTCGCGTTTGCTATCGTCATGGGGTGCTCTCTTACTCTGTACGTTGAGCACTTCCTGTTCGCAATACTAGAAAGGTCAAAGTCCACCCTCACCACACAACGAGCGTCAGTTTATGAGATCATCCTGTCAAGCCCAAATATTCATGTGGCGAGGTGCAAAACTGTAAACCCTGCCACGTTCCTCACAGAACCATGCACTGTCCAGGATATGCAAGAACATGACTGTGCGACAAATGAAGGACAGGCAGATGACATTCCAAAAGCAAAAGCGTATGACCTGGAAGAAGGAGAAGTGTTCTTCATTGATGGGTCAGCGTCCATTGACCAAGAAACAGGTGAAAAACATGTTGGGGCTGCAGTAGTAAGAATGGAGGAGGGAGAATATGAAACACTGATTAAAAAATGCCTACTTATGCACTACTCTGCACAAGCCGCAGAACTAATAGCCCTAATAGAAGCACTTCACGCAGCTAAAGGATGTGCAGTGACAATTTATTCAGATTCAGCGTATGTAACCACTATGGTTCACGCTGGACTACCCAGGTGGAGGAAGAGGGGATTTAGGAAAGCAGATGGTTCCCCAGTACAACATGCAGACCTACTAAACAAACTGATTGAAGCACTAGCAAAATCCTCTTGGTAGCAATAGTGAAATGCCAAGCCCATTCAAAAATATGAGACGAAATATCTTTGGGAAATACAGCTGCAGAAGCAAAAGAAGCAGTGGATCCCCCATACCTATGAGTACAGAGTGTATCCTAGTAAGTAAAGTAGAAGATCCAAAAGCAAACGGTTACAACACACTACACATTGCACAAGTGATAGAGCTACAGAGCAGAGCACCATCGACGGAACAATAGTTATGAACCAAACGTGGTTGCACACAATCACCCACTGATCTATTATGGAGACAGGACACAACAGGAAAGGTTGTCATGCCAGTAGAACTGTTATACATAGCATTCGAATAATTGTACTTTCCAGCCCACACATCCAAACAGCACATAGCGGCCGATCTCCAGGAAGATTGGTTTATACCAATCCTCCAAGAGTATCTCAGCAAAATGCTGGTTGAATGTACCACGTGTCAGGTATTCAATACAGGGAAGACCCTAAGAACGCTGACGGGCACGCTGCCACGCCCCTTGGGTCCCTTCCGTGAGCTGCACATTGATTACATGGACATGGGAGAAAGATGCAACGGGCCAGCTATTTGATAGTGGTGGTGTGCCCCTTTTCTCGATGGGTGGAAGCAGGGCCCTGTGCCCACCCACATGCGAAGTGCGCAGTGTAGTTCCTCGTCAGAGAGGTCTTCCCCCGATGGGGAATATGTGACGTCATACGATCAGACAATTGGACGTACTTTGATCAAAGAAGTGACATCACTAATGGGAATAAAACATAAAATGTGTTCGATTTACCATCCACAGCAAACGGAATGGTGGAGAAAATAAACGGCCTCCTCAAGAGAAGGTTACCAACACTATGCAATTCCCTGAAGAAAAACTGGGTGTACTGCCTGCCCCTAGCACTATTCCAGCTGCGCAAACAGCCTAGCAAGGACAACCACCTATCCCCCCACGAAATTGTCACTGGTCGACGTATGCAAATGCCATTGTCACCAGTAAGAAGGGCTTCTGACGCACACAGAACAGCCACTGTACTAGGAGAAGAATGTAAGGAATATCTCACACATGCAGTAAGATGCATTGCAAAACAAATCGCTCCCCCATTCACCACAGAAAGCAAAACAGACACAAGAACTGCAGCACAAGATAGCCCGGCTCACACTCCAATGCCAGGGGAATTAATGTATGTGCAAAGCTTCATCCGGAAATGAAAATCTCCAAGATTCTATGGTCTATATGAAATAATTTACTAGCCCCATCTCGCTGTAAAAGTAAAGGGGTTGCAGTACTGAATTAATCTCTCAGAAAGCACACAACAGTGTAGCACCAGATCCTCAAACTACGACGAAAGAGATACTGCGGTTCCTTATAAGGAGAGCATGCATAGATAGGTGGTAAGAACCTGTAACTTATAAAAAGTATACGCAAGCATATGTTAAAATTTTATAACGATGCAGCTCTCTCTCTCTCCCTCTCTGTCTGTCTCTCTCTCTCTCTCGAATCCCGTCTAAATCTTTATTAATGCCCACCCCGTTTTATCCTTTCCTATAGGTGCAACGATGTTGGAGTTGACACCTCTCAATGATACTGTGCAGTTAGATAGCAGTAGGAATAAGTTACGTGCAACTAGGGCATATAGTTATAACTGCGGCCTGCACTTCATTGCAATATTTTCTACGTTAACAATGTTGATTTGGGGAATTTATTGGGAAGTGGCTTTTATCTGGGGTTCCCATATAAAAGAAGAGGGGGGTCAAATTGACATGGAGTAACAATGCATCCTTAAACCTAACAAGTACTCACATAAATGCAACCAGAATGACAACAGATGTAGTTATAGTTAATGACCATGTGACTGAAAATGTTTCAAATGCATCAGATACTACGTTAGCCCCCATATCGTGTTTACAGCTCAGCAACCCACCTTGCAACCTAATGTAAAGTCTACCTCAACGTCTGATGAGCTGTTTGATGTGTTGCTTACCCCAGTTCCCAATGCAAAAACAAACCCCTTTTACCCCACTCTGGTCAGCAAGCAAATGCAAATACTGATGCGAATGCAAATATTGATGTTTCCCCAACGCATAGCCAACTACCTATGACATATGACACCACTAGTACCGCGTGCAGCAGCTCCCAATCCACATTGTGCAGCAGCCTAATGGTCCAGTTACTACCACCAAATGTACAGAGGTCACCATTCAACAACGACAGGGCATGTAGAAGCTTGGCAGGGAAACGACAATCTCTCTTACATAGTAGGAGAAGAAAAAGACAAGCACTGTAGTACAAGTATGATGCCTACCATGGTCTAGGATTAGACAAAGTGGAGGACCTTCGCCATCCTGGGCAATCTAACAGCTGGTACTCTGATATGAGTGCCACGGGAAGGTGAACGGCCAATGGGAGTTGCTACGTGTGTTCCTTGATACTGCATGCATCCGGGACGCCCAAGGTTTTAGTACCCGAGGAGGAACCCCTACTAGAGTCACAATATGGGTCATTACAAGCTGGGCGGTAAGGGTTAACGGTCATCGATAACGAGACCGGTGCCATTCAACGTCATCAAAGTGAAGCTACGAGCACTTCAGCTCATGACGATGCAAAACCGATATGTCCTAGACCTCCTCACTGCAATGGAGGGCCAGGTTTGCAAAAAGATCGGGAGTTCATGTTGCACATTCGTACCTTCTACAGACGCTGAAAACGGGACACTATCACACGTGATCACGGCAGTACATGAACTTGGCGTAAAAATGAAAAAAGAAGCAGGGGTACAAGAAAACGACTGGTTCACAATGGCATTTAGCTGGGTACCCTCATGGCTTGGAACAATCATGAAGATGCTGATACCTATCATCGTGTTCACCTTGCTGACTTTATGTGTGTGCCAGTAAGGTCTCAGATGCTGTGCGAAAGCAGTACCTAATAGTGCAATGATGATGGTGATGATTGAGAATAGAGACAATAAAAAGGTGCCTCATGAGACACAAGAAGCACAAATACAAACAGGAGAAAGAGACAAGCCCAAATATTGCATGGTAGCAATATACCACACTGGGGATGAGTTAGATGCTTATTACCACACAACTATTGCACAACCCGCAGACCTTGAGAATTATAAGGAGGAATGTGTAGATCTGGCAGGGGATGTGGGATGTATATACATGACCTGTACCCCAGAAGAATATGCACGACATGGGGAAGCTTAAGAAGTGTGTGCCGAGCATGACGGCCTATTAAGGGTAGCACTGCATGGGACGAAGCAGAGAGACGGGCTCATGAACGAAGAAATACTGGGGGAGGGTATTCGTTACTTTAGGAGTAACGAAAGGGGGAATGTTAGGAAGGAGATGGTCCTACACCACCCCCCTCACCACACCATACATACACACTGTATAACATAGAGAATTAGACGAATAACATTGCCTACGTCTTCGCAGTGGGACACCATTTTGTATTAGGCCAGACGCCATCTTTTACTAGGCTTGAAAACCACCACTCTTTAAAATCACATCTCTTCCATCCCCAGCGTCTCACACAGCGGGACCAACCCATCAACACCCCCGGCAAGCTCCGCACGAGCCTTGTTCTCATGGAAGTCCAGCCGTTCAGTGTTGCAAATGTTCAGTATCCATTCCAAAGAATGTGCTCTGCTGCGAGCGTGAGACAGATCCAGCACAAGTGCCCATCCATCTCCACTAAACTGCCCGGGCCACCCCACCAGGCCAGAGCCCGCCAGCCCCGACCCCCGAATCCCTTTCATACTGATACACATCTGAACCCCTCCTCTTGACCATTCCAGAACACCCACTTCAGATCTGGTCCTGTGCAGCAATATATTCTCCCAATAGCAACACGCGTCTGTTCGTATCATGAGGCATCAAGGTAGAAGGTAGATCAAACCCCCGGCGGAGGCACTTGGGAGGGGGGCTGCCGTATCAAAGAAGCCCTGAATGTCGAGGTCGGCATGTCAATATATTATTCCCTTCTTTCCCAAGTACCCCCATTCATGCAATGATCAGGTGTCTGTCATTATTCACATATTATCAGTTTGTGTTGTTTAGCTTAGTTAGAAATGTTACGCCTGTTCGACCTGACCTTCACCGCAGAGATGAGCCCAGCTGACCCACGTCCACCAAGATCGAATGGGGAGTAGCGGCCAATGATGTCTTGGCATCCCATATGGAACAGGGCTTAGTATATCACTCCAGCCAATCAACTATGTCGAACATGTACCCTATGTATTACATCATTGATGACGCTTATTGCCTTTTTAATGTGCTGCCGTGTAATTTTTGGCAGAGCGCTCTCAGGTAGCAGAGTGCTTTGCTGGCAGTTTGATCTTATATAAACTTTGTTTTCCTTGCAAGATATCTCTTGGTCTTATTCCCCGACCAGGTGTGTAATTCTTTGGAACACGTGTATAAAGGGACGTGCCTTCAAAAGCCAGAGGGAGTGGACGGCTGATGGCAACAGCAAAGGCAGCCTTTAAGGTGCGTACCGCAAAGCGCACATTTAATTGACTGGGTTAAAGAAGAATTTTCTTTGTAATAAGACTGTCAACATGGGAATGGCGGCTCGGGTCCGCTCTCAGGCATAAAGCCCATTTCAAATGAAACGTTTGAGAGGCAATGCCGCTGTCCCAGGTAGTGGCTATCTTGGCTGTGCCCCCTTAGTAGCCTCTCGGTAACTGGACAGCTACTGAATTTCTGTGGCGCACATTCCAGATAGTATCACTTGCCTCTCAGAACTGTCCATTGTAGTTGGAAGAACTTTCCATGTACAGGCCAGAAACCTAAATGCTGCAACAGTATTCAGTAGAGACTGTGTGTAAATGGTGAGTTGGAAGAAAAATATTTGTGGATTTAGACTCAGGAAATCCTGAATGCGATTGGATTTGACCTGAAACTGCAATGAAACTTACTTTGGGAGCGGGGGGGGGGCGCATTCCATCAGCAAGACACCCTCCCAGCTCCCACTCTCCATCCCCATGTTCTAGAGCAGGAGTCTACAAGTTCAGCCCTCCACAGTAGTGTCCCCACCACGATTCCAGAATAACAACTGACTGCGCGAATAACTCCCATTTAGATTAAAATTATTCACACTTTTTTATGAGAATATCCTGAAACCATGGAGTAGAATTAGCTCTCAGGGACCGAACATGAGGATCCCTGGACCACAGCTGTCCAGATGACGACAAGCCCTGAGTGTCAGCCATGGAAATCAATATCCGAGTGCAGTGAACATGCCTTACCTGCTGGCATCGAAGGAGGTTATGAAGCGCGGATCCACAGATTTGATGCAGACTGAGTTTTCAGCTCTTTCCCCGCAGCAGGTGTATGCTCTGTAGGTCAATGGACCGCGTTTCATCCATTCGTAGGTGCCCTTGTGGTTCAAAGTGATTTCAAACTCATATTCCACATTATCTGCATTTGTTATGATCTCTTTCAGGTCCTCTTTCTGACCATCTACTGATTCTCGTGTTCTCCTCATGGCCCTGCCTTCGCAGCAGAATTCTTGTCTCCTGGTATCTTCGTTGTACACTATGTCTGTGGTGCCCAGGAAGTGGGACACCTCATGGATCAGGGTGCCTGGCTGGGAGTCCTTCTGCAGGGATTCAGGGGCCTCCCAGAACAGAGGACACAGGTGGATGATTTTATTCTTGTCATAGATGTAGACATATGCAAACGTGTTTGTGAATCTATCGCGGTTATCCTTCATGAACTTGGCCTCTTGGAGCACTCTTCTCAGATTCTGGACCCTGTCCTTTGTGAGCACTGTGTATCGCTTCATCCAATACTTCTTTTGGTCATCACCAATGTGCTCGGTGGGGTTCATCAGCAGATGTGGTTTATTCAATGTATCGTCTAGAATTTCCAAAGCTTTTCTCCGAGCCTCCTCAGCCACACCGTGCTCCCATGCTGATAACCTTTCAGCTGCGACTTCAACCTGGATTTTCTGGCACCATTTGTCATTTGCTGACTTGCAGCACACAATGGCCTCCCTTGTGTGCATTCTTCCATGCACCTGCCTCGGGTTTCGGTCACTCATACATGCATACCCTGCAGGACAGGGAGACTTATAGGCCATTTCAAGGATTCACTGAAAAAGCAAAGAAGAACAGAGAAGGGTCAGGAATGCATCATGTCTGCTCCACGCTCTCCACCGCCAATCATGGCACAGCAATCTTGGCATGCCAACACCTCCAATTCAAGGAGGGACACTCACTCTTATAAAAATCTTTATATTGGCATTTTGTGAAAACGATGCTTAAAGAACAAAATGAACTTCACATACACCTGATCCCCGAATCCCTCTCCCTCCTTCACTCTGTTTTTGGCCCAGTCAATATGGCCTCCCTCACATCTTCCCAAAAAGAAAGCTAAAGATATGCATACAATTGAGGTCAGTTTAGCATTATTTGCTGAATGGCATCCTTGCACTAGTGCGGTCAATAAAAAAAAGAAAGAGAGGAAGTCTACCCGATATTCTTTACATACACACACACAGTCCCACCAGGCAATCAGCGGATGATGGTCACAGCTTGCTAACGCTGCGTGCAGGTCAGGCTAATGTGGTCTCGGGTCAAGAGATTGAGGACTGGTTGCCATGTTCCATTAGTGTGGTTGATTATTGGTGAATGTCACCTGTTCTAAGGGAAGAGTGTCCCAGATCTCCTGAAGCAAGTTTAGGATGGATGGCATTGCCACCCTAGGCCACATTGAAGCGGTCCATGTTCTAGTGGGCGCAGTCAACATAGTCAGGTTCTTCAGTCTCGGCCTCTGCGACCTCAAATCACAGTTGAGGGGTTTGCAGGTAACAGAAAGTCCATTATGGCTTTGATCAGGTTGCCAGTCAATTCGTCGAAAAAAATTGGTCGACCAGACAAATGGTCGAAGCAAATTGGTCGAAAACCATTTCGTCGAAATTTTTTTTTTTCTATTTTATCCCTTTTTTTTTTTTTTTTTGGGGGGGTCCCCCCCCAACCCCCTTTTTTTTCTCTAAAAACCCCTTTTTTAACTAAACGAAAACCCAAAAAATAAATATATAAATAAAACATTTTTTTCGACGGAATGGTTTTCGACCAAATTGCGTCGACCAAATTGCAGTCGACCAGTTTTTTTTCGACGAGTTGACTGGACACCTTTGATCACACAGAGAACCTCCCTCCGAGAGACCTTCAGTACTGGACATCTTCACCGTACATGCAACACATCCCCTTTGCAGCCACATTGTCTCCAGAACCTGTCTGCTGGGATAGGAAACATCTTGCACCTTTTGGTGGGAAGAAAACACCAGTGATATACTCTGTTTCTCTAAATTTCAGGTTGACATTAAATGTACACACATCGTTTCAGAATTGCTGCCATTAGAGATCAGCAAATGAGTTCGCCAATATTGTTTCTCGTGTGGACATGAATCCCCATCTCGTCTCCTGTTCAGCTATTTTCATCATCAATAACTTTATTTCGACAAAAATGTGTCATAAAAGCAGCATAAACTGGAACAAAATATATAATCATATCACATACAGTAAAATAGAAGATGTTTGCTAAAATGATAGTCAACGTAAGTGTAGGGCGGCTGAGAGGAAATGGAGGGCTTCTTGTTCATCCTCTGACAAACTGGCCTGTCACCAGCTCCAAAGGCAATACTGATGTTCTGTCCTCACCAAGAAGAGAGTCCACATTCAAGCCTGTGTCTCTCCGGCATCTAACAACTCGGCCAAACTCTTCAAAATCTGCAAGGAGCTGGCCAACCCTGCTGCAGTCTCTACACCTCATGTTGCCTCCCAGGATCTTTGCAATGCCCTTGCCTCTCACTTTATCTCAAAAACCCAGGACATCATGTCCACCCCCTCCTCTTCTCCCCCCTCTGTCTGCGCTTACTGTCCCTCCCTCAGTCACCCCCACCCTCTTTCTCATCCTTTCCTCTTTTCTCCCCTGATGAGGTCGCTAGACAAGTCCGATCTATGAAAGCCTCGTCAAAACAGGTTCCCCCCTGTTCCTCTAAAACCATCAAGGACCACATTGATACCCTCGCTCCAGCCCTTGCTGATTTCTGCAACCTCTCCTTTGCCTCTGGATCCTTCCCCTCTCCTCTGAAGCACTCCCTTGTGCATCCTCTTCTCATCCTTCTTGTCCGGCTAACTATTGCCCAATTTCCATTACTCACTTTTTAGGTAAACTCCTTGAAAAGCTGGCCATCTCTCAGCTAAACCTTCATTCTGATTCTGTTGGCTCTCTCTATGACCACCAGTCTGGCTTCAGAGCTGTCAGAAGCACGGAAACTGCTCTCCTGAATATCTGTGAAGATCTGCTCTCCAACCTTGACTCTAACTTCCCCCCCTCTGTCCTCATCCTACTCGATCTCTCTTCTGCCTTCGACACGGTCAACTCTGCTCAACCGGTCACTCTGCTCAACCGTCTCTGTGATAACCTGGGTATCACCTTTCAGGCTCTGGCCTGGCTGACGTATTTCCTCTCTGATCGACCATCCCAGGTCGAACTTGGTCCTTCCTATCATCTATCTCCCTCTCTACCTGCGGTGTTCCCCAGGGGTCTAACCTCTCGCCCTGGCTTTTCAACCAATACCTAGCAACTCTCTCCCACTGCATTGCCATTTTATGCTCAAATTTCCAGTGCTACACTGATGGCAATCAACTCATTTTCAAGGCTGCCCTCGGCCACCTCCTCTCCTTCCCTCATCTCTGATTGCCTAACTGCCATTCAAGATTGGTGTGCCGCCAACGATCTTTGTCTAAATGCCAACAAGACTGAGATCCTCCTCATTGATACGCCTTCACCATCCTTTCCCCTTACTCTCTGGCCAGCCTCCCTTGGCCCTCCTCCTACCCCTACCTGCGAGGCTAAGAACCTCAGAGTCATCTTTGGTTCCACACTTTCCTTCTCCGCCCACATCTCTGACGTCTCTAAAAAGTCAAACTTCCTAATGCACCTCCTCAGAGGTAATCTGCCCTTCCTCTCCTTCCCCCAGAAGCTCACTGTCACTCAAGCTCTGGTTCTCTCTAGGTTGGACTATTGTTACAGCCTCCTCCTAAATCTACCTGCCTCTACTCTCTGCCCTCTACAACTAATCCAGAACAGGACTGCGAGAGTTGTACTTGGCCTCAAGCCCTGGGATCGTATCTCTCTAGCTCCAAAATCCCTTCATTGGCACCCAGTGGATGCAAGGATTAAATTCAAAACCCTCTGCATTGTCCACAAGGCTTTCTCCGGCCTGGGTCCAAAATACCTTCAACTAGCCCTCCGTAAACACCTCCCCTCTGGAGCTCTTCGCTCCTCTACCTCTATCAGCCTCAGGGTCAGTCATTTTTCAAAGAAACGAGCTGTGGGTAGATCTCTGTTTTCGGCTGGGGCCTCCCTGCCTCTCTGAAACTTGAGGTGAAACCATCTCTGGTTCGGTAAGCACCTCAAGACCTTCCTCTTTGCTTCTGCCTTTGCCCCCCTTCTCCCCTGCTAATCTGTTTCTCTCTCGGCACTGTGCACCTGGCCACCCTCTGTCCTCCGGACCCAGGTACCTGCTCACCCTCCTGCACTGCTTCCGGGCCACCCTTTGCACTGGGCTCTGTATCTGTACCCATACAGTCCCCCACACCCTTTCTTTTCTTCTGCACTGATTAGACATACCCTGTCTGCTAAACCCAGCACTTGCCACTTGCTGGCTGCACTACCACTATTCATTGCCTTTATTATTTATTTATTTATTTTATTTATCATTATTATTATTTAGCTGTTTCTCCTCTGCTCCGCACCTTCCACTTCCCCACCTTCCATGCACTTTTCCCCTTTTCCCTTACCCATGCACTTGCACGTTCTCAATGCCACTGGGCCTAGTAAGATTGTTGTTTTGTTCTTCCCTGTCCCCCTCCCCTCCCTTGCCTTGTCGCGCTCTGAAACACTTGTGCACGAGCGCAAAATAAATAAAATATCAATTCAATTCATTTGAATTATTTTTATTTTATTATAATAGACCATACTTAAAGACTTTTTATAAAACCAACACCAGTTAATAAAATTAAAAAAGGAAATCCAGAATTGTTTTCTTATTATTAAGTCTATCCCCAAATCATTGTACTCTCTATACACATTACTACACAAATGTTTGCCTAATTAGCTGGTGCTACCTCCAATTGAAGGACTTCATCATACTAAGGCAATAAGTCCAATGCTGCATAATGTTTCTCCGCAAGCCAGTCAAATGGTATACCAGAGATAGAAGTGTTGCCATAATTCGTCTTCATAGTCCTGCAGGTGCCTCCCTATAGCTCACTTCTCCTGCTTTCTTTAATAGTCTGGTAAACACAGATAAGATGCTTAGCAGTCTCACTGGTGCCACTCCGGCTTATTCAATTTGTTTGTCAAAAAGAAACTGTCATAAAAACAAGGATATACACAAACGCATGAACTACTTAAAGTTAAAACCTAAACCTAATTCATTATGAGATGATTGTGATGCAACTCTCATGCCCAGTTTTAATGTCAATGGTCTACCATGCATGACAGAAACTCTTCCTTCAGGCTGTACCCTAGCACAATGTAGTGGGCCTATATATTAATTAAACCTTTGGTTCTTGGTAAGGAAGTAACACCCGTCCTACACATGGAGACTCTACCATTAGTAAAGAGCATAAGACTAAGCGACATTGACAAAGACCTGACTCATTTAAGATCGGAATCAGAGTTCTTCGTCTGGCCAGGGCAAAAGAACAGAAAGTGCAGCAAATCTTCCTTTGTGGCCCCCACATAGTACACAGCTGCTTGTACCATCAGAGTAGACATAAAGAGGTCACAGCCCTTAAGTGCAACTTATTAAATCTTGCCCTCATAATTAGGGTTCCATGTGTTAATATCCCCGCAAAAATATCGACATATTTTTTGCGCCGATATTAAGCCATGGAACATGCAGGGGACACCCCTGCAACCCCCATAATGTTTTTAATGGAAAGGGGGACAACCCCGCAACCCCTTATCCCAATAACCCCATACATTATCCCCACTGATAATATTGCCTATGGCCTTACCCCATGACCACATATATAGCGATATTATTGGTGGGGATAATATTACCTGATACCATAATTAGGCATCTCTCCCTTAGCAGATTTACTCTACATAAGATCATCTTGTAGGCCATTTGAAATTAATATGACATGTTTGCGGTTAGATTGGTTGGATATATCTTTCTTCACTTTGAACATCCGAGAAGGTGATAAATCCCTTTTTTATAATACTAAAATCTACATTACCCATTAGAGTCGAGTTACTAAAGTGACTTTGTTCTTTCATCTTTTGGAAATATTATTTTATATGTTGGAGCCACGGAATGGTCTTTGAACATGACTTAACTAGACAAGCCCTGATAATAAAGTGTGATAAAACAGCCCTTGAGTTTTCTTCATACTGAAAGCCAAAATATGACAGATTTGATGATAAATTCATCCTCTAGATAAGATAGGTTCACTTCCTTTGGGAGCAGACTGCCAAAAGTTTCTTAATAAAATGATTTGGAATCACTTGCAAATCTGTTAGATCCAAAAAGCCCCAAAAGGAGTCGCCTCCTACAGCCTGCTGGATTTTTCCAGCCTGTTTGGAAACATGGGACTTACAATTGAAACTGCAGGAGATTGTCACACCCAAGTAATCAAACTCAGTAACCCAAAGCATTTTGCTCAAGTTAGTATATTTTGATTTTAATTGTATATATATTTTACCCACCTGGCAAACCATAATGGCAGATTTATTTGCAATAACATGAAAGTCTAATGAATTCATGAAGTGTGCATGCTTTGTAATAAGGAGTTGCAGCGGGTGGGTGATGGGGGGTCGGGAGAAAGGGGGAGAGTGTGCCAGATGAACAGAGTCATCTGCATATATGAGCGCTAGAATGAATCTATTGTCAATCTTTGGGGTGTCGGTACCTGCACTAACTAGGGCAGTATTTTATGTTTATAGAACTTCACCTTGTAGCATGTTTTGGCAAGGACAGACCTTTATCATGGACTGTACAGAGCTGTCTGCACCTGGGAATACTTACAGCCAAGGACCCCTCCTGGGACACTCCTTGGGCTTATTCAGTGCACTGTGAACAAGCTCTAAGAAATTCAGAAAGGATTATCAGTTAAAGTGGCGTTTAATGGTGGCATCATGCATAAATGTTCTACCTTTATATGGTCCTCGATCAAGCAATTATCCAGACGATGCATTCGTTCTCATGCACAGGGTTGCCCCTCCTCCCTAGTAGCAAGGCACCTTGGTGAGATAATCAAAAATTAGTCATAGGCGCCCATCTGCGAGAACGAACAAGGCACAAATGGGCTGTTCTTTGGGAAGGTACCCACTCGAGAGTCCGCAGCCACACTTTACCTCACTGTACCTTTCACAGATGGGAAATATCCATTTGCATATCAGTCTTTGTCCCGCTCAGAGGCTCAGCTACGCTTCACTGATGAGGCCGACAAGGCTGAAAAACGTGTCTGGGGTTGCTGTTGGTACTCTTGTTCAGATGAGAACTGCCATAGCATTTTGGTGCTGGACTGCCCATGTGGGCGGGACAAAGACTGATCACCTTGTTGAGATGACCGCACAGTTATCCATTGGAAATGATACTGGTATCATAATGCAATGTGAGAGTGTGACGCTGAAGGAACATTATGGCACTGGATGCACCATTCGGCAGATTCACCAATGACTACTATTTCTACAAACATTGTATACAATCTACTACTGCACGAGTGGAAAGGCCCACTCCCCTCACACCCAAGAGAAAAGAATGATCAAGCCTTTGGATGAGCAAGTATTGTGGTGCAATGAGGAGAGCTGCAGTTCTGTAAACAGCATATTGTGCTGGTATTGACTTTCTTCCACCCCCCCCTTCTTTTAAGCAGTCTACGCAGCCTTATAGATCAACTCTGTCAACAAGATGACGAGAGGACAGTTTGGAAGCTCAAAGCAATGTTATTGCGGGAACACAGGATGAAGCTAACAGGAGAGATCTACCATCCCTCTTTCACTAGAGTGAGGGGACCTCGTACAGGGTGTCCAGGCAGAAGCTCACAGGGGCTAAATCCTACTCCGTTCTGTGGCCCCTTTCTGTCGGCAAACAGAAGGCCTGGCAGGAGAATATCCCATTTTCTCCTAAGGTGCTCTTCCAAGCCACTTATCATGCCTTTCAGGTTTTTGTTGAACCACTCAACAAGCCTGTTCATTTGTGGATGGAAGTATGTGGAGAACTGGTAGGTGACTGTACACTCTTCCCCATATAGTCTTCATATACTCAGATATGAAGTTTGATCCCCTGTCAGAAGCGACTTCCTTGGGGAATCCAACATGGGTGAATATCCCAATCAAAGCCTTCACAGCCAGAGGGGCTTTGATGCTCCTCAGAGGGATAGCCTCAGGGTACCTTGTGGCGTGGTCTACGACCACCAAGATGTATGTGTTCCCTGGGCTGGTTTGAGGATCCAAAGGACCCACAATATCAATGCCTTTTTTCTTAAAAGGCCACCCAACCACAGGTAGAGGAATTAAGGTGGCTTTTGTGGCACCACCTCACTTACCAGAAGCTTGACAAGTCAGGCAGGACCAGACAAATTCCTTAACTTTTATGCCGAACTGCGGCCAGTAAAAGTGCGAAGGCAACCGGTTCAATGTCTTAGTCACTCAAGTGACCTGCTGAAGGAATTTGGTGAGCCAAATCCAAAAGGAACTTTCTGTGGCATCAGGGAATCAACAACCTTCTGGTGCCCTCACCCTCAGAGTCTTTTGGCTCACTGCATAGAAGGCCATCCTCCCAGTACACTTTGAACAGTCCACCTGTTCACCAGACTAGCTAGAGTCGGACACTCTTTCTGGGCTTTGAAGAAGTCAGTCTGACCTGGGCCTCAGCTGATGCAAACTCGTCCAGCTTGGGCGGGCCCTTCTGATCTGTGCTCACCTGGTCCTCCATCTCAGGTTCCTGCATTGTGCCAGGCAATTCTGAAGTCAATGAGTCCCCTGCTACCAAGGTATGGTCCTCACTGGCTACTGGCCCCTCTCCCTCAGGAGTAGACAACTCAGTAGTCTGTGGAACTGGACTACGGGCTACCGGCCATGCCGGTCCTTCCAACAAGCCCTCTGGAAACACTCCAGGCCCTAAGGCTATGAGAGTCTTCAATCTGCTGGCCTCTTGGGCCCTCGATGTCATAGCCGCTGTGACTATCTCGGGATCAGGAAGATCATTTCTCAACAGACATGGGACAGGGATGGAGTATTTCACCGCTATGTGGCACTGGGTCGCTTCACCTCGCCAGCTAAACTCTACAATCGCCAAGGGGCACTTACTCTTTCTGTCAAGCCCACTGATGCTACAATCAGGCCCATCAATATACTGACCTGGCTGTACCCACTGACGGGTGACAGCAGTGAGACTAGTGGCAGTGTCTCAGTCCGCAGGAGTTCTGTGTCCATTGATAGTACATGCATTACTCACCGTAATAGCATTTCTGATGATTGTAAGGGTTAGTGAACTACATGCCCTTTCAGTACTAGACCCTTTCATTACTGTTCACAGAGATAATGTGGTTCTGCGCACTCATCCTTGATTTGCGCCTACATTTATTTCCAAGTTCCACGTGAAACAGTCAATAAAACTGCCCACTTTCTTCCAGAAGGCCACTAACAGGCCTCCAGATAAGGTGCGTACTAGGCCTTTTTAACGCGTGAAAATCTTGTAAATACGACAGCTTTATTATTTTCCTGTGTACATTTACACACAGGTTTAGAGCAGAGGGCAGTGCAAAGGTCAGGTTACTTGACAGAAACCAGAAGGCTTCTTTTGATTTATATCTACATGGATGCAATTGCAAGCTGTTAGGCAGAATCCAGGGCAGTTCCCTTAGGGAGCACTACCCCAGATTAGGACTACAGGTGAGAGCAATAAATCCCCTTTGGTATCAGTCTGTACCACAAAGATTTAGTAGGTAGCTGTGGCTGAGCAGTCAGACTTATCTCAAGAGGGAGATGAGCAGTATTCAGGGTTAACACAATAGGTAGTACAGTACTATGGGGCAAGGAAACACTGACCAAAGTTTTGTATTAAAAAGAGAATATATATTTATTTTATACACTTCTAAGTCAACACATAGATCACAGTTAATAAAGTAAGTTGAGTTTAGTCAAAAGAAAAGCATATACAACTCCCTATTCAATTGTAGACAAGTTTGCGTTAGAGTGAAAACTGAGCAAAACGGCACAGTGAAAACCAACTACAAATGGCACTCTAACAATTCAACAAAAGGGAGGGAAAGCACAAGTTAAACCGAAATATCTTCAGACACCCACTAGCAACTCTTCCCTGAAGTTTTGTGAACAAGTAATGCACAGTAACACTTCAGCCAAGAGATAAATGAATGAAAACTGAGCAAAATGGCACTCCACAAGTTAAAACAGTAGGAAGGAAGAGGGGTTTAGAAGATTTAGGTGCATCAACACATTTCTCATTGACAACCAATCTAGTGAGAGCAGATCTAACAAATCAGCCAGAGTCAATAGGCCTGAGCGAGAGTCAGTGGAACAGGACCAAGAGCTTAGGAGCAAAACATTTTCTTGTAGCTTCAGTCAAGTCTTTAGTAGAAAAATATTGAAGAGGGAGATGAGAGGCGAAAGACAATGTTAAGAGAGAGGACGGCCGGCCCCACAAGTAGTTAAAGGATTTAAAACACCTTTAGGGCTACCACGGAGAAAGGGCGGCCTGGCGGATCAATGTACCTTAAACGTGAAGACGTGGCTCCTGCGGTGGCGGTTGTTCCTGGTAGTTCCTGCAGGTCGAGGGATCCAACAGAGGAAGAGAGGCTCTCGTCGTGGAGGAAGGTTCGAGTCGCTGCACTACCCAGGGATGAAACCAGCCGCGGTGCTGCCAAACGAAGTTTAAAAGGTACGCTCCTTTTAATCGTGGTCCGGGTCGATAGCTGCCTGGCTATCCGGTCTCCAAGTGCTGGGCACTGTCAATTCGACCAAGGCAGGTCCGAGGATGCGATAGGTGAACTGATTGACCCCTCCAGCTCAAGGGAATGAGGCTTTTTCGCTGAAGATCTCCTCTCGTCGTGTGGAAGAAAAGTGGTGAGACGATCCGGCAGGGCTTCACCAGTGGTGTAGATGCTGAAGATGCCTCTGGCTTCTCTCCCCTTCGGTTCCATAGGCGACGTCTTGCTCTTCCAGTCCTCAGGACCCTGCTTTAATGCAGAAAGAGACCCATTCATACAGCCTAGCTGTCACTCACACAGTGGAGTGGTCATCTTGGCGGGAGACCCTCCAGCCTATCAGGTTAGAGTGCGACTTGAGTTGCTGTGGCAACTCTGTCCGGGGGTTCTACTCCCCCTCCCAAACAACAGACCCACCCCAGACTCAGTGGCGCCCGAAAGGAGGGCTTCTTGGCAGAAGCCCGCCAAAAGGACGAACAAAGGATCCCCGACCTGGGTTAGGAAAATGGAGTAAGACTCGAGAAAGAAGTTTTATCAAAGTTCTGGCAAATAAAACCTAACAGAGTAAAGTTACTAATAAAATAAACCGGCGGTATGTTAGAGGCTGTCAGTAAAAGTGGTAGCCTCGAACAATGGGAAAATCCCATAGGAAAATATTTGCGGTCGAAAATAAAAGGTAGTAACCACTGCCACCAGCCAGAAACTTTGTAGAGGGGGACTTTAAGGTAAGTCTCTCGAGAATGAACATAGGGGAAAAACTATTAACCCTTCCAGTACTTCCATATTAAGATGGGGTGTACTAGTTAAGTTCATAAACATCGACTAGTAAAGTCAATGGGGACTTTACCTGCCCTGGGAGACAGTAGTCAGTCCCAGGGTATGGAGTCTATGTTTGGGGGTCGCTACGACACCCCTGTGTCACTGCATGGAGGGTGCTGTGTAACACATGTGCATAAAGATGGTTCCTATGGGTGAGAGAAAAGATCCCCTAGGCATTAAACACAAAAATAGCCTAGAACACACATAGCAAAAATGCCTAAGAGTGGGAAAAAGAGTCTCACTCTTAGCAGGTAAAAAGAAACAGACCCTTCAAATCCAGCAAAGCTGCTGGGGGACTCTATAGGTAAGGGAAATTAGCTATGAAATGAGAATTCTACCTAACACAAGCCACCTCTGAAACAGAATGTATTTCTCTGAAGCCTTTAAAAAAAAGAAACTACACACTGTGATAAAAGGAATGGTTTCTTTCCATTCAGCTTCAGAAGCAATGTTCATGTTTTCTTAGAATTTTAGGATTGTATGATTAATAAGATGGAAAACTAAGTTGCAATTGAGAATTAATATTTTTTAACAAATTGCTTTTTTTCCAGCGAAAGCAAACCAGTATTGTACGATTGTATTTTTCAGAGTTCCAGTGCTGTGTGCATAATCATGCGGAGGCAGGTCATGCTTACACTTATAAATTAATGTACACTCTAATTATAAAAACAGTGTGTAAAATGAGGACTATGCACAGTCTAGTTTACATCCATTCAACCTTGCAGTCAATGGGGTACATAGCTATAAATGGTCAGTGGCTGAAGGGTGAGTGATTGTCATTACACTGATCACAGGTGTTATAGCCTCTCAAATCTACAAGACTACAATTATAACATCCAAAACCTGACTCTCCAGGAAGTGCAAGCGCTGTTCAAAAACAAACAAATGAAAGTTACATTGGTAATTGAAATAGAAACTCAGCAAAATATGTCCTTGTGATAATCCAGATAGGTATTTAACTTTATGTAGCACTTCATAAATGGTTTGTCATACATCTAAGTACTGTGATTATTATACCTCAGTCGATACTCAGTTAACCAACCTCTGAAGGATGTTATCCAATAAGATAGCTCAGCCGGTTGAGCACTCGTTGCTGCAATCCGTGCGTGATCTGTAGGTTGCGGGTTTGAATCCTGGCAAGTCCAACTCAGCCTTTCATCCTTTCGAGGTCGATAAAGGAGTACCGACTCTGGTTTGGTGATAATTGTTATAAATATGTTCTATGCACAGCGCTTTGTCAAAAGAGCTATATAAATAACCCTTAGATTAGTTATAGAATTTAGCATGGAGTTCTTGCCTCTCTGCACTGTTGTATCATAACACTGGCATACCATTAGGTAGTAATAGCTCCAGATAATTAGGACTTTCATTAAACATCAAATGACAATTCTGCTATCGAATCTCAAAACACACAATACCATTCATGTTTGCTTTACTATATAATTGGCTAGGTTTTTGTGGTTTCAACATTCAAATATATACAGGAGAGATCAAATGGCCAGAAATAATAAAAGGTGTATTCTGTCACAATGCAGAAAGCTGCCGCATAAGGAACAAGTTACTTACCTGTAACTGTTGTTCTCCAGCATGGGTCTGGCATGGATTCACATGCTCATGAATATTCCCCGTCGTCAGGCTGGCAATCCTCGGTAAAGAAAAACCAGTATCAGTTTCGTTTCTGATCTGTCTTTCGTAGTAATAACCAATCACTGATCACTGTGTCATACTGACCACAGCCAATGACTGCCCTCTCCCTAAGCCCCGCCTCTGGCAGCCATCCTCAGATTTGGTAGCACGTAAAGTGTCAGTATGACCAAATGAAGAGCCGCAGAGGGGAAGGCGGAAGGGTTCACATGTGAATCCATGCCAGACCCATGCTGGAGAACAACAGTTACAGGTAAGTAACTTGTTCCTTCTCCAGCATGGGGTCTGGCATGGATTCACATGCTCATGAATATAAGAATACATAGCAGTACACACATGCACAACCACGGGAGGTGGCAACGGGCTCAACATGAAGCAATACAACAACTCAACATTAAGCATCTCTTACCTCCTCACCAGGCTCACCTTAAGCGAACAGGTTGCGCAGCACTGCTTGGCCGACCCTGGACTCCTCCCTGGAATCCCGGTCGACGCAGTAGAATTTCGTGAAGGTGTGCGTCGACCTCCACGTAGCCGCCCTGCAGATGTCCAGCAGGGGCACACCAGACAGGAACGCCGTGGTAGCTGCGATCGCTCTGGTGGAATGGGCTCTCAGACGGCCGGGCAGCGGTCGGTTTGCCAACCGGTGACAGTGCATGATGCAGCCGGAGAGCCATCTGGATATGGAAGCCTTCGAGAGAGCCTTCCCCTGATTTACAGGTCCAAAATTTACAAAAAGCTGTGATGTCTTCCGGAAGCCTTTCGTGCGGTCCACGTAGAACTTCAGTGCTCTAGCCACATCCAGCGAGTGCAAAGTCCTCTCTGCCGGCGACGAAGGAGATGGGAAGAATATTGGTAGCACCAAGGGCTTGTTAAGGTGAAAATCCGACGGTACCTTGGGCATGAGCGTCCTAAGCACCACCCTCGTGGCATGGAAAGTCAAATACGGGCTTTGCAGGATAGGGCCTGGATCTCTCCCACTCGTCGTGCGGAGGTGATGGCCACCAAGAATGCAGTTTTCCACGACACAAACTTCATCGGTGCGGAGTGCATCGGCTCGAATGGGGTCCCCATGAGCCTGGTCAGCACCACGTTAAGTTCCCACGCCGGGGCCGGGGCCTTCACCGGCGGGAACGACCAGAACAGTCCTTTCATAAATTCTTTCACCAGTCGATGGGACCATAGGGACGTCCGTCCAGTGGTCCTGGTATATCTTGAAATCGCTGCTAGATGAATCTTAATAGATGCGTGGGCCAGCCCGGCCTTCGCCAGTGACAGCAGATACGGCAGCACCTGAGGGGCTGTAATCCGTAGAGGGTTAATCTGCTGCGTCCGACACCAGACAGAGAACCCCTTCCACTCGTGTCCGTAGCATTTGAGAGTCGAGGACGCCCTGGCCTTTGCAAGAACCTCTCTGCAGTCAGCCGGGATATCATATCCACCAAACTCTAGAGCTGCAGGAGCCAGGCCTGCAAGTTCAGCGACTTCGGGTAGTGGTGAAGAATGGCGCCTCCTTCCCTGGAGAGAAGATCTGCATCCGCCAGCAGCTTCACTGGTGGGGACGCTGATAAGTCCAGAAGGTCCGGGAACCAGATCTGCCTCGGCCACGATGGCGCGATGAGGATCATCTTGCACCGGGACCTCGTGAGCTGGTTGATGAGTCTAAGCAGCAACGGCAGCGGAGGGAACGCATACAGGTATAGGCCGTCCCAGGGGAACGAGAACGCAGATCCTGTGCCTCCTTGGAAAGGGCTGGGGATCTGGTGCCTCCCTGCTTCCGTATGTAAAAACATTGTCGTGGTGTTGTCCGTGAAGATCCTTACCACCTTGCCCTTGAGGGACGGGAGGAACGATTTGAGGGCCCAGAACACGGCTCGGAGCTCCAGGATGTTGATGTGCAGGAGCCTCTCCTCCGGGAGCCAGAGGCCTCTTGCGTGGAGATCTCCGGTGTGGGCGCCCCAGCCTTCCAGGGAGGCGTCCGTTGTCACCGTCTCCCGGTATGCCGGCGTCTGGAAAACCGTGCCCGCCGAGAGGTGTGCTCGAGTGCCCCACCACTGAATCGCTCGCCGGAACACCTCGTTGAGGGGGGATCCTGTCTTCGAAGGAGCCCGTCGCTTGCATCCAACGGGCGTCGAGGAATTCTTGAAGAGGGCGCATCCGTAGTCTGCATAGGTGCACCAGGTAGATTCAGGAGGACATCATCCCTAGGAGGGACTTGATGGACCTCACCCTGGCCTCGTCCGTGGCTAACAGGCGCTGCACCTTGCCTAGAATGGCCTTCGTCCGTTCTTCCGACGGTGCCGCCAGACACCTCACTGTATCGAGATTTGCTCCCAGAAACAAGGCCACCTGCGATGGAACCAGATGTGACTTCGGGTAATTTTGTATTTGTTCAAACGACGAAGGTCCAGGATGGGGCGCCAGCCGCCTGTCTTCTTTCTGACGAGGAAGTACCTTGAGTACACTCCGGAGCCCCAGAGTCTCTTGGGGATGAGCTCGATGGCGCCTTTTCTGAGCATCGCCCGTAATTCCAGCACAAGTTGCGGAATATGATTTTCCTTCCTGGCCACAGATGGGAAGTGAGGGCACTTCTTTAGGAATTCGATGGAGTGTCCTTTTGCCAGGGTATCCAGCACCCAACGGTCGGTGGAGATGTTTTCCCACACGCCGACGAACTTCGTCAGCCGGCCTCCCACCGGGGTGCTTCGGTGGGGGCCCGACGCCACGGCCGGTTCAGTCTTGCTTGGCGGTGTTGGCCTTGCTGCCCTGACCTCCCTGTCGACGGCGGCGAGATCCTCTCTGCTTGCCGCGGCCTCGGTAGGCCTCCTGAGACGATGAACGTGCCGCTTGGCGGTAGGACGACGAGACACCGCTGGATCCTTTGGAGGCCCCTTGTCTGCCTCCATATCTCCGAAAGGGCCGTCGTTGTTGGAGGGTTCCTAGGGCTCGGGCCGTCTCCGTGTCCGTTTTTATGGCTTGGAGTGATTTGTCCACTGTTTTCCCGAACAAATTGTTGCCGTGGAACGGCATGTCCAAAACCCTGGTCTGGACGTTCTGACGAAAATCAGTTGCTCTGAGCCAACCTCGTCGTCGCAGGCAGACTCCGTTGCCCAGTTGGCGAAAACCGGTATCGGCAATGTCCGTTGCCACCGTAATGGCGTGGTCCGACGCCATCTCGCCTTCCTGTAGTATCTCCAAGGCCTCAGACCTCTTGTCGTCCGGCAGGAAGTCCAAAATGGGGGCCAGTTTAAACCAAAGCTCCCTGTCGTAACGAGCCACTATAGCAAGGGCGTTGGCCGCTTTGATCGTCGTCGCCGCCGACGATATGACCCGTCGCCCCATGGTGTCCAATTTCTTTCCCTCGCCGTCCGGTGGGGAATTGGATGTTGAAGCTCCTGAGCCTGCCGCCTTCTTCTACGCCGCCGCTGAGACGACCGAGTCCGGTGTTGGCTGGGCCCTGAGGCACAGGGGGGCTGTGTTGGGGACCCGGTACTTTTTCTCGTACCTGTCCCGTTTGGCCGGTGCCGTGGAAGGGTTCTTCAGTACTGACAGACCCTCGTCCCAGATGTCATCGATTAGGGGGACCGAGACAACCTCCCGGCGCTGATATAGGAAACCTTCCTTCTTCCGTTCTTCTGGGCAGAGCTGGAATAACTCAGATGCCCTGGCGATCATAGCGTGGAACGAGCCAATCTCATCGGGCAGGGAGGCTCGTGCGATGGGCGACGGGAGATCTGTTACGTCGTCGGCGCCGTCGTCATCAGACCCCGTCGTCGTGCCCACCGCCTCGTCGTCTGCCGGTTCGGGGGAGTAGGAGGCGGGAACCGTAGGTCTTGCCGGGGCGAAGGGAGGAGAGGGGTGGATCCTCCGTTGTTTGTTCGGCGGGCTTCCCGACCGTCCCGGTTCCGGGTCTTCTGGCCTGGGTCGTGGTAACCTACTCCTTATCTCCGAGCATAAGGACTGGATCGCAGACAAGATGGCCTCTGAGCTATCCTGGGGGCCGGGCACTGGTTGAGCCGGAAGAGAGGGCCGCTCTTCCTCGCTCTCGTCGTCCTCCTCGACTATATCCCGGGAATCCTTCTCGCGGGATCGAATCTTCTCGGGGCGTACCCCGAGGTTTCCCACAACCTCAGACAGTTCTTCCTCCGAAGCTGAGTCCGAGCTCGAGATGGCAACTGCGCCCCCCCCTTTTTCCATGAGGGTCTTGACGATGGGCTGAAAAGATGATTCCCTTCTAGGTGGTAGGGAAACTCTAGTCCCGGAGGAAGCCTCCTTCAGCGGGGTCTCTGCTGGCTTGGCCAGAGTCGCTGCGATCGCCTCGATAGAGGCCTTAGCCTGATGGGAAGAGGTCGTCACTACCTTAGGCGTGTCCTGGGCCTTCTCCTTGTGGGGAGGGTCAACGCCTCGCTCCCCTGCATCCGAGATCTGACGGGGCTTCTCCCGAAGCTTACCCGGGGGGTTTGGCCTTCCTCTTCCCCGCAGCAGAGCGTTGGCTCGCGGTTGATGGTGTCGGGGAGGTTGCGCCCTGCCTGGCAACCAAAGAGCCCGACCTTTCGGCGCTCCCGGAGCCCGCTGACTTGCGGTGCTTGGCCTGCTTTTGGGCCCCCGTCGCCGGGGCGCCGGCACAGGGCTTAGAAGCCCGCTCGGACCCTTTCTTCTTCTCCCCAGCTGAGCCCTTCTCCAACCAGCTGGCGAGGCGGGATCAACGGTCCCTCATTGTCCGCTCCGACAGGTTCTTGCAGAACTCACAGTCCTTCTCTACATGCGACTTATCCCCGTGGAGGCAGTAGAGGCATCTCGAATGTTTGTCTTCCTTAAAAACATTCTGTAATCTCATCCAGGACAGTTTCGAAAAAGCTTGGATCCGGGCGACGAACTCTTGTCCTGGGCCATGTCCAAGTAGGCCGCAAATCTTCTGGAATCCTCCAAGAAGTTGTTCGACGAAATCTTCACCCTTGAGGGGCGTAGGAAAAATTCCAAAACGGGTCCCCGTTAACGGAATTAGGAACGGTGGAGCTTGAGGCTCGACACCGAAAAAAATGAAAGAAATCTCCTGAAAAAAGAGCTAAGCACGAGGACTCCCAACACTTGAACGTGCGGTAAAAATCTGAGGATGGCTGCCAGAGGCGGGACTTAGGGAGAGGGCAGTCATTGGCTGTGGTCAGTATGACACAGTGATCAGTGATTGGTTATTACTACGAAAGACAGATCAGAAACGAAACTGATACTGGTTTTTCTTTACCGAGGATTCCCAGCCTGACGACGGGGAATATTCATGAGCATGTGAACCCATGCCAGACCCCATGCTGGAGAATAATGATTTCCATACACTTTTTGCACACATTGGCTGGATGTCACATACATTGTACACTAGCTGAGAAAAGTCATTTTTACTCTCTTAAAATCACATTTACTATCAAAGTTTAAAAATAGAGAGTAAAATACTCCCACCTCAAAATCTTATCTGGAGCACTGCCCACTAGCATGGCCGAAAGAAGCCTACACATGTTAGATGTGCGCAGGGCAGTCATGTTTTACCTGGAAAGAACAAAACCACTGAGGAAAACAAACCAATTTTTTGTTTCAGTGGCAGCTGGCATAGAAGGGGATCCTGTCTCTAAGTCAGCTATCTCAAGGCGGATAGTCAAATGCATCACACTTTGTTACACTCTTGCTAAGAGAGAACTGCCCTTCAAGCCTAGAGCACATTCTACTCGAGGCACTGGGGCTTCCATAGCATTAATTGCAAATATTCACCTAGAGTCCATTTGCAAAACGGCAACCTTGAGTTCTGTACACACCTTTACAAAACACTATTGCCTTGACACTCATTCTAGGTCTGATTCTCAGGTGGGACAAGCAGTACTAAGACATCTTTTCTCTACTGTTCCTTCTCACAACCCACCTCCAATTCCGGGTACTGCTCGCTAGTCTATGCACAGCATGTGATTCTAAGCAGATTAACAAGCATCAGAAGACATGCATTACTCACCGTAAAAGCATTTCTGATGGTTGTATCTGCTTTGATTCACATGCGCCCACCCTTCCTCCCCGCTCGGGTGGAAGGAACATAGACGTCTTACTACTTTCTCTCTTTTATGTACTCACTCAAGTTAGCCTTGGGCTCCCTCATGGCAGAAAAAATACAATCGGAGGGACCTCGGCGCGTGAGGGATTTTGTGTACACTATACGTCACGGTAGGGATAGTGTTAAGACACGCCTATGCCGACGTTCCCTTTCGATCCTCGAAAGACAAGATGCAATATTCTGAGGTTACCACTGGATGTCAGACCATATGCACAGCATGTGATTCTAAACAGATTAACAAGCATCAGAAACACATGTTCTAGATAGAGTTGAGTATTATTGGGAACTGGGATTTCTTCTGGAGACCCGGTACCGTTCCCACTCGGTGTACCCAATCCACATTCAGCCACTCCCTGGCCTAGTGGGAAGTCCTCCTCTAGGAGGCCCAAACTAATGATGGCCTCTTAATCAAGTTCAGCATTCACTATGACATGCTTGTGTAACCCCTTGCAAACAGGATCTCCTTTCCTATGGCCCAGCTCCTTACACACGAAACAACGTTTTTTCTTGGTAAGAACGTAGGTGTCCCAGTGTTAGGGGTGCCTGCGTTCCTGTTTTTAGTGTGTATAGCTGATGTAATGTTTTGTGATTTCCCTTCATTCTTTTGGGGACCTGACTTCAAAGAGGATTGTGTTTGACATTTGTCCTTCCCATCCATGTTAACTTTTTTCTCCGAAGATTTCTCTTCCGGTTTGGGTGTGCTCGCCTGACCCTTTTTCGGGACTGGAGCACTCACAAACCTGTCGGCAGCCGTTGCAAGCTCCCTAGGGTGTGCGATAGTCTTGTCCACAAGATGCTGGTGTAGGTCAACCTCACAATTCTTCAATACATGCATACATGCTCCCACGCAATCATATTGTACAACAGCTTGCCCAATAAACGAGCGGGCAGTGGGAAGAGCAATCGAGTATTGCGGCAGCGAGCTGACTGCCCCGCCTGGATCACGGTGAGGCACCAACTGCTCTGGAGACGACCAACGCATTGCACGGTGGAAACGCATGGAATCTCCTGAGATTTCTGGAAAGGAAACACGGCTCACGCAGTAAGGAGAAAGACTACAACAACTGAGCAGACTGGGAAGCACTCAACAAGGTACATGCCCATATACTTGTCCACTGTAGACAAGAGAACCCCAGAGAATCGGACTGACACCCCCCATCTTTTAGGATCAATCTGCAGCAGCTGGGGACCCCTGAGAGAGGTGGGGTGAAACTCCCCCCACCCCCAGGAACGGAGGGGCCCCATGTCATGATGCCTGCCCCCGGGCATCCAGACCAAGTCCATCAATCCAGCAAGCAGGCATCATGTCATCTGGAGCAAGCCCAGCAACCCCTGTTAGGGGCCATCTGGGTACAGTCCTGGCGCCTGTGGCGCCAAGCTCATATGGGACATCAGTCCTGGCGCCATAGGCGCCAGGCTCATATGTTTAAACTTACCTGATGCAGACCATGCTGCAAGGAATCCAAGCCCTTGTGAGGCTTGGAAGGGGCTACTTTTCCTAGGGAACTATTTTGTTACTTGGGCGTGGTTGTAGAGGAATACGTGGTTGTGGAGGAATACTTACCTGGAACTGCTTTGGAAGGCTATTTAAACCACACCCGAAGAACAGCACATGCTTTGCGTTATTCTGCATCCTGCAGCATGACGCTCACCGTGCCTGCAGTCAGCATCCAGCATCCTGCCACGCCCACTTCGAGTCCAGTGCACCTAGAAAGGAGGAGAAAGAAGACGAAAGGTTAGAACAAGAACATTACTGGATTTCTTACCTGATTTCGGATTCAACTCATCTTTGAACCAGAAAAAAACTTCATTTTAAACTCGTCGCTTCGCCAGCAGCAGCGCCGCTCCATACTTACCGTTCCTCGCAGCACCACCACGGTCCGGCGCTGTCTCCATCACTTGGTTTCCGCATTCCAGCACCTAAGGGGGAACAAGGAAAAAACGACAAGGTGAGCCAAGGGAACAAACAAGGACAATCTCTTTCCATCATATATTTACCTGATTTTACCGCCGGAGGTATTAAAAACCAGCACGCCAAATCCTCTTTCGCCGCACCTGCATGAAAAGAGAAAGCAGCAAGTTTAACCTTGGCAACTTTTACCGGACAGTGGGCCTCATTCCGAGGCTGGAGGTAAGGGTTAACGGTCACCGTTAATGGCAACGGTGACCGTTAACACTTACCACCATATTCCGAGTTCCCTTTTGCGGGTTGGCATTTAACGCCTGCTTTTAGCAGGCGTTAAAAATCCAACCCGCAAAGGGACCTTGGAGTAAATTACGGCACCGTAATTTACGGTGCCGTAATTTACTCCTTCCCCATTCCCATTGAGCCCTATGGGGGCAGGAATGGGGATGGGGAACCGGTATGGTGAATGGGGACTTACCGGTCCCTCCAACCTTGGAATGGACCGGTAATTACTCCATTCACCATGCCGGATTTCCATGGAGTAATTAGCTCCATGGTTGCTTACCATGGTGCTCTTTACTCCATGGATAGCTCCAGCCTCGGAATGAGGCCCAGTGTTGGATAACACAGACTCTTACCTGATCGCTTTCAGCTGCCACAAGACAACCTTCTTTTGGATCTAAGCTGCAACAGAAAACAAAGGAATTGGACAGAGTGATTACTCAGACATTGTGAACTCTTTAGAACTCCTTTAATATCTTCAAGCCAGTGAAGTAACTGGCCATCAACGCGCCCTGCATTCCTCGCAGGATGGAGAGCTCATCATTCAAAACTATAAGGTGAACTTTGTGAAAGGGAATATCGGAGGTGATAAGTGGGAACGCAGTGAGGTGCTAATACTCGAATCCACGGGTGGCTAATTCCCTTTCCCCGTCTTTAGGAGACTAATTCCACGGGTCAAGCAGACGAAGCTAGGTGGGCCAGTCCAGTCAGTCATCTCTGCACTACGCATCACACTGGTGGAGACCGCGGGAGTCCAGCTCCGTCCGACACCCCTGTGGGAGCCAGGTGAGCGTAACACCCCATCCACTGCGTGGACCAGAGGAACTACCTCACAGGGACCTGAGATTGAGACGCTGTCCAGGATATAACTTCCCCCCCCCCCGCACTCCTCCTTTGATGGAGAAACGGATTGGCATACTAACCCTGGGAGAGCATGCTATCTGCCGCCCCAAGTCCCATCAAAACTGTATACCAGCAAAAAATAATAAGAACATTGGAGAAAGCAGATGAAAGTGGGACCCCTCGGGGCATAAAGCAGTCCACACCTGATCACTGCCGAATGGGAAAGGGCAGGTTGAACATCTCCAGCCTGAGGCAGTGAACTCTATCAGGTAACCAGATCATAGATGGCAAGAGGTTGTTAGTAACTGATGCAGGAAACTGAGCTTTAAAGGTTTATAGGGGAAGCAAGCCCCCTGAGTGGAGGACCGCTATAAACTAGGCAAGATGTCCAAAGCAAACAAAGGCGTAAGCAACAGTCCAAACTCCACTTCGACACCCCCATCCAGACCAAAAATAATGAGACCATGGATTTATAAGGCGGGTGCACTCAATCCACGACTCATGAGACCTCAACAGCGTTCCGTGACATAAAAGAGATTTTTAACCAGCTACAAAACAGTATACAGTCTCTCGATGAGAAGATGGACACTTTAACATGCAAGGTGGACCATATGCAGGTCCTTCTTGACAAACATGGAGAGAGACTGGACGAAGCAGAAGGGAGGATGTCGGCGGTTGAAGATGAATCGACGACAACAGCTAGAAACATGTTAAAAGTGAAACGTGCAATAAAAGAAAACTAGACGAAAAGCAGGAGGACTTAGAATCAAGATCCAGGAGGAACAACCTGCGAATAATAGGAGTGTCTGAAGCAGTGGAGCAAAGGAACATGTAGCCCTTAGTCGAAGGGATTCTGAGAGAGAGCACATAGGATACCAAGTGGCAGAAGGTCGATACCCGGAACCTCCCGGCGCCCAATCATAGCGCGAATGTTGAACTATCGGGACAGAGATTTAGCTCGCCAAAAAAGCAAGAGAAAAGGGGTCTTTGTCATATAAGGGAGATGCCATAAAACGTTTTCTGGATTTCTCTGACAAGGTACAAGGTACAGGCATCGAGAAGAACCTACATTGATGTGAAGAAGAGGGATGCGGGAGAGGGGCATACGCTATGTCATGATGTTCCCGCCCAAACTACGAGTGGAACACGGAGGGTGCACGCTGTTTTTCCACACCCCGGATGAAGCTAACACCTTCCTTGAACAATTACCACAGAACCCAAGACAGGGGGGAAACAATGGGTGACGCTTCAGCAAACATATTTTTCTTTCCTAAATTGCAACCTTCAAATAACGCGAGGGTCGAGTAAGTACCGACAGAATATGAACAATTATGTGGCAAGGTGCTAGGGTCAGCAGGGCATCTAGTTGCCACTCAAGTGATAGGTTCATTGTTGAGGGTGATGCTGGCTGGTTGGGGTGGTCAACTTGAGAGGGGTTGGGGAGTGAATTACTGACAAGTTGGGGTGTTGGTGGGGAAGGAGGTTGGGGATGAAAAAGAGCAGAGCAGGGCAAAGATTCGTGGAAACCAGATTGGGCAAGTTTCACACAAATGGGATACACAGAGGTGACATACAGGGGTACATGTGGGGCAGAAAATGGATCCTGGATCAGTACAACCACCACACTTGAGTAATGGCCGGATCACTTAGATGTATCATGTGCAACGTGAGGTGACTAAACTGCCCATCGAAATGTTGCAAGGTCCTACTTTACATGCAGAGACATCAGGTGGGAATAGCGTTCCTACAAGAGACGCACTTAATACCAGAGGGGGAGTCGAAATTCGGAAAAAGCTGGGGATGCCACCACTATTTCTCATCCTACTCCTCATTTGCAAGAGGGTTATGCATCCTCATTCACAGTTCAGCGGAGTTTCGTCTGATTGCCACAATCAAAGACCGGGAGGAAACGGGTCTTGTGGTTCGGGGAACGATCCAGGGCCGACTTTACAGCTTCATCAACTATTACGGTCCGAAACAAGATACAGTGACAACCCTAGAGTGGATGGATCTCCATCTGAGGAGTTGCCCAACGGGAAAAATTATATGGGCTGGGGATTCCAAAGCAGTTTTAGACCCAAGCCTGGACCGTAAAGGGGGTCCCAACCGCCTGCTAACTAGGGGGACCAGCAAACTGCAGGGCATGTGTCAAACATGGGAGATTGAGGATGTCTGGAGGCTTAAGCATCAAGAGGTACGGCAGTACACTTTCCACTCATCAGTACACAGTTCAGCATCCCGCCTAGATTATTTTTTGATCTCTCAGGTACTGCTGGGGGCAGTCACAGAGGTGGCAATACTGACTTGCACACTATCAGACCATGCCCCGGTACTAATGAATGTGGAGCTGGCGGGTTGGGAGAGGGGGAAAAGACCTGGAGATTCAAGATCGAAGACCAAATCGATGCCCTGTTCCGCAAGAGTCTAACAGGGGTGATAAACACCTTTTTCGTACTTACAACAGTTCAAAACATTGGCACATAAAGAGGCTAAATTAATTGGGTGGAAAATGGCAGTGGGGCAATATGGGGAAGGGCAAAAAAACAGGCAGGCTACAAGCGAGGGCCACTAGGTTAGAGAATCTCAGGGAACGGGTTCTGTCAATAATGGACACACACGGAGTGGAGAGATTTGCAGATCTGGAAATGACACATGAGTTCTGCCAATTCTATAGTGAGCTATACTCTGCCCACACACAATCCTCCCAGGAGGAGCTAGATAAGTACTTGGATCTGGTACTCCTACACTGGTGCCCAGACGAGGAAAGGGAGAGACTGAGTCACTCAATATCCCTGGATGAGGTGCTCGATGCTATTCAATCCCTACCCTCAGGGAAATCTCCAGGGCCGGATGTGTTCACGGCGGAATTCTACAAATATTATGCCGTGAAGCTTGCTCCCTACTTATTACAGATGTCTCATCAAAGCCTACAGGATGGTAAACTGACGGAATCCCTGCGAGAGCACTGGTTACAGTATTGCTTAAATCGGACAACCCCCCAAATGATTGCTCATCGAACAGACCTATCTCTCTTATTAATTTGGACAATAAAATCCTGGCCAAAATACTTGCCACTAGACTGGAACCCCTGACAAGCACAATAGTGAGGGCGGATCGGGCAGAGTTTATTCCTGGCCAGTCCACCTCCCACGGGATACAAACAATGTTTGGGCTGATAGCAGTGGGACAAGAAGACCAGGTGGTGGCTGCCCTCTTGGACGCCACTAAGGCGTTTGATTCAGTGGAGTGGCCCTTCCTGTTTACAGTCATGCACAGGTTGGGAATGGGAGAGCACTTTATAGATATGTTGTCACTACTATATACGCTGCCTGTCGCCAGAGTACGAGTGAATAGCCAGCTCACACAGAAAATACAGGTGGGTAGGGGCACCAGACAGGGGTGCCCCCTCTCACCATTATTATTCGCTCTGGCAATCGAACCACCTGCGGAAAGGATAAGGGAGGCTCATCTGTACAGAGGGATTCAGCTCTTCAAACACAGGGTGGTGATCTCCCTTTATGCAGATGACATGGGGTTATTCATTAATAATCCCAGGCACAACCTAGATCCCATTATGGAAGATGTTCTGCAGTTCGGTGGTCTTCTCTGGGCTTACGGTCAATGCAGCAAAGTCAGTTCTGTTCCCATTGGCGGATGCCGTGATACAATATCCGGATAGGTGGGGATTTCAGTGGCACACAAAACAGACTCGATACCTGGGGGTTAACATTGCCCGGTACGCATCCATCCTATACTCAAGCAATTATCAAAGAGTGATGGAAGAGGCCAGAGACGCTATGGCCAGATGGAGGAACCTACCCTTTAACCTTTATGGTAGAATCTCCCTACTCAACATGGTGCTACTGCCCCGGTTTCTTTACATATTTCTTAATGTCCTGAACGCAATACCGGCGGAGTACTTCCGAGAGCTGAAATCCATAGTAACGCAGTTTATCTGGGTGGGGAAACAAGCCAAAATATCCTGGGACAAACTGGTAGCTCCGGTACACGATGGGGGCCTAACCCTACCTGACTTCGAAATGTATTATAATGTGGCCCAGGCAGGGTATATCCTGTATTGGTTCGGAGACCAGGCAGACAGGAGACATGTAGAGGTGGAGCGCGCGATATGAGCGCTGTTTCTCTTACGATCAGTCATCATCATGGTACCCGACAGGGCATCTAGCCCGAGAAACATGGTTGAATTGACCTGCGGGGCATGGATCCGTATTGAACACAAAACAAGAGAAGTTATTTACTCCCCGACACTGCCAGTTGTGCATACACCAGGGATCCTCCTCACTACCGAAATAGGTTTTGTTAATCTTATGAAACGAATGAAGGTGTGCTGCTACCACAATCTGTTTACCAATGGGAGGTTTATAAAACTCAAAGATTTAAGAACCAGGGGGAGAATGACCACCCTAGATGTGTTTCTGTATTACAGGTTGAGAACCTCTTTGCAGCAAATATTCCCGGCATTCACGGGACAATCCGAGATAGCCCCCATATTAGACAATATAATCCAAGGGGGGTACAATAAAAGGGTGGTCTCAGTCATGCATGCTATGAGCCTCAATTCCAAAGATGGGAAATCATCCCCTGGGGAAAAACGGAACTCTCCTTTGGGCACGGAATATCCAGTGAGGAATGGAGGTACTGCTGTGAGGGAACAAGGAGGGTGGCACTAAACGCTAGATTTAAGCTAATTCACTGGAAGTACTTGCACCAGTTCTATTACACCCCTGCTCGACTGCACAGGTACTTCCCAGGGCCTCCCATAGCTGTGCCAGATGTGGCATCACGACAGTCAACTTTATACATGTGGCATGGAAATATCCTCTTGTTTTCGCATTCTGGGAATTGGTGTTCAAAACTATAGGGGAAGTTATTGGGGAGAGGCTCGAGCCGAACCTGATGACAGCACTGCTGGGCTACACCAAAATGATCCCGTGTGGCAGGTGAAGTTTTACAGGACTGCTAGGCGTGTAGCGATGAAATGGGGTGGGACAGAACACCCATAAATTGCAAACTGCGAACTGGCACGCTGATATCCTGTATTGTAACGATATGGAGATGGGATACAATGGGTTGTCGATTCACTGAACTGATACAAGAGACATGTGGGGCCTGCCGAGCCGGAGGAGCCTGAGAAACTTGGAAAGAAAAACCGCAGCGTTTTCCAACACAATAACGTTGTATTTATGTTTGCGGTCGCTTCAAAAGCGACCGCAAACATAAATACAACGTTTTTAAAGCTGCGGTTTTATTTCTAAGTTTTCCGGGCTCCTCCAGCCCGGAAAACTTAGAAAAAAAACCACAGCTAGTGCTTATTTTTTGTAAAAAAAATAAATAGCACTTACCGAGATTCAGCTGCAGCTTTCCTGCTCTGGTCTCCGGTCCGCGTCCTCCGAGTCCCGGCACTAATGAAGGGAAAGCTACCCAGCGGTAGACTTTGTTTACTACAGCTGGCTGGCTTTTCCTTCATTAGTGCCGCAAAAGCAAAAGCCAGCACAGGAGGGCCTCCATTTCACAAAATGGCTGCGCCCCTGTGCTTGCTTTTTCGAATTTTGAGCTTGAATAGCTCAAAATTTTACATAGGAAGTTTTAAAACGGAGGATGCTAGTATTTTTTTTTATGTGGCCTATCTATTTTTGAAATAAAAATTTTTACTAGACCATCCCTTTAAAGTGACTGTTTTAACACACAAAAACCCTTTGAGGAAAAGACATTTCTTAGAAGCTTGTTTCTTTTAACAATAAATGTGTGATCTACTAGTCCCTAGGCAGAAGAACACCCTTTCCCTGTGTGGGGTGTGTGTCCCTAAGCAGGAGGTGGTGGACTGCTTATCTAATAGGGAAAGAAAAGGAGAGCTATCCCTAAATCTCCAAGGTTTGCTCGCTTGATGTGTCTCTTGGTGAGTGAACAAAGCAGTGTCTACTTTAATAATGTCAACATTTCAACGAGGAACTATTTCCATAAGACACCTTGGCTCTATATTGCTTTATTGACTTTCCAGGAAGTGTGTGAAGAATATATTGTAGATCTGGTGCTGGGCTATAGGAGGCTCAACCTGTCTTAAAATATCTTATCAAAAGATCATAAAAATATCCTCTGTGGACCACTAATGTTGTCCTTCAGTGTATGGAAGAAGTGCCCGTTAGCCGCAATTATATAATCGCTTTCTCTTTTTTTCTTCTTCTTATGTCTAAGGGGCCCAGAATGCTCCCTGTTCAAAACAATTGTTTAGACGTGTTGTGGCTATCTGTCACAAGCTTCCAGCAGGGTTTATAGCGTTTTCGCTCTGGGAGTGGGCTTATCTAGTTTCGTGTCTGATCTGTCCATTAATTGGCAAAGGGCGGAGAAAATCTGTTCTCCACTGCAGTTTTTTAAAATAAATTGTATTGATTTTTACAACAAACAACATATAACCATCACACCCGACATTTTCGGTTATAAGCTTCTTAGCATACATTTGCATATTATTTATTACTGTCTTCCCCCGTCGCCCCGCTTTAACTCGAGCTTCCACTTCAGTTCTTCTGGCTTCCTTTCTCTTAGGGTTAATCCCTTTCGCCATTCTCGGACGTGTCATATTCACTGGAATTGGCATGGGAGGATCCCGAAAATGTGGCTACCATTTGTCTCCATGCTATCAGAGGTCCCACTTCATTATCCTCCCCTTTGCTAGCTGCCTCATACCATACTGCTGTTTCAGCATCTGCCCATTTCAGGAGATCGTTCCACCATACCTCTAATCTGGGTCTATGGCCAGCCTTCCAGCTCATAGCTATTCTCATTTGGCTGGAATGTAGGCCAGGTCTGGTGAATCCCCCCATCATGCATGCCCACACGGATTCCACATCTAGCTTGATTCCCTTTTCAGATAGTCGTAGCTTAATTTCCTCCCAGAATTTTCCCACCTCCGGGCACGCCCAGAACATATGGATCATCCCAGCATCCACCTCCCCACACTTGGGGTACTTCAGTACTCCCAAATCTGGCGATCTTCCGGGGGGTCATATACGCCCTATGGGTGACATATAACTGAATCTGCTGCAGCCTCGCATTCCTAGACACCTTTTTATGATATCTCTGAGCTCTGTCCCACTGCCCGCCTTGCATAGGTACTCCTGCTTCCTCCTCCTAGTCCCGTCTCAATTGCAGCAACTCCTTACCCACTCTAGACATCACCAGTTCATAAATCCGGGATATTTCGTGCCCTCCCTCTGAGTTATCATACATTGTTTCTATGGCAGTATCAGGTAGTTCTGCTAGTGCTATTTCGGACCACGTTTCCTTCACCTGTTTAACTATTCTAGTATATGTGATATTTTGCCCCGTATGTACCCCAGTTTCGTCCACTATCGTTTGGAAGTCCAGTGCCTTACCCTCTTGCTATATATCTCCCAAGGTCGCTAGGCCTACCGGCTCCCAGTGTTAGTGGATCCCTTTCCTCAGTTGCTCATCCACCCCGCGTAGCGCCACAAGTGGCGCCTGCGGGGAGCATGTGGTCGGGTTTCCCATAGCTCGGTACGCTCTGCGCCATGTCTTCCAGCCCAGTTCCAGC
Source organism: Ambystoma mexicanum (assembly GCF_040938575.1). Classification (NCBI taxonomy): domain Eukaryota; kingdom Metazoa; phylum Chordata; class Amphibia; order Caudata; family Ambystomatidae; genus Ambystoma; species Ambystoma mexicanum. Next base: position 880,268 of record NW_027182512.1, on the reverse strand, counting down.
AATCTCGATCGCCCATGCAACTCTGGTTTGGGTAGCCATATCAGTTCTTTTGGGAAATAAGGGTCACATTCACCCCTCAGCAATCTAGATTCTGCTGCTTCGTCTTCCGACAGCCACCAAGCGACATATTGTAACTGCCCTGCCAAGTGGTATTTCTCAAAGTTCGGCAGGTTTATACCCCCTCCGTCATACGTATTCTGTAATTTCCATAGGGCCACTATGTTTCTGGAGTTGTGCCACAGTAAAACCTCTGCATAAGCTCTGGAGTTTAATAAAAAAGCATTTGGGCAACATGTGTGGGATATTTACGAAAAAATGTAGTAGCCTAGGCAGGACCATCATCTTAAGCAAGGCCGCCCTCGCCACCATGGCTAGGGGAGCTTTGCCCAAATCCCCATGCTGTTCTTGATACCTTCTACTGCCCTCTCCGTGTTATATTTGTGCTTGTCTGCAATCGTGTGATATATGTTAATCCCCAGGTATCTGAATGTTCTGGTCTGCCAGGCTATCTGCAAAATAGGTAAATTCTCCTGTGGGACTTCTCTGTACATCCCCAAGGGGAACATGCAAGATTTTTTGGGGTTAACTGCTATACCTGAGAGAGTCGCGTAGCGCTCCATCACCTCCAAGATGTGTTGCAAGTTTCCCTCTGGGTACCGCAGGTATAGCAGCATATCATCCGCATACAATGATATCAAGTGCGGTCCCCCCTTAGTGTAGACCCCTATTTCTTCATACTGCTGTCTCAGATAGATTGCTAGTGGTTCTAGTGCAAGGATGTACAGCATAGGACAGCCCTGTCTCGTGCCTCTGCTAAGTTGCCATTTATCTGAAATTATCGCTCCCATTTTGACCCTGGCTGTGGGGGAGCTATACACCATTTTCACCCACCGCAGGTACCCTGGTCCCATCCCGTATTCTTTGAAGTCCGCCATCATCCAAGGCCACCTTACAGAGTCAAAGGCTTTCACTGCATCTAACAAGACTACTGCTATTTCACTTGGGTCGCCCTCCGCCTTTTCTATGATATGGTGGGGCCTCCTGTGGTTATCGGATATGCTTCGACCTGGGACATATCCAGTTTGATCGGGGTGTATTAGTTTATTTATTACCCGCTTAAGTCGGTTTGTCAGCACAGCCGTGAGAATTTTACTGTCCTGGTTTAGCATGGAAAGTGGTCTATACGACCCACAGTCTGTGCTTTGCTTGTCAGGTTTGAGGAGAGGAGTGATTACCGTCTTCCTCAGAGATTCCGTCAGTCTCCTCTTTTCGAAGGCCTCGTTTAGCATTGCCAATAGCAGGGGGAGCACTTCTTGTCTATACGTTTTATAGAATTCGCTAGGGAGCCCGTCTGTCCCAGGGGCTTTGCGCGTGGGTAGATGAATTACCACTGTCTCTGATTCCTCTATTGTGATTGGGGCATCTAGGTTCTCTCTGTCTTCCTCACTCACTTTAGGTAATCTTATGTCTTCTAGCGTCTCCTGAGTCTCCTGCTCTGCCGTCTCTCCTGCATCTTCATAGAGGTGTTTGTAGAATCTAAGGAATCCCTCGTTCACACTCTCCTGGGTGTCCCAGACTTGGCCCGCTTCTCCCGTTATCTCTCTAATTGCTGATCTTGGTGTCTCATTCTTGTATAGCCATGCGAGCAGCCTCGACGGTTTGTCTCCCCCTGCGTGTTGTCTTTCAATGTATTTTTCGTAATTCAGGTTGCATAACCTCTCCCAGAGCTCACCACATGCCTGTTGTAATTGGCTCACATGTTTGGCGTCCTCCTGTGAGGTGCCCCCTCTTTTCATAATTACTTCTAATTTCTTTTCTGTCTCCTGTAACTCTCGCACTATACCCCCTTGGAGCCCTCTAGATTTGGATATGGCTGCCACCCCCACTACCACCTTAAAGGCCTCCCATAGGGTACCCTCTGACTCCACGCTTCCTTTTAAAAATACCCAAATTATCTCCTCCCTTAGGTCATTCGGGTGTTGCTGCCTCCATATGTCCTCCAGCCTTCAGTCTCTCAGCAGGGTTTATAGCGTTTTCACTGCGAGAGTGGGCTTATCTAGTTTCGTGTCTGATCTGTCCATTTTGGGGTTCAGCATGCAATTGAAGTCCCCTCCCCATATAACCACGCCTCCTATGTGAGGACTGATTTTGCGATATAGTGGCCCTCATTACGAGTTTGGCGGTAGCCATGCCGCTATTGGCGGCATGGCTGCCGCCGAAATCGCGTCCGGGTCCGGGTCCTCAGAATGAGGACTTACCGGACCATTCCGAGTTCGGAAGGCCCGGTAATTCCTCCCTCTAAGGACCCGGACCCGGTCCTTCCCCATTCCCATTTCAGCCCCCATAGGGCTGAATGGGAGAGGGAGCAAACAACGGGCCATTACGAGATGGCCCATTGTTTGCTCCCTCTTCCCCTCGCGGGACCCGGTAAGCACGCCTGGTTTTCCCAGGCGTGCTTACCGTGTCCTGCGAGGGAAACACGTAATGTGGTGGAACGGGGTTAACGGCGCTGGCACCTTTTTTACGGCGCCGTTAACCCCGTTCCGCCAGGGTCGTAATGAGGCCCAGTGTCTTGAAATAGGCGCGGTGAGCAAAGACACTCTGATTCAACTAGGTTGAGACAGATGAGGACCACCTATATTCAACTTTGGCACTGCAATAGAAGATACACCTAGATTTAACTTTGGCACAACAGAAGACACATTCTGATTTAGCTTTGGCACTGCCATATAAACGCATAGATTAAAATTTTGTAGAACAAGGGAGAAATGGCCTAGATCTTACTTCGGCAACAGCAAAGCAGAATACTCAAAAATGACTTTGGCACATCAGGGCCAAACTTTTTGATCTAACCTTGGCACTGCTGTATAAACACCTAGATCAAACTTTGGCTGAGCGAACGGTAAATGGACTAGAACTTACTTTGGCCACAGCAACAGATAAAGGCGGAGATTTGACTTTGGAGAAACCCTGGAACAGAAAGCCAGTGAAACAATCCCTAAGCAGTAATTGGCTGCAATATTCACATAGTATAGGTGTTAAGAGGGATTTCTGAACTCTGACCCGGAGGGGCAGAGGTTCAGAAGGCCAACCTAGTTTCTTGGAACAGGGTAACCTCTGGACAAGCCAGACCAATCAGGATAGCTATGGCAGGCGGACAAGCCTAGGTCTCAAGAGGGCTGAGGGTGACTGAAAGACCTCAATGAGCACACAAAGCAAGGGCACTTACAAATTACTCCAGACAGGTTTTATATTAAAAATATAGACACATTTATTACAAGGCCTTTGTAACATAGATCATAGCAAAGAATCACAATAATACTAAAGTAAACCAATACATCACAATCAACACAATATATATACAAGACCAGAGGGGTCTAACGGATTAAGAAGCACGAAATATGTAGACCACCTAGATGGGGAGGAAAACAGGCAGTGCAAGTAATCTTTAGACCCAGTTCCACATCAAGAATACACCTAACTAAGTGGCAGTCCAGGCCCTACGAAGAGAGGAGCCTTATGCTCAATAGTAGATGCACGCGCTTGTGCCAATGGACAAAATAGGGTCTCTTCAAGGGTCACTAGCAGCTCAGGAAGGTGGATAAGGTCGATGAAGAACAAGTCCCCACTATTGAAGCAGGACCTCCACTTGAGGGCAGAGGCAGGTTGAGAGTGCGGGATGGAGTCGCTATTTCGCAATAGCTGTGGAAAGGAAAGGGGCACTCGGGGGCCACTTCGTGCATAAAAATGGGCTCCTGTGCTAGGGGCCACCGGTTGGGGTATGGACTACTCACCGGTCCCCGACGCAGGCAGACCCAGACTTCGCCAGTACAGTCTACTTCGCTGGCAGGTTCGAATGCAACAATCCGGACGTCTCGACACTGTGTAGTTTCCGCGGTACAGCGGGGATTCCCAAACGGGACAGGGGTGATTTCTCTGCTCCGGGTGGTGGAATCAGCCCAATTCCACTGCAGCAGGCTTCAGGGTCAAGGGGGGGTCACAAGTACAGCGAACTTGCACAGGTCGTTGCCACAGCAGGACAACACGGTAACCGCGTTTATTCCGGTCCGGGCGCACTCGTCTCACTTCATACCTGGGAATGCCAAGTGTACGAAATTCGGCGCGAGTGTACCATGAACACAGAGCAAGCAGTATACCAAGTTTCAAGGGCTTCCTCGAAACCGCAGCGGTGACAGAGCAAGCTTCCTGCGTAAGCTGGTCAGCCTACTGGTTGGCCCAGGGACACTTCCGAAGAGGCTTACTTGCAGGGTTTGATGAAGGTGCCGAGAATAGTTGGTCCCACTATTCCAATGGGTCGAAGCGTCTTCGCAGACCTTCTAGGATGATCAAATGCAGAGGGGTCTCGTCGGACGACAGCAGGCTCAGGGTGCCAAACCTTCCAGCGGGTCACCAGTGGTTCCTTGACTCAGCTTCTTGTTGCAGGATACTTGGCTCCTTATCCTTTGTTTGTGTGAACTCAGGAGATCGACATGGTAGTGTTCTCGGCCTCCTCTTATCCAAAGTTCCCTTCGCGCCAAAACGGAGAGGACCCAATGGGAGATCTGCTCACAAACACTCACTCCATACGTGGGCCAATCACGGACCACGGGGGTCCCAGGCATTCAGGACACTCCAGACTCTCTGGCACCCAGGATGTGTATTGGGAGCAGACATCCCAGCCCACATTCTGGAGGCACACACACAAGGCATGCAGACGCCCGCAAAAGTTTTGGGTTTTGCGGGAAAGTGCATGACCAAATAAGGACTGAGCCGGGTCGGCTCGACCTGGGGAAGGTGAAGGGGCAAGATGCCCAAAGGACAGGACAAAGAACCTCGTGGCATGGCCATTTTGGAGCCAGGCCACCTATTCGTGCCAAATGCGGTAAGCGCGGATAACATGGCAAGAAAGGGTAAAAAACATAAAACGATAGCTGCCACCAGTCCTGTCCGTGACACATCTGCACAGTTCATAAAAAGTCCTACGAGAGTTTCTAGGGCCTTTGGAATGACTAGAGACCCAAGGGTGCGGTAAAGTAAGTTATATTGCACTCTTGCTACATGTTGCACAAAAGCTGCAACATGAGGAAAGGACTAAGGGAAACGAAGTCTCCCAGTACTGACTGTCTTAAGGGCATGCCACTTTCTCCATAAGAAGTGAGTGAAAGCCCAGAGGAGTGCGGCTGAGGACTGAGCTTCTCTGGCAAAGGTTAGAGCAGGGTGTAAAACAGCAGCAAAAAGTTTGGGGGTTGACACATGGAGGGAAAATTACATTCTAATATGAAATCTTTCCTAACAATAGGGCAACTGCAGTAATTTGGGAATGGAAAGAAACTGAAACAGTGTCTTAGCAGCAAGGGAGTGCAATATTCGCAGAGTATGATGTGAATGCAGCAGTTTAGCAACAGAAAGCCACTGAAAAGATCTCTGAGCAGCAGAGCAGTTTTCATACTTACACAGAGCAAATAAAGTGTTGCAGATTTAATAGGAACCCTCAGTGCCATGCCATATAATCTCTAGCGCTTTATAAATCCCATAACATGCATACATGTAAGAAAAACTTGATTTACTGATGACTACTCAGATTATTCACGTGACCAACAGAAACTTGGCAAGAGAGGAGGAGGAGAAGGAATCGGCCTGATAGGTAAAGACTTTGAAATTTTGAAATGTCTCCCAATGACATCATCCAGGTCTACGAATCACTACTCCTACTTCTACCACGCACACCACTCCACTGAGGTTCTTGCTCATCTACAGACTCCATCATACAAGTCTGGCTCGCCGGCTAACCTAATACATGCCCTAGCTAAACTATCAGTAGACGACCAACATCTCACCATACTAGGAGATGTCAAGCTTTGGCTCGAAAAAGTGGACCACATGACCCCACAAAATCAATTTCTGTGTACTTGGCCGCCCTGCACCTTAAACAATTAGTAAAAGGACCAACATACATCACCAGAAAACCTTGAGAGTAATTTTCTGGAATGCAAATTTCACCACTGTCTTACCTCCGCTACTTGTGCCCTGGGGCGAGCACCTCACAATCCCGTTCACTGTCTTCACCCAATTCGCACCACTACCAAACAGATTTGGGTTCTTGAAGTATGTCAAATTAGACATGCTCCTAAACAAACCTGACACCTCCGAACCCTACCGCCCCCAACACAACAACCAGTCAGGAACACCAGATGAAGGGCTGCATAACATTCACACATGTGTATTACCAACTCTTGATGCACGAGCCACAAAGAAGCTTTTGAAGTACAAAGTGCTGGATGGTTCCCCCACAAAGTTAACCAGTGCAAGAAAGAAAACAGGAGGCTTAAACAAACCTGGAGAGAAAGCTACCCACCAATGAAAAAATTACGTGTTATTAGGAAAAGAAACATTCACGGTATGGAAAGCTCACTATGCACACCATATAGAGCCTGCACAGCACAGCCAGAGGGAAATGTTCAAGATTAAAGATTTAAACTTCAGCTTGCAACACAGAACCTAGACCATCCCAACAGCTCAGCGAACCCATCACAGCAGGGACAATATTCCAGAGATCCAAGACTATTTTGACAGGAACGGACCAGGGATGTCATTTCACCAAAATGCATGGGGCAGCGGACATGACATCACATGATCTTTGACCTCTGATGACATCACAGAAAGTGATGTCATGTGGCCCTGCCCCAAGCATCACGGGAAGTGATGGCACACCTCCTTCAGATGAGTCTAACACCCTTTCCATTTTATCAGCGATTCCTCCCCTTGCCCGTAGCACCACCAAATTCTGTTTGCGGAAAATGTTACTAGTGAGGGATTGCTTATTTTGAGAATTCAAGCCCTTAACGTTCAGCCTACCAACCCGTCCCTCACCCATCATCTCTCTTCACCCTGCGCTCTAGGCACCCCTTGCATCTGGAATTTCTGGGCTCCTCTTGCCCTGCGTTTCCCCTGGGTCGATTCCGGGCCTCTGGGCAGGGTCTAGCCCCCCCATCCTGTTCCATGGTAGGGCCCTACTGACTACCAACTAGGTCCTCTGTGATCCTCTGGATGTCCTCCTCGGCAACCAGATGGTGTCTCACCGTCCCATTTGAAGATCAGCGAGAATGGGTGTCCCCAACGATACCCGACCCCCTTCTCTTGCAACCACCTATGACGGCCCCACATTTTTTCTTTCTAAACAACGTATGGGCCGAAACGTCCTGGAAAATGGCCACTTTAGGGTCTCCATATTGGATTTCCCTTAGGCTTTTCGCTCTCTCCAAGATCCTCACTTTGTCTCCATAATAGTGCATGCGTGCAGGGGCCTCTTGCTCCTCCCCCTGCTTGGTGAACTCGGTCTATTGAGACCCCCTCTCCGGCCTCTGCCCCAAGGGCTATCTTTATTATGTCCTGTATCTTATGTTCCAAGCTGAACGGGGTCTCGTCCTCCGCTCCCACCAGTCCGAAGAAGCGTCACATAGCACAGCGAGTAGAACACTTGCTTTGACATCGGCCAACGCAGGTTCGAATCCCGGCAGGGCCAAACTCCGCCTTTCATCCTTTCCAAAGTCAATAAATGAGCACCACACACATGGGTAATAAGCAGCGCTCAGATACTCGAGGGTTCGTAGCGCTATATAAATGCTGAATTATTATTATTATTATTCCTCCTCTCACAATTCTCAATATCGTCCACCTCGAGGCGTAGCTCCTCCTCTCGACGTTGCATTACCATAAAGCGTGCCTCCATCTGTGTCTCCAGGAGTCTGGTGGATACCTAGTTGGCATCGACCCCGTCCATTCTGTCTTCTAACGTAGTCACTTTGGCTGAGAGGTCTGGCAGTCGTACCCCCATATCTGTTCTCTTCCCCCTGATTTCCACAAGGATAGTCTGGATATCTGTTTTTATAGTGCCCAGCTCTGCTGGGGCTGCGTGGGCATTCCCAGGCTCCATCACTGTGTCCTCAGCTTGATATTGGGAAGAGATTTAATGACAAAACTTGACATGACGATTTCATTCACTGACCAAGGCATAGTGTGTTCCACTCCAGGAATGCACTATTTAAATGTGGGCGAATTTATTTTCACAGGGCAAGTAGCTCTGTGGGGCGTTCCAGGGGAGCCAAAGGTTTTTTTTGTCTGGAGCAAGCATTCTACTGACATGGCTACCTGGCTTAGTGAGAAAGACTGTGAGAATAACTGATGGGTTTTTGTTCAGACCACAGATAACTATGGACGAGGAGAGGGGGGACAGACAATCCCTATAGAATTGGAAGCAGCCATAGTACGAAGGGAAATGGTGATGCTCAAAGGAATGGACAATGAGGGTAGACCATGGAGAACAGTAAAGAAGAAGGGTATAGATTGACTGACTTCACTGATGACGACATGTTTAGAGAAGACCAAACGGATGATGAATTGGTTTTATCACATACTGGATAAAAATGGAAAAGAGGGAAATCTCACAGCGTATGGCAATAATGCGGCAGTGCCCAGCATAGACTTGGAGAAGGTGCCAAGTGTCCTGTGGACCACAGGCCCTTATGGGTCCATTGAAAGAAATAGAGGAATTAAATAAAAGTACACTCATTTAAGGGATTATAACATGCAAAACATAAAGGTTGGTGTTGTGTTTAAACCAATTAATATAAGATAACAATGAACAGTTTAAAACAAAAGCGCTGAAGTAAGACGTTCCTAATCAAAAGATTTACGTCAATCCAGATGGTGAAATAAATAAGTGAATTAAAAAATGATGGATGAATGAATATTAAAGCAGCAAAAAACACAAGTTGATAGAAGGTGTAAATAAAGGAACAAAAAATAACATTGTGAGACAGGGTTAATGGAGAAAGGTGTGAGTACAACATTCAGATTTCAAACAATGAGCACAATGGATGGTGCTTGTTTTTATCATTGTAGTATAATTGATCAAAATAAAATGCGATTAATGAAAGGCCAAGAACCTGTGGATGGCCAATACTGATCTAACAGTATGAGAGAACTTTTAGTAGAACTGCACAAAAGAACATATGAGAGTAAGTAACAAACATTATTTATGATTATATGAAGATGTTGATTTATGTATTACAGATTAAAAATATTGCCATTTTTGAAGCACGGGAGCAATGTCTATATGGCCTTAGTGGATTATAGCGATATAATGAGAAGAAATATTATGACAAAAGTAATTACTAGTAGAGATTGAAAAGGTAAGTACCAGTTGAAACAATAAGTGTGTGAACAACCTTATTGATCATTATTAGGAGTAAGAAGACCCAGGTGAGTACAGAAAAAAGGTAGTAAGGGATACAGTCTTTTAAATAGATAGTAGTTTTCCCAAGAAAGGTGTGGGGTTTGAGTGCAGGATAGTACTTATATGCGATTATGGCCATATCTAATGACGACAATGAAGAAGACTGTTGGATAGAAGGTGGAGTAACCTTTCTGAAATCCTGGTGATAAGGAAATGTCAAATATGAACATTTGGCAAATGCATGAAACTTTAAGGACAGGCAAAACAGTGTATGCCTATATGCCACACTTGCATGCATTTAATAGGATCAGTGCTTGTTTCCAAATACTATGGGTAAGTAAGACTAGTGTAGGAAGGGCAATGAAAAAAGTTAATTGTGTCTCAACAGAGTAAATACAGCAAAGAAAGAAGAGACAGCGGTCCCACGTCATCAGGAGGAGGACTTCAAAAGTACAGAGAACATTTTCAGCATGGCAGAAGCGATTAAAACAGGCCTGTTACTACACTTATGACAATTCAACTAAAAGTGCACCTACTTTTTTATTTTCCAGAAAAAGAAAGCCTATATTTTATTGGGCTGAGAATGCCAAGAGATGACCTCACCAACATTGTGTTGAAAGAAAAAAAACAAAGGTCTACTTTAGGGAAGTAACTGATCGCTTTTCCAGCTTATCATGACTTTGCCTCTGTTTGGTTTCTACAGGGAGCAAGAAGCCATACCACCGTTGTCTTCTTCATCTACGGATACACCAAGATGAAAGAAAGGTAGCGGCTTAAGACCACATCCTTTTTTTTTTAAAAAATGCTTTGAATTTGTTATGTTTTTGTTTTGTCTTTTAATATTTTTATCATAAACTCTATTGGTGTGAAGAATGACAACCACAAGAGAACATGTTTCATTTGTCACTTAGAAAATGAGTATGCTATAAAATGTTTGAAATAAAAGCCCATGAAAAAATGGGGCAAGAAAAAGCACAAACATGTGATTTATGGTCTCAAATCATAGCTACGTAGCCACAATCGGTATCAGTCAGTGACACGAAGATATGCAGGAAAGAGAGAAAGAAACAGCCATTATATTATATATATATATATATATATATATATATATATATATATATATATATATATATATATATATATATATAACTATAATTTCATCAGGGTACCCTCATTTCTTGAATCTAGCGCCGAGCAATGTACATTCTGTTTTAAAAGATGGATCTGTACTAAAATTTTGTCTAGCCCGATAGAATTCATCCTTAGGTATATTATTGATAACACCCTTTTGGTGACAACTCATCGCATGTAAGACTGAGAAGTTACAGCAATGTTAATTGCAGAGAACGCAAGGCGTGTTATTCTCAGTATATTTAAACAAGCCAACAGAGAAATAAGTACTGATACTTTCATAGACTGGCAAGAATCTTACTGACTGCATTTATTTGAAAACATGCAGCCTTACAAAATGATGTTGGGACACATTAAATACAAAATGTCCCATTCATTTATTATACAGCAGAAGTCGTATTACATTCTGCATCGGTAGTGGAAAGGAGAGCCCAAGCGAGGTTCGCAGTGCTGAGAATGCTAATCAGTAAGGGGACAAGAAGTGGTCAATCCAGTACGGCACGGCTATCTATAAAATCACAAGAGATCGTTACACAGAGGCAGGTATTTTTGTACAATGTATTTTGATGTCTAAGGCTCTTACAAGGCTTTCGAGTGTACTCATATTACCTAGCCAATGCACAAGTATACCAGGAATGAATCTATATTTTCTTTGAGCATTATTGTATAATACTGAGGGTTGAAGCAGGCTCCTGCACTCTCGGTCTTAAGATTTATATGGGTGCACATATGAGACAAGGTAACAATAGTTTCAATCAATGAAGAAGTGCATAACAAGGCCATTGGTCAATGCCACAATTCATGTTGCGAACTGGCATGCAATAGTGTGTTCCAAGATCAAACTTTGAAATTGACATCATTCAGATATGGTAACTAGATAGGGCGCAAAATGAGATGTATAGTTCATTAATTAATTGTCACTCTTTTGTCTCCCTTCCCTTCTCCTTGGTTTGACTGTTCTTTTTGTATAGGATACTGATATGAGTGGTACAAATCATTTTAGAATGCATTGTGAGTTGTAGTGCCCTGATGAGGACCCAGAGGGTCGAAACACATGTTGGCACATAATTAGTGGCTTCCTTGCAGCAGTTTCACAAAATTATTGGCACATTTTGGGTTAACATTGTGCTGGAAACATGTTTTGAAGAGTTACAATTCATGAGGCTTCAAACTGGATTTCACAAGGTCTGTGCATATACTTATGTACTCAAAACTGTATCTACACTCTCTACCGCTGCATGAACATACTTTGAAGTGCCACTATATCTGAGGTTAAAAACCGTGTTTTCACAGTTTTGCATATGTACTGATGCACTCAAAACTGTGTCCAAACTTTCTACCCATGAACTGATGCAAAATAAATGGCAACAGTCTTCGGGCTCAGTTTATTCAGTGGTTTCTCATTTATAGATCTTCCAAGAGTGTAGCGTGTAATAGTGGGCTCATTTGAAACCTAGTTTAAAGGATTTGGTTTAGGTTTGAGGAGGCAGTACTGATGCTAAAAGAAATTACTTATTCTTCAAGGAACTCATTCCGTTTTTTAAATTGCAGATGGACAGGAGATACCTGTACTCCAGGTGATTGACGGCAACCGATCATGCGAGTAGGGAGAAACAACCCATTGTGAAAAGGGTTTTTAGGGAGCGGGCCAGATGCCCAGTTGCAACTAAAATTGAAGACCTTTTTCCCCATGAGACTCCCCCCATCCTTGCATTCCCCACAAACAATCGAATGCCCCCACCCCTTGACTATTTTTGGTGAATAAAGAAGATTGAGAGCTCGAGTCCTCTGTGGTCACAAAAACAGTTAATACAAAAACACTGGCCTATGAATTAAGGGGCCCTTGAACTTGCTGCAAAGCAGCCCAAAGGACAAATGAAAAATAAAATATGAATTGAATGAAAAAGGTCCTTGGACTAGGAATAAGGAAAATAAGAATCGGGTGGAAGATGTCCAGATGGAAGACAAATAAGAAGACAAAGATGAGTGTGCATGGGGAAAGGGCAGGGGCCAAGTGTTGTGGGGTGGGAGGAAGGAAAAAGTGTATATTAACAGTAAAATGTTGCATGTGGAAGGAACAGTAGAAAATGGGCTGGTGCGTTCCCTCAAGGAATAAGCAAATGTCCTAAAATGCTCTCTCCTGATTCTCGTGGTGACTGAAATCACTTGTTGTGCATGTTATTTTATATTTTGGGTAACAGGGGTGAGATCCAGACAGGAGCAAACCAGGTTATTGTTAGGGGATGCGTACACACAAAGATTAGAAGAGGATGAAACATATTCAATGGGCTTTGATAGAAAAGAGATACATATATATCTTAGATAAGGAGAATACAATATGGTTAAAGACACTGTTGTTTCTTAAAAGTATCTTTTATGATACCTTCCATGTTGAGATAGAGCATTACATTGAGGGGGGTGACTGAGATAGGGATGCATAGGTATACTGTATATGGGGGAGGGTGAACACTGGGTGTAGTGGTCCTATATTAAACAGTGGTCTAATATCGACCAGAGGGGGTGTGTATAGGGTTGCCAACCCTCCCAGCCCCCGCACTCCATCAACTGAGTACAGATAACATGATAGGCAGATCAAATGGTTCCATTATTGCAGAAATCAGGATTATAGCGCCTTTATTTAAGATAAAAAGTGCACATGCCACTGAGCATATTCAGGTTAAAATGACCCAGGAAGTGAAGGGTGTATTAAATATCACACACATATCACGAGTATATAAAGATATATTATGAATATTGGATACAAAGTGAGAAATGCTTAAATAAATAATGGCTCCAGACTGAGATATATTTCAGAATGGATAACTCAAAGTGTCTAGTGTTAAGGCCAGGTGTGGAAACCCTGACTCATGCTGATAAGCAACAGAGGCTGACACATTAAATGGTCTTTGGCAGTATCTTGCAGTGAGATAATTGAGTCTGTGATGATAAAATTGGAACTTGGCAGGAAAATCAGACAAGATTCATATTGGGAAGGGCAATGTGCTTTGTGTAGACCAATTTGACAAGATCGGCTGCAGTATCTGGCATCATATAATAGAGGTTATTCGTTTCTCCACGGTATAAGACGCTAACTAAACTTGGCAGGACCTCAAAAATCAGTTAAGGGGTAGACATTGATGACACTGAAGGGGTTTTTGGCAAGAGTTGAGAACCGTCATAATGTGTCCAGCTAGTTCTAAGATAAGCTTATCAGAAAAAATAGTGTCTGCCTAATGTGGGCTTGGTGTGCTTCAGATAAGCCATCCATAGTACAATGAGTTTTTTTTTCTCTGGCTAAAGAGGGCCCATCAGAAACATGCTCTAAACAAGTAGTCATTTGCATGAGGATGTTGCATCATCCAAACAGCCTATATAAGCAGGTTGAATGCAAAATGTTGCTGAGTGCGTGATGTAACCATACTTAATAAAGAATGCTGAGAAAAACTCCCAGATACCTGATTTTCATCTGCCTTTGCCTCTGAGAAGTGTTTACAGATGCCAGAAGCTTGATGGGAAGAGGACCCCCTGTACGGTTGCATGTCTGAGTATACACAACCAAGTACTCGACTCCTCGGTGGTTGGGCGCCACTGCCCGCTCCTTGTTACTGCCTGAGCAGTTGCATATGGGTGGGCCACAGGTGGTTGGCATATGCAACTGCTCGCCCCTCCACTGTCACACCCATGGTGCGATCCACCTTGCAACGGCTGCTTTCCCCCCATGTTAGGAACTGTAAACCAAAGGGGGGTCTGGGAATCTCTCTACCAGCACGAACACAGCCCAATGACCTGTTCTTGGGTGAATAACCCCTGGGAGAGACTCTACCAAGTCTTTAGCTCACTGTCCCTTTCACAGAGAAGAAATGTCCCCGCATATCAGCCTTTGTCCTGCCCAGAGGCAGTCCAGCGCCGAAATGCTAGGCAATTCTCCTCTGAACAAGAGTACCATCAGTAACCCCATACACGTGTTTCAGCCTTGTTGGGCATCATCAGTGAGGTGAAACTGTTGCCTCTCTAAGAACAGTGAGCAAGTGGTCCACGTCTGGATCACCCTGTTAACTTAGGGTGAAACCCAAAGTTAATTTATGCAAAACAAAGGGGGGTCTGGGAATCTCTCTACCAGCACGAACACAGCCCAATGACCTGTTCTTGGGTGAATAACCCCTGGGAGAGACTCCACCAAGTCTTTAGGAACTGTAGTTTGCGGCGAGCGGCGCCTTTCTGGCAATGTTGGAGGTTGCTATGGAAGCGAAGATTGTTGCCACAAGTTCGTATGCGTGGTCAGCTGACATCCACGTTGCCAGCAGGACGATTGACACGGCCCATTGACTCGCGTCCCAGCGTCCATAAAACCATTTGCAGTGTCGGCGCTTCTGATTAGCGTTGTTATTTCGAACCACTTACTGCCAAACTCTTACCTGTACCGACCTTACTATCCATTCCCGACTATTCTTCCGTTTATCCCTGTACATTGGTTTGATCTGCTGGTTACAGACCCGGACCGTCCCAGACCCCGCCTACTCCAATCCGAAGCTCCTCGCAACTTCGGTTCCTTGTCTCCCTCGCCCAGCACGAATCCCGACTTCAGGCTGCACGGACGGGATACTGATTGTCCCAGAACTCGAATCTCGAGTGCTGCCGAAAACGAAGAGACCTTATCTCAAAGCGGCGTGTACCATTCTTCACGCGACTCAAGAACCAAGCGCTGTCCTAAACGTGCTTCATCTGCAATCTCCTGCAGGACATTGACCAGTGAAGAAAGATTTCAGTTCCTCCACAGGTAAAACGGGAACGTCTTTTCTCCCTCCTGGGGTTGTTTGCTTCTTAGTAGTGCCTCTGTCTTCTAAATCCTCAAACATCATAAGACTATCTACCTCCTACTAACAGGACTTATTGAAAACATCACTGCAACTTAAGGGACCTCTCAGTGCAAATACTGAACGCTCTGCTGTGAATTGCACCAGCCCGGCACTAGTGGCGGCCCTCGTTCCGTTCGGGGAGTTCCCTGTACTAACATTCCCTTTTTATTATTTTATCCTACCATTGTTTCCATCGTTAGGAGTCTGATTACTTTGCAGAGGGTAAGCCTCAAATATACTTTTACTGTCCTGCCCATTTGTCTCTACTCTGGCCTTAGCTCATAACTCTCCCTCACCTCCTAGGTACTACCAACCCAAAAGTCACCTGTCTTACAGGTATTTGATCTTAGATATAGACCTGTGATTTACCTACTCATTATCCACTCCGCTCTAAACTTTTTGTTCTTCCTTTACAGCCTGGTGAAAGCGGTGTGGGTAACCCCGTTCTTTTGGGCAATTTACCGTCTTGGCTGTTATCATCAAACAGCAGGAGGTTCCATTGCCAGAAAGAGCTCCCTCAGTGAGAGGGGGTCCGGTCTGGTATTCCCCTTTGGGAATTACACCAGCAGTCACTGAAGTATTTGGACCAAAGAGACGCTCTATCTGATCCTGAGCCAACGAGCCGGCCAGTCTGCATGGTGGTGAGTCTAACAGAATCAGAAGCCTTAAAACAAACGAGCCAATGGATCCTGCAGAATCCTTGGCACAGTTGATGCAGATGGTTACTGACCTCAGGTCAGACATGATCTCTGCACAAGAAAATCTGCGGCAAAGGATCGATGTCCTCCAGAAAATGGTGAACCCTCCCATACCACAGGTCTCAGGGGGTGCTAGTGCTCCAGCCTCGGGTTCTGGTTTCCCTACTCCTGGTCAAGAGCCAGCCCTGATTGTGGTTTCCACCCAATTCCCTTTATCTCCACCTGAAAGGTTTATGGGTGACCCTAAGAATTATTGTACGTTTGTTAACCAATGCAAACTGCACTTCCTATGCCGTCCCGCATCATTTCCCACTTCAACTACCAAAGCTGCTTTTGTCTTATCACACCTGGGGGGTACAGCCGCTGCCTGGGCCAATCAGCTTTTGGAATCTAATAGCAATGTGCTATACGATTGCAATGATATGATCTGATATGATATGGCATTTGTAATGCACCTATACACAAGTGCACTCCTTACGGCTATGAATCGAGTTTTTGATACTCGTTATACCACTCAAGCATCTGACTTGGAGCTGCTTAAACTCGGACAGGGTACCTCCTCCTTGATCTCTTATTTAGCTCGCTTTAATCAACTTGCTGCAGAAACAGATTGGCCTGAGGATAAGAAGACTGTTGTATTCTACCAAGGTCTATCGGAGGAACTTAAGGACATGCTTTTCACGGTTCCTGTAGTACCCACGAACTATAGTGAGCTGTTGGATTTGGTGCTCCAAATAGATGCTCGTAGAGCAGAAAGAAAAAGCGAGAAGCGACCCACTTTTCCTCCTATGGTTTCAGAGACTCCCTTGGTTTCTGCTTCAGCTCCTGAACCTATGCAGATCGGAACGATTGAAGGACCACTTACCCCTGCTCAAAGGGAATACAGCAGAAAAAATTATCTCTGCATGTATTGTGGGTCCTCAGATCATTTGTTACCCGACTGCAATAAGAGACCAAAAAAGAAGGCAGGAAACGCCAATTCCCGGCAATAGAAAGAGTCCCTTTGTCGGGAAATACTGTTTTGGACTCCATTATAGCCATCCCACATTCTTTACTCAGCCTCCTGACCACTTTTTCCACACCCTCGGGGGTACTTTTCTCTGCTTCAGCCATTATTGACTCGGGTGCCACTGGCAATTATATAGATCACGAGTTTGCGTCTTTCTGTGGGGTGGCGCTACTCAACAAACCTCAACCCGAAACGGTTAGTGCAGTAGATGGTTCCGGACTGATCTCGGGTTTCGTAAGTCAGAATACGGTACCACTCAAGATGTGTACTACGGATGGGCACACTGAGGAAATTACTTTTGATGTCATCAAGGCTCCTGCCTACAAGATCATATTGGGGATTCCATGGTTGCAGCTCCATAACCCAATGATTGATTGGGCTTTGGGTACTGTTCAGTTTCCTTCCCCGCTCTGTAACAGCCAGTGTCTGACCGCTAATGGTGTCTTGACATCCACCCCAGTTCATGCTTTGGCCTCTGTTACACCCTCTATAGGGGCCATTGTGACGGAACCTAGTGCCATTATTCCCCCGGAATATTTGTCATTCTCCGATGTCTTTGATAAAAAGATGGCAGAAACTCTGCCACCCCATAGAGACTATGATTGTCCTATTGAATTGATTCCAGGAGCAAAGATACCCTCGGCAGGGTGTACTCATTATCTCTCAAAGTGGACACTGCGCTTAAAGAGTATCTGGACAAAGCCTTGTCCATGGGCTTCATCCGACCCTCTACATCTCCTGCTGCTTCACCCATTTTCTTTGTGCCCAAAAAGGAGGGTGACCTTCGGCCCTGTGTTGATTACCGAGCCCTTAATGCAGTAACTGTGAAGAATCAATATCCCCTACCATTGATCTCGGTCCTGCTCGATCAATTGGGGAAATCCAAGCTATTTACTAAATTAGACCTGAGTGGGGCATACAATTTGGTACGTATGAGGAGTGGGGATGAATGGAAAACTGCATTCAAAACGCAGTTTGGACTCTTTGAGTATTTGGTAATGCCTTTCGGCTTCTGTAATGCCCCTACTACATTTCAGGCATTCATGAATGACGTATTCCGTGATATCATGGATCAATACGTGGTCATTTATTTGGACGATATTCTGATCTACTCGTCTTCACTAGTGGAACACCTTCAACATGTAGCTACAGTACTCCAACATCTCCGGAATCATCAGTTGTATGTATAGGCAGAAAAATGCGTGTTTCATGCCACGCAGGTTGAGTTCCTGGGGTGCGACCTCACTGACGGTATGAGAATGTCTTCATCTAAAGTAAAGGCGGTTCTGGACTGGCCGGCCCCTAAGTCGGTCAAAGCCCTGCAATCCTTTTTAGGATTTGCGAACTTTTATAGCTGCTTTGTTCATGGCTTTTCCTCATTGGCAGCACAACTCACTGCTTTGACGAGCACCAAAACAGCCATTCATATAGTCTCAGGAAGCCCAAAAGGCTTTTGAACAACTCAAGGCTGCCTTCACCACAGCACCAGTACTACAGCACCCCGATCCCGAACGTCCTTTCTATGTTGAGGCAGACGCTTCCGGCTTCGCTACTGGGGCAGTTTTGTCTCAAGTCTGTTCGGACTCAGGGGATGTGCATCCCGTCGCTTACTTCTCTCGGAAACTTACGGTCTATGAGAGGAATTATGCCATAACTGAGAGGGAATTGCTGGCAATAAAGGAAGCCTTCGTCGAGTGGAGACACCATCTTTTGGGAGCTAAGCATAGTGTCACTGTTTACTCCGATCACCGGAGCCTTTTGGCCTTTCGGTCTATGAAGTGCCTTACTGCTCGCCAAGCCCGCTGGCATTTATTTTTTTCCCAGTTCCGTTTTACCATCACTTATAGACCAGCCCGTATGCAAACCTCGGCGGATGCTCTTTCCCGTCTACATATGGATCAACCCCCCATTTGTACTGAACCGATATCGGTGTTGCATAACAATGTGGTTTGTGGTTGTTCAATCCAGCCCTCACGACGCACTCTTCTGAAGGAGTGGGTATCTTCGAACCCTACTGAAATCACAGAACTGAATTTGGACCTCTGGAATGGCCTGCCCTTTATCCAAGGAAGAGTGTTTATTCCACTGAACCCTGCTCATCTCCTGGCTGTGCAATGGGCTCATGATTCCATTAATGTCGCCCACCCTGGACAGCAAAAAATGATTGAATCTTTGAAACGCTGGTCTTGGTGGCCTTCTATGTCTGGAGAGGTTATCGATCATTTGGCCAATTGCGCAATTTGTGCTCAATCTAAGTCTTCCAAATCCAAACCAATGGGTCTCTTATGATCTCTTCCGGTGCCATACAAGCCTTGGCAGATGATTTCAATGGATTTTGTGGTAGAATTGCCCAAACTCAAGGGTTTTGACAGAATCCTGGTTGTGGTCGATTATTTTACCAAATATGCTATCTTTATACCATGTGCCGGCATACCTACCGCTCCTGCCCTGGCCATTCTGTTCTTGGCCCACGTCTTCCGGAGGTTTGGTCTCCCTTCCATCACTATTACTGATAGGGGGTCCCAATTTACCTCCCGATTTTGGAGGGCTTTGACGGCGCCTTTTCTTATCGATGATCGCTTCTCTTCATTTTATCATCCTCAGACTGACAGGCAAACGGAGCGTACCAATTCCACAATGGAACAATACTTACGTTGCTTGTGCCTCCAGTTCCAACAATCATGGTTACAGGCATTGCCACATGCTGAGTTCGCGTATAACAACTCCTTGCACTCGGCCACTAAATCTTCACCTTTTCACGCTCTTTACGGGTTTCACCCGCGTTCGTTGCCTTTGGACCCTACCTTGCTGGTTGACAACCCGGCCGCTGATGCTTGTGTTCGTAATATGGATCAGCTTCGGCGGGATGTCCGCTCCCACCTTCTTCGAGCCCAGGTGCGAGCTAAGAAGTATGCTGATGCTCGGAGCTCTCCGGCGCCTTCGTACTGTGTGGGCTCAAAGGTATGGCTCTCTACGCATCATCTGCGTATTCCTGGGTGCAAGAAACTGTTGACTCGCTTTGTGGGTCCTTACCAGGTGGTCGAGGTGGTAAATCCTGAAGCCTTCCGTTTATCCTTGCCCCCCAGCTGGAGGGTTCACCGGTTTTTCATGTTTCTCTTTTGAAGCCATGTCCTGTGGGCTCTCGTTTGCCTGTTCGTCCTGACCCTCTTCCTGTGGAGGGTGAAGATGAGTTTGAGGTGGCGCGCATCATTGATGTGAAGATATCCAGGGGTACTTTGTACTATCTTGTGGATTGGAAGGGCTACGGCCCTGAGGACCGCACCTGCGAACCTTTGGATCACATCCACTCACCTGTTCTCCTTCGTTCCTTCCATGCCTCTAGGGGGTTTCTGCTATCTTTGGGGGTGGATGCTGTCACACCCATGGTGCGATCCACCTTGCACCGGCTGCTTTCCCCCCGTGTTAGGAACTGTAGTTTGCAGCGAGCGGTGCCTTTCTGGCAACGTTGGCGGTTGCTAGGGAAGCGAAGATTGTTGCTACAGGTTCGTATGCGTGGTCAGCTGACATCCACGTTGCCAGCAGGACGCTTGACACGCCCCATTGACTCGCGTCCCAGGGTCCATAAAACCATTTGCAGAGTCGGTGTCAGCGCTTCTGATTAGCATTGTTATTTCGAACCACTTACTGACGAACCCTTACCTGTACCGACCTTGCTATCCATTCCCGACTATTCTTCTGTTTATCCCTGTACATTGGTTTGATCTGCTGGTTACTGACTCGGACCATCCCAGACCCCGCCTACTCCAATTCGAAGCTCCTCGCAACTTTGGTTCCTTGTCTCCCTCGCCCAGCACGAATCCCGACTTCAGGCTGCGCGGACGGGTTACTAATTGTCCCGGAACTCGAATCTCGAGTGCTGCCGAAAACGAAGAGACCTTATCTCAAAGCGGCGTGTACCATTCTTCACGCGACTCAAGAACCAAGCACTGTCCAAAACGTGCTTCATCTGCAATCTCCCGCAGGACATTGACCAGTGAAGAAAGATTGCAGTTCCTCCACCGGTAAGACGGGAACGTCTTTTCTCCCTCCTGGGGTTGTTTGCTTCTTAGTAGTACCTCCGTCTTCTAAATCCTCAAACATCATAAGACTATCTACCTCCTACTAACAGGACTTCTTGAAAACATCACTGCAACTAAAGGGACCTCTTAGTGCAAATACTGAACGCTCTGCTGTGAATTGCACCAACCTGGCACTAGTGGGGGCCCTCGTTCCGTTCGGGGAGTTCCCTGTACTAACATTCCCTTTTTATTATTTTATCCTACTGTTGTTTCCATTGTTAGGAGTCTGATTACTTTGCAAAGGGTAAGCCTCAAATATACTTTTACTGTCCTGCCCTTTTGTCTCTTCTTTGGCCTTAGCTCTTAACTATCCCTCTCCTCCTAGGTACTACCAACCCAAAAGTCACCTGTTTTACAGGTATTTTATCTTAGATATAGACCTGGAATTTACCTACTCACTATCCACTCCGTTCTAACCTTTTTGTTCTTCCTTTATAGCCTGGTGAAAGCACTGTGGGTAACCCCGCTCATTTGGGTAATTCTTGGCTGTTATCATCAAACAGCAGGAGGGTCCATTGCCAGAAAGAGCTCCCTCAGTGAGAGGGGGTCCGGTCTGGTATTCCCCTTTGGGAATTACACCAGCAGTGACTGAAGTATTTGGACCCAAAGAGACGCTCTATCTGATCCTGAGCCAACGCCCCGGCCAGTTTACACGGTGGTGAGTCTAACATCCACACATAAATTAATCCCTACCACTCCCCTTATGCTCTTTTCCATCTCCACCAATACCATCCCTGCTCTTTTAGATTCAGGGAGGTCCCCTAACTGTATCACACTTTCCTAAAACTCTTGCTGCACCCAGACTCCTTCACCTAATAACCCTATGTGGCATCACCCCTTTCCATCCCTGCCGCATTTCTCCTTATAGTTACTCACAGTTCTTCCCCTCACCTACTACCCCTGAGCTGCATCACTGCTTTCCATCCCTGCCCATGTTGCCTTGTAGTTACCCACAGCTTTCCCCCTTACCTACCACCCAGGCCCTCTCCCACATTACAAACATACCCCTACCATGCGATCCCCCACCCCTCTCACTCATGCCCTCACACACACCTTACGAACAGACCCCCAACATGCTTTCCACCAATGTCGTGGATCGTTGGTTAGTTGCAACAAAGTGAAAATACAATTATTACCCAATGATAAAAGGGACTGTCCAGTCAAGGTTGTATAAAAATATCTACTTTATTATTACTACAACAGACAGTTCTAGCACACTACAAATATGACCACCCTGTAAAGGAACACAGAGGACAGATACTTTCACGAACGAAAGGGATGCACTCTGGATACTGACAGGAGGGTAGTTGGTACAGTAATCAGTCTTACTGTTCAAGGTTATTTGGTTCCAGCACCAAGGGGGAAAAGGGTTTTAACTGTCTCTAGGGGCCTTCGGAGAAGGACCAGGGGGTGAGAACCACAATGTACCTGGTGCTGAAGAAGTTCTTGGTGCTTGAGAGTGTCAAGCTGGTTCCAGGGCGCTTCGCAGTCCTTGAGACAGAGTTAGTGGCGGGAGATAGCTGTGGATACCAGGCGGCAAGCGAGGCTGGACGGATGTCTGCAGGCTGTCCAGCGTGGCGGCTCAGGGCCAAGAATTGTTGTTTCTGTGCTGGTTGGCGGATCTGGAATGTTGGTCGAGGCAGCTCGGATGGCTCTTGCAACAGTGGCGTGACAACAGTCAGCGGTGCAGCCGGATGCAGTCCGAGGGCTCAACGGTTTCGAAAATGTCCTTAAAAGATGGTCGCTGAATGATGCTTGTGTGGCACTCCTCCGAGCTTCTTCGCAGTGCTTATGTCCTTTCAAGGCGGACGGCCCAAAGCTCAGGAGAGTGGTTGCAGGCAATGAGCCTCTCTGGCACGTCCCACCTAGGAAGCTTGCTGGCAGAAGCTAGCAGGGCACGCTGTGTGCTGGCTATGTACCGGTTCTGGAGCTGCTGGACAGGTCCTCTGAGTCTGGTATCTCCCTCTGTTCCCTGGGAAATGTTTAGGGGAGGGATCTGAATTACCCCTTGCAACTCCTGGCCTTCCTTCACTGGCGGAAGATGTAAGGTAGACTGTACCTTCAGCTCGGGTCCAAATGAGTCCTTCTTACTCCTTTCAAAGTCGTCAAATGATCTGCTAAGTGAGGGGTTCAGCCCTCTATTAAAGCCAAATGGACCCCAGTGATTGGTGCAGGCTAAGTCCATCTTAATGAACACATCCTGGGTCATGTGAGAAACCTGACGGTGTCTCCCTAGTTCGTCCCAGAGGATCTGTCATCGAGGTGGCCAGGACACAGCCATCACTATTGGATCCAGTTCCTCGGGGGGGGGGGAGCCAGTGAGGGAGGTTCACCTTGATAGGGGGGGTCCTTGGGGAGTGTGACACCGACAGGTGAGATGCGGCATCTCCCTTCTTTCAACACCTTTTCCCCATCCTATCACCTATGATATTCTAAAACACTGCCCACACCCCTTTTTCGACACAAACACTTTTGCACAACACGAAAGACAAGGCGTTTACCTGACATGTCCCAATACAAGGGTCAGGCAAAGTCATGCAATTGACCAGAATCTGACACACCTGACGGCCCTTTCCTTTCCCCACAAGGATAGAAGGTGGAGCACGAGAGCACAGGACAAGCAAGGCAGACCGCACAACGTGAGAGCTAACTAAGCACAGCAGTTCAAGAGGAGGTGAAAGACGGCGCATACCGAGAGGGTGACAAAGGGAGAAGTAACCTTGCCCTTTCCTATCAAGGCCCGTGAAAACTCTGCAGACGGAAGCATAAGACATTGAACAAAGGTCAGCGTGTGTTGCAGCAGATGTCGGTGGTACACGAGAATCTCTTCAACTGATAGGCAACCCAGGGAGAGACGCTGGTCTCTCTGGTACCAACATTGACTCTAAGGAGAAGAATACCAAGCAGTTCACCACAGCCAGTGATCCGAGGGGGAGTCGATAAGAAACGGGGGCGTGTTGAACAAAAAGTGGCAAACCAATCATTTGAACTTGGAAAGCTTAAAGGAACTTTTGAGAAAGTGAGGGGAAGGCCTGCAACAGAGGCGTCTGGCACCACATGGGTGCTCACACAGAAAACTCTGGGCGATTACCCGAAGATAGAGACTACCATAACCAGAAGGCCTTGGGAAGAGGAAAAGAGAGGTCAAAGTGGTCATACAGGGGTCTTGTAAAATCCTCTGTACCATCGAATGTTTTTGACTTGTAGATGATTGTGAAAGCTAAGGGAACGTATCTCGCATGGTGAAGTCTGAAGTCTTATGAACAGTGTAATGACAAGAATGAACCCGATGGAAGGGATGTTCACAAAGAATTGTTTGAAAAGACATTAAGACTTATGAAGTCTTTGACCGACAGATATTGATGAAGGAAAGGGAGAGGAGTCCCGTATGGTGAAACTTGCATGTACACTGTGTTGTGAAGGTTGGCAAGAGTGAACTCGGTGGAGGGATGCTAACAAGAGGGGACAAAGTCTAAAGTCCCGAAATACAGTGAACTCTTGATAAAAGTTGGCGAGAGTGAACCTGGCAGAGGGAAGCCGACAACCAGGAGCAAAGCCTGAAGAACTTTTTAAACAGACATTTTAATAAAAGAAGTATTGGAAGACTAGGGGAAGTGAATTGTCGCCCTGGTCAGTTGGGTCCGAGCCTGGCCAAGAGAGGTCCAGTGTTGAAAAGTCGTCACCCAAAATTCATTGAGAAAAGGGACGATTTAGTTGATTTTTAATACGATTTGGTGAAAGGTCCACGCCCGGAAGAGGGGTACCCAGGGGTGAAGCCATCACCTAAGGTATACAAGAAGCAGAATTTTGTGTTTGTTTGTTGGATACATAAGGCCTCGAAGGCAAGAGACTTTTGATTGAAAGAGACTTGACCGTCGAAGAACCCGATAGCTGATACAGACCTGTTGGCTCGTGCTGAGAAGGCTCGAGCGTGGGCTGTGCTCCAAGGTCCCACCTTGTCCCTTGCTGAAAATGTGGGGAAGGTTGACCTCTGGCAATCACATCCAGACTTATTATTTGTGAACACTTCCTTCTTAATTGAACCCTTATCCCACACCCTTTGTGTAATTAGTTGTAAGGAATTGGCAATAGGTTTTTCTTAGAATAGGCCTGTTTATTCTGATACAACGCCACAAGGACTGTGTTATTTTTCATTTTACGGTCAACGCTTGCTCCCATCTTAGATTTAGGTTAGGCATTTTTCCACCCTGCATTTATAGTTCAATAAACACCCTTGAACTGTGATCACTTGTATCTGTCTTTACCGTTGCCACCATGAGTTCCTTACTGTCCCCACCAACAATCTTCTGTTATACATGAGGTCAGGACCAGAGTGCTCTGCAACAGGACAAGGGGTGACAACATATACCTAAGTCCCACCCATCTTCCTGTCTGTTTAGATCAAAGTGTCTCTCTGGTTAAGTGAGCCCTCTGTGACTCTTGATTAAAGCGCAGGTTTCCCTTGAAGTATGTGGCGAAAGTAGACTTCTTGTCTCCCCCAAATCACAAACTTCTCCCCTCTGAAAGGGGTCTGCTCTGCAGTGACACCTGCAGTAACTGCTGGACCAAGACAGGCCATTCACTGCCTTTCATACAGAGAGGTGGGAACTAGCTTCACGTTGACACATTGCTTACTAAACGGGCGTTAGCCCCGCCTTTCTGGTTGTCTATCCGGCAACCACGCCCCTTCAGCCTTGCTTCAATTATCTCGTTAGTATGCACTGCCACTAGCCGGAGTAGATAAAAGGAATGCAGATCCATGGAGCCTTTCAAATTAAAATTAGGCTGCCCATAGCTGGAGGAAGGTGTGGCTTTCCCCCTTCTTGAGATGCTTTGATGTACCGACCCGGGGCCGTCACATTCCAGCTGAATAGGACAGGGGAAGACAGCATCTGAAATGTGTGCAGACTGGCCTTGCACATTTCTCGGAGGCTGATCTCCCATCATTCATTTTCATTATTAAAACAATCAAAAAAGCCCAGGTGAGCACACCTGTGCGGATGGTCGAATTCCTCACACCACCTTCCAATTATACCCCCCAACATGCATTACTCCCAGCCCTCCCACACCAGCCCCTTCCTTACCTTCTAGGTTGAGGTCCCTGCCCGCCACTAAGTGATCAACCAGCTGGACAGGTCGACCTACCTGTTTAAAGGGTCTACCAGTCCAAAGAAATGACTAGTTGCTGATGAGCAGTTATAGGAACGAGCTCTGTGGGTCGAGCATTAGACCCGAAAACCCCTCAAATTGTCTGGGTGGAGAAACTGCTTTCATTCTATTTACGTTACCTGAATGAAGGGCATGAAATGATGAATGGTACAACACAGATTTGCATTCCCTGGGGAGCTACTGCCAGGATTGGTATGGTATGGTAATGTTTATTTGTAAAGCGCCTATACACAAGGCAAGTGTTTCAAGGCGCTCAAGGAGGGAGGGAACAGGGATGAAAAATAACAGGTCATTCAGAGCCCTTGAGTTTCTGAGCGATAACCAGTCTTCCCAGGCAGAGTAAGTGCACATAATACAGTTAACAGTGTAGATAACAACAAATATGTGTGATGACGATTCTGCAGTTTTTCCAAGAGCATAGAGAGCACCAACCATGCAGGAAGAGAGACAGGGAGGAAAAGATAGATGATCTTCAAGGCATGCTACGTTCAGATCGTGCAAGTGCGCAGACGGTGCAGGAGAGGGGAGGAGGAGGATAAGTGCAGGGGGGAATCAGATACGCCCAGTTGGTAAGAAACTTGGTAAGTTCTGAGAGATGCCATTCTCAATGGGTAATTGACCGAGTGCAGTAGCAATGAGGCAAATGCAGGCCCTGAGGCAAGTGCTGGAGGACTGGCGAGGGTACCAGGGACCTGTGAGACTCTGAGGTACTCCCCGCGCCAAGTCGACATGCTATGTGGAAATGGAAGGAGATAGAGATTGAACGGAGAGAGAGGTTAGCCCGGTAGAGGGAGAGAGAAGGAAGAGGAGAAGAGGAATGTCTTAAGGAGTTTCCGGAACTTAAGGAGATCAGACTCAAGACAAAGGGCACTAGGGAGGCTATTCCAGAGAGAGGCCCCATGCTGAGGAGAACGATCTCCCGCCAAATCGCTGCTTAGAGAACCGGCTCACTCGCAGAATGTTGCAGGTACATGAGCGGAGAGCTCGGGAGGGACAGTATTTAGGAAGGCATCGATGCAGATAGGTGGGTCCAGGCCCCAGAAAGCCTTGTGGGCAATGCAGAGGGTCTTGAACTTGATCCTTGCTGCCACGGGGAGCAAGTGGAGGAATTTCAGCGCCAGAGAGATGCGGTCACAGGGCTTGAGGCCAAGGATAAGTCTTGCTGTTCTGTTCTGGGTGAGTTGCAGAGGACGCACAGCAGAGGCAGGGAGGTTGAGAAAGAGGCTGTTGCAGTAGTCAAGCCTTGAGAGAATCAGGGCTGTGGAGACAGTGAGCCTCTGGGGGAAAGTGAGAAAAGGAAGAGTACCTCTGAGGAGGTGCAGCTGGTAGTTGGTCTTTTTAGAGATGTCCGAAATGTGAGTGGAGAAGGAGAGAGTGGAGTCGAAGATGCCCCCGTGTTTTTTTGCCTCGCATGTGGATGCGGGCGCAGGGCCAAGGGAGGCCGGCCAGAGTGAGAGTGGGAAAGCAGGAGTCCCAATGTGAATGATCTCAGTCTTACTGGCATTGAGGAAGAAATTGTTTGCAGCACACCATGAGTGAATTGCGGACAGACAGTCAGATATGAGTGAGGTAGAGGAGGTGGCTGAAGGTAGCCTGAAGGAGAGTTGTGTGTCATCCGCATAACACTGGAAATTAGAGGTGAAACTGGCAATCTCACGTGCCAGAGCAGCCATGTAGACATTGAAGAACCAGGGGGAAAGGTTAGAGCCCTGGGGGACGCCGCAGGTTGAAAGAGTGATAGTGGAGAGAAAGGGCCCAAGTTCCACCTGGGATGGGCGGTCAGACAGGAAAGACGTTAACCACGCCAGAGCCTGACCAGTGATTCCTAGGGTGTCCGGAGACGTGCAATCAGGATGTTGTGATTTACTGTGTCAAAGGCAGAGGAGAGGTCGAGAAGAATGAGGACAGAGAGAGTGTTGGTGACATGGTTTGAGAGCAGGTCTTCACGGGTGTTCAGAAGAGAAGTTTCCGTGCCTCTGGATGCTCTGAAGCTAGACTGATGGTCATTGAGGTAACCAGCAGATTCAGTGTGGACGGTGAGCTGGGAGATAGCCAGCTACTCCAGGAGTTTGCCCAGGAAACAGGTGATAGAGATGGGGCAGTAATTTGCCGGAACTGAGGGGTCGGCAGAGTGTTTCTTAAGCAGGGTGTGCACAAGGAAGTGCTTAAGAGAAGTTGGGAAAACTCCAGTGGCAAAAGAGAGATTGCAGTGATCAGCCAAAGCTGGAGCGAGTGATCAATGTTGTCCTTAATGGTTTCGGAGGGGCAGGGATCAACCTATTTGGACGAGGCCTTCATAGACCGGACTTGTCTAGCGACCTCATCAGGTGTGAGAGTCCCAGAAACGTTGACAAAGATGTAATACATGTATGCACAGGGAACAAAAGTTGTCCTTCTGGACTCCACCCCTCCTGCAGCCCCTGGAGTAGTAGCAGGAACAACTGTGGGAGAGGATGAGGCCAGTGATTAAGTAGGGTTGGATAGGCGAGAGCAAGCAGGAATGGTGAATGCATGCACCCTAATAAGGTAAAGATGAGAGCTGTGAGGTTTGTCCAGGAGGCAAAAGGAGTGTGGCATGTGATCGGCCACCAGGCCTGGACCCTGGCTTCTATCTTGCCATATCTGAGATGGTGGCAGTTCTTAGACATTGGTATGGGACTCTGATAGTACTTGGGGATTTTAATTTCCACCCTAATGACCCTTGTGATGTGCAGGCGGACCGCCTTATCTCCGTTTTCACAGACCTTTGTTTGTCCCAACTAGTGGTGGGGCCTACACATTGTTTGGGCAATACTCAAACTTATTTTTGCCCCTCCCCCTCCGGTTATGCTTTTTGCCCACTTGCCAGTTATTTAGTCTGACCATGTGGTCATCCCTTTTTTTGTTAATGTTTCTCCTACCCCTCGGCCTCCGGCACTACCCCTTTACTTTACTTTCACATTTCTACCCCACAAACCGATTACCCGTAGGCTTAAGGGCGCAACATGTAACAAGACGTACAGAGCAATGGAAGACAAGGAGGAAACCAAAAAAAGACCCTAGGCTATGGTAATTTGTATGCACCTTTGCTAACATTAGCAAAACAGGTGGGTTTTCAGTTTCTTCTTGAAAGAATGTGTTGCTTGACTTTCTCTTATATCCAGAGGAAGTTTGTTCCAAGCTACCCCATCCTGTTTTCCTGCTGATGCCAATATGCTCAGCATCCTTAAAGACATCATCCCTCGCATCTTTTCGCAATGCGCACATTCTGGCTACACTCAAGCATGCTCCGATTATTCCTCTTCTAAAAAACCTAACTTTGACCCTTCCATTCCTTCTAATTTCCGGCCTATTTCTCTTCTCTCGTTCCCTATTAAAGCTCCTTGCAGTCTTGGTTACCCCCCTCCTCTGCTCCTTTTTTTAAGGACTCTGGTTTCCTCGACCCTTTTCAGTCGGGGTTCCGGCACGGTCAGGGAACAGACTTAGTCCTGGTGTCTGTAGCTGATGACTTAGCCCAGATTGTGGATAAGGGTGGTATTGGGGCCCTGATCCTGCTGGACCTTGCCACCGCATTTGACACAGCGGATCATGGCATCCTTATGGAAATGCTGTCTTCAGCTGGCATCTCAGGCCGGGTTACTGAACTATTTTGGATCATTCCTGTCTCGTCGTTCTCAGTCTCTCCCCTTTTCCTTTGGCTGTTAGACTCCTCACGTGTGTTGTTCCCCAAAGCTCTGCTCTTTCCCCCCCTTCTTTTCAATCTGTATATTCTTCCACTGGTTAAACTGAGTCACTGTTTTGGTTTTCAGTGTTTTACCTATTCTGGTGCGTCTTGATCTATCTCTGCTAGCTACTTCTGAGCAGTGCCGCTCCTGCCTCTGGGCAGCCAACCGTTTGATGGGAAAAAATTGGCTTTGCCTTAATGGAGAAAAAACAGGAGGTGCTTATATTTGGCTCCACGCTGGAATCTTCTGGGTGGTTCTCAGCCTTCTGAACTTGGCCCTCTGCCCTCGACTTCCCCAGTTCACAAGTACCTGGGCGTGAACCTCTCTGCCACACTGTCAATGAAGGACCAGGTCAGCGCAGTCTGACAGTCAGTTAATTATCAAATGTGCATTCTTCATAAGGTTTTACTTTATCTCCCCTCTCCACTTCACCCCCTGGTTTTGTCCTTAACATCTGGATCTTTGGACTATAGCAAGGCCCTGTTTCTTGCTCAACCAGCTTTTCTTCTCCAGTGGTTGCAAATTCTTCAAAATTCTGCCGCTAGGGTCGCTGTTGGGGCCACTCATTGTTCCTCTGCCTCTCCGATGTTGAATACTCTGCATTGGCTTCCTGTGGCCAAGCGAGTCAAGTTTAAAGCCTTATGCATGGCCCATCAGGCCTTTTATGCAAAAGGGCCCGAATATTTGCAAGCCAAATTTAGTCACTACATCCCCTCGCATCCATTGCGCTTCTCCACCTCCCTGCGGCTCGTTGTACCCCGATTCAAATATTGTGTGGGCGGCTGTGTGTTTTCTGTAGTGGCGGCCCAGTTTTGGAATTCCACCCCACAGTCTCTTTGTGAGACGGTCGACTGCCTCTCCTTCAGCGGGCCCTGAAGACTTTCCTGTTTGCAGCTTGAGCCTTGTTCGTGTTTCTCCTCGGGCCTCCTTGTTCAGTTCTAACCTCATTAGCGCCATGATGCCCTAGATGATGTAGGTGCGCTTTACAAATGAAGTTAAACATAACATAACACGTGTGAGTATGTGAACCAATGGATGGGAGGGGCAACTGAGGGGCACAGTTGTGCCTATGCGGGCCCCTGTGAGTGATGTGTGTTTATGGGACAGCAAGGGGGGAACGTGCTTGTATCATAGGCAATGAGGGCTGTTTGTAAGGATGTGTAGTGGGGTAGGTCTAGGAGTGGGGCTGTAGGGAGTCTGTGCGGTCATGGCCCGCCAGACTGAGCAAAGGTAGGCCCAAGCAAAGCAAGTAGTAGGTGCATTAGGGTGAAGTGAGAGAGGAAAATGGGGCCAGAGCAAAGGCAGAGAGACGTAACATGGCGGCTCGGGGAATGGCATGATTGGTGGGACATGTCACAATCAGAAAACCGAAGGACGTGCCATAATTATGGAACTAGTAGACATGCATGGTCCGGCTCTGCGCATTATGAAACATTTGGATATGTCATGATTAAGAATGTGACGCGTCATGATAACTGCCCATTTCCTTATTTGGAAACATTGGCGCATGCCACGATTCTGAAACTGAAGGACATGGCTTGTTATTTAACAGTGATATTATATGCAAGTAAAATATGATGTATAGGAAGTCATGAGCTCTCCACGCCTTCTTACCTAGAAGTATGAAATATGTGTGTTAATTTGTACACTTTGGCCCAAACACCCATTCCAGTGCTAGGTCACAGGAGCATTGTCACTGGGAGCACCTCCCTTATTTGGTTGGCTAAGATATGGTAACCAAAATCTAGGAATACCTTCAGGTTGCAGAAAGAAAACTCCCAGGAAAGGTACCTGTAACAGCGCAGTCTCACCACACCAATGAAGTAGCCAGGATTACATGACAGGGAAGGTCTACACCATACACGTCTGCGCCTTGGGCAGGAGTACCTGTGTGCTGTGTTGTGACCTGCCAGAATAGCAGGTTGGGCCCTGTGGAACAGAAGAGGGCCCTTACCCCCCTACTTCCCACAGTCTTCTGGAACTGCGTCAGAGTAAGTACCCAAAAGGGCCACAAACCTACAACAGTCCGCCTGATATCGCTGCGTGTGACAACGCCTTACCTGCACCTGAATATACTTCAGCAGACCACACCATCCAACTGGAAGCTGCAAAAGCGATTGCCTCCAGTCATATGCAGCATAGATACTGCAAATGAGTAGGGCCGGGCCTTTCATTACCAAGGTAGACAGAAGGAGGAAAGTAGGTGTGTTGTGCTCCCAAGGGTGTCTGTAACACCCTGAATTTTGGGGGGTAGTTAATAACTCTTCTTTTTGGTCAGTCCAGCCCTTGCTCTGTGCTTCATGGGCTGATGTCACAATTCATGGTAGTGCACCATTTGATGTAGGATTCCTAAATAATAGGTTTCTTGAGGTGGGTCGACGGGCATCTTTGGATTATTTGAGCATGAATTTTAATTTCAGCATGTGGTAACTGACACAACTTCACCTGATCCTTCATGCTGGACATAGGCAAAACCAACCATGGTCCTTGCCATCATAATGGGTGACCTCAATCTCTCCAATAGGATCAAGGCCCACCAAGGACAGCTGTACTCCACTCTCTCCAACTACTCCCTAATCAACTTAATAACCTTCCTACTCAAACCCAAGAGAGCGCCCCTGATTTCATCTTCCTCTGCTCTGATCTTAACTCTTCTGCTCACTCCATGGACCCCTATTCCTTTAATCAGTCACTTGTCCACTTCATCATCTCTACCCCCATTCCCACTTCCATCATCTATCACGAGAACGAAATTCAAACCTGACTCCATGGTTCCCTACCTTGTCCAAGACAACTACTTCCTTCAAACCCTCTCTGCTCCACTTTCCCACTCTCTCAAACCCGCCTTTGAAGGGTTCAACAACGCACTATGTCCTTCAATTATCACTATGATATGAAATGGCATTTATAACGTGCCTATACACGAAGCAAGGGAGGGGAACAAAGATCCTACTAGGCCAGGTGTCATTCAGATCGCACAAGTGCATGGGGATGGGGCAGGGACAGTGCAGTACATGGGAATAGATAATAACAATAAGTAACTAACGGCCAGCATGTGGTAAGTGCATGGGTAAGTGCAGACATCAGGTGTCAAGGGCTGGTAGGGGGACTGCAGGGATACAGAAACAGTCCCCAAGTGCGGGGGTTGCCAGGTGGGCAGTGTGTGACGCTGGCGGGGGAGGGACCTGGGTCCGAGATCAGAGGGTGACCAGGTAGCCAGTGCAGTTCCGGTTACAGCCAGGAGGTCAGCAGAGGAGAGGAGGAGAAAAAGCAGAAGCAAATAGAAAGGTTTTCAGGTGCTTCTGGAACTGGAGATGGTTCTCCTTAAGTTTAAGGGAGGCAGGGAGGCTGTTCCAGAGGGAAGCACCAGCCGAAGAAAGAGATCTACCACCAACTAGTTGCTTGGAGAAGCGACTGACCCTGAGGGAGTTGGAGGCGGATGAGCAAAGAGCGAAGAACTCGAGAAGGAAGATATTTAGGAAGAGAGATTTGAAGGTATTGAGGCCCCAGAAGGCCTTGTGGACGATGCAGAGGGTTTTGAACTTAATCCTCGTAGCCACTGGGAGCCAGTGCAGAGATTTCAGTCCTGGAGAGATACGATCCCTGGGCTTGAGGCCAAGGACAAGTCTTGCAGTCCTGTTCTTGATAAGTTGCAGAGGGCGGTGAGTAGAAGCAGGCACATTTAGAAAGAGGCTGTTGCAATAGTCCAGCCTAGAGAGAACCAGAGCTCTGGAGACAGTGAGCGTCTGGGGGAAGGAGAAGAAAGGAAGAATGCCTCTGAGGAGGTGCAGCTGGTAGTGTGACTTCTTAGAGACGTCAGAAATGTGAGGAGAGAAGGAGAGTGCGGAGTCGAAGATGACCCCGAGGTTTTTAGCCTTGCAGGTGGGAGCAGGAAGAGGGCCAAGAGAGGCCAGCCAGAGAGCCACAGGAAAGGAGGGAGCGGGTGTACCGATGAGGAGAATCTGTCTTACGAGCATTAAGGCAGAGGTCATTGGCGGCACACCACTCCTGGATAGCAAACAGGCAGAGATGAGGGAAGGAGAGGAGGAGGTCGAGGGTAGACTGAAAATGAGCTGGGTGTCATCCGCATAGCACTGAAAGTTGGGGCAGACAGCAGCGATGCGGTGGGCAAGGATTGCCAGGTATTGGGTGAACAGCCATGGAGAGAGGTTAGACCCCTGGGGGACACCACAGGTAGAGAAAATGATAGCAGAGAGGAAGGACCCAAATTGGACCTGGGAGGGTCGGTCAGAGAGGAAAGAAGTCAACCACGCCAGAGCCTGACCAGTGACACCCAGGTTATCATGGAGACGGTTGAGCAGGATGGCATGGTTGACAGTGTCAAAGGCAGAAGAGAGATCAAGCAGGATGAGGATGCAAGGGGTGTTAGAGTCATAGTTGGAGAGCAGGTCTTCACAGATGTTCAGGAGAGCAGTTTCCATGCTTCTGGCAGCTCTGAAGCCGGACTGATGGTCATGAAGACAACCAACAGATTCAGTGTGGAGATTAAGCTGGGAGATGGCCAGTTTCTCCAGGAGCTTGACCAGGAAGGGAGTGATGGAGATTGGACGATAGTTAGCCGGGCAGGAGGGGTCGGCAGAGGGTTTCTTAAGAAGAGGGTGCACAAGGGAGTGCTTTAGGGGGGATGGGAAGACTCCAGTGGCAAAGGAGTCGATGTGGTCCTTGATAGTTTTGGAGGAACGGTTGAACCTGTTTCGACGAGACTTTCATAGATCGGACTTGTCTAGAAACCTCATCTGCGGAGAACAGGGGAAAGGCAGACAAGGAGGGAGGAGAGGTGGCTGCCGAAGGGCCAGAGGAAGAACAGGGAGTAGAGGGAGGGAGGGAGGGGATAGGAGGAGAGTGAGGACAACTGAGTTTTAGAGATCAAGTGAGAAGCCAGTGCCGTGCAGGGGGCCTGGGAAGGGACAGGAGAGGTAGAGACTGCAGCAGGATTTGCCAGTTCCTTGCAGATTTTAAAGAGTTCATCCGAGTTGTTAGATGCCGCAGAGACACGGGCTTGGATATGAGCTCTCTTCTTGGTTAGGACAGAGAGCCGGCATTACCTTTGGAGCAGCAGGCGGCAGGCCAGTTTGTCTGAGGATGTACATGAAGCACACCATTTCCTCTCGGCCACCTTGCACTTGCGTTTAGGTTAGGTTTTTGGGTTAGGTTTCATATGGCCTTACAAAGAAGGGTGCCGGAGGCTTGGACTGCTCCGGAGAGTGTCCCAGGAGTGAATAAGTCGTTGCCGATAAAATACCGTCCAGCCAGTGGCGACCCCGGCTACTTGTCTGCGCACCCCACTCCAGAGAGTTTGGTGGTGCAGGCCTCTACGGCCCCAGCAAAGCAGGCGGCGTACCCTACCATCCCTCCTGATAGGGACGACAAGTACTTCGACGGTTGGGCAAAGAAAGTATTTTCATCTGGGGGTATGGCTTTAAAGGCAGCCAACTCCGTTTGTGCCTTGGCAAGATTCACTCACACTCTGTGGAATTGTGTATCTTTAACGGCTGAACATATTCTCGAAGGGGTGGAACGGGATGGTTTTCTTGCCCTCATTCAGGATGGCAAGGATGCCATGTGTGAATCCGTTCAGTCGGGTCTGGACGTGGCAGACTGTCAGCCGGTCCATGGCGGCAGGCATCGTGATGCGCAGGTTTGCGTGGTTGGGGAAGTCGGGGTTTGCTCCTCACGTACATGCCCTTTGATGGTGACCATCTTTTTGGCAGCCAGGCTGACGAGAGCCTTGAGAGGTTGCAGACCTCCAAAGCTGCAGCAAGGTCGTTGAGCGCTGCAGTACGTCAACCTCTGCCTTTTCGTCCTAGGGGACAGCAATGGAGAGGAGGTTCCTTTCAATACTACTCTACTTTTGGTAGATCGTGGGGGGGGGCTGCCAGTCAAAGGGGCCAACGTAGGAGTACCAGAGGTGGAAAACAAGGTACTCGAGGTGCCAAAGCCGCTCGGGCAGTTGCCTCTTTGCCCCCAGGCACTGCCGCAGCCGCTTCAGCTCAGTCATGAGACCATGTCCCATGGTTCGCCGGTTGGGGGAAGGCTGGCGCAGCATCTTGTAGAATGGCGTGCCATTACTTCAGATGTGTGGGTTCTGGAGATCATAGCCCATGGCTACTGTCTTCCCTTCCGGCAGAGGCCTCACGACAATCCACCAGAGAAGCTCTCTTTGAAGAGTCCGGATCCGCTCCTTGCACAGGAAATCAAATCCCTGCTGGAGAAAGGCACCATAGAACTGGTGCCTGTAGCGGAGAGGAACAAGGGTTTGTATTCCCCATATTTTTTGATCCCGAAAAAAGACGGGGGATTGAGACCCATCATGGACTTGCGTGGGTTGAACAAGCTCCTCAGGAAGGATAAGTTCAAGATGGTTACTCTCTCTCAAGTCCTCCAGGCCCTTCAACTTCAGGACTGGTTGGTGTCTCTCGACCTCAAGGATGCTTACTTTCATGTGCCGATACATCCCAAGCACAGGAAGTACCTGAGGTTCGCACTTGGCGACTCGCATTTTCAGTTTCAGGTCCTGCCATTCGGATTAACCTCCGCCCCGAGGGTCTTCACCAAGTTCATGGTGGTGGTGGTGGCAGCATATCACAGGAAAGGGGGGATTTACGTCTACCCCTACCTGGATGATCAGGGTGCGCTCTCCCGAGCGAGTCCTGGATCATCTGCCAGTCACCTGCCACTCCCTTCACAGGCTGGGCTTCTCCCTCAACTTAAAGAAGTCCCACTTGACACCTACCCAGCAGCTCCAGTACCTCAGAGCATTGCTCGACACATCCCTGGGGCAGTGTTCGCCTCCCCAGGTGAGGGCTCATCACATTCTGCAGATGGTGGACAAGTTTCGACATTCCCAGAGTCTCCCGGCGTTCGAGTTCTTGAGGTTGCTCGGCCTCATGGCATCCTGCATTCTACTGGTGCCAGAGCCCAGACTGCGGATGAGATTGTCATGATGCCTACCCCCGGAGCATCAGGCCAGGCCCAGCACCCCCGGAAGCAGGCATCATGCCCTCGGGTAAAAGCCCAGCGGCCCCTTATAGGGACTCTTTGGACTCAGTCCTGGCGCCTTTGGCGCCAGGCTCATGTTGGACATCAGTCCTGGCGCCATAGGCGCCAGGCTCATAAAGGGAGGTGTTTTGTGCACTTACCTGATGCAGACCATGCTGCATGCTTCAGGCCTCCCTGAGACCTGAAAGGGACTATTTTTTCATAGGGACTATTTTTTCACTCTGGCGTGGCCAGGGAAGGATACATACCTAGTTGGGGAAGGATACATACCTGGGACTTCTTTGGAGGCTATTTAAGCCACGACCAGAGAGCAGCTCATGCTTCGCGTTGTTCTGCTTCTTGCAGCTTAACGCTCACCGTGTCTGCTCCTGCTCCTGGACTACAGCCACGCCCGTCTTGAACCTGGAAGACCTGCAAGGAAGGAAGAGAAGAGAAAGGTGAAAACCATGGATTATTTCAAGCTTCTTACCTGCATCCGGAATCTTCTCGCCAGCATCCCTGAAGGAAGACTTCAACTTAAAAGCATTGCGTTGCTCGCTGCAGTGCCACGCTTCACTCACCTGTCCTGTCCTCGAGACATCTCCCGGCTCCATCGCGGCTGTCAGCATTGGACGCCACATCTCTGCACCTAGGGGAGAGAGGATGAAACAAAAGGTGAGCAGAAGGACACACAGAAGGAAAGCCTGATTAACAGCCATAATACTTACCGGCTTTTCCTCCACATTTCGGGTCGGCGCCGCCCCGTTGGCAGGTACCGTACCCCGGCCCCTATGGGGAAAGGACTAGAGACATTTCAGAGGAATGATAAGGACATCTAGAGGGATCGCCCTCATTACTACTCACCTCGGCAGGTTAACCCCTCGACGCATCGCCTTCATTCTGCACCTGAAATAAAGGACAGATCACAGGTGAGAAAGACAGCATAAAGGGGGCCTCACTTGAACTTTGAACTTTCATACTTACGGCGCATCGCTCAGGAAAGTCAAGTGGATTTTGCCAGCGCCATTCTGAAAACCAGTGAAGTAACTGGACGAACGCGCGCCCCAACGCGCGCCCCTGCACCAGAAGCAGGATGGAGAGTTCAACCTTCCAAACCATAAGAAGGATATTCCTACGGGCCAAGGAAGCACGATTTGGAGGTCCTGTCCAATCGGTGTTCCGGGTCCTGCGCATCACGCTAGAAGAGGCCGCAGTAATCCAGACTAGATCAGCGCCCCTGTGGGAACCAGGTGGGCGTTACAGAACACGAAGCCTCCCTACAAATTCCCACCCAGGCGCTATGGAAACTTCTGAAACTGACCAACTGGCCCAACTACTGGGGGAATTACGGGCCGAGGTACACGCCGCTCGTCAAGAGACTAATGCCCTCAGAAGAGAAGTGATTGTAACAAGGGAAAGGACTGATGACCTGGCTAGACAGCTTTTGCAAGGTCAAGCTGGACAAACTCCTTTACCTGGTTCCGGGGGGAACCCCACTCCTGTGGTTTCCAGTAACCCTGTGCTGATTAATCTACCTGCAAACATGCCGCTGGCCCCACCCGAACGCTTTGCTGGGGACCCCAAATGATTCGCCGTATTCATGAATCAGTGCCGTTTGCACTTCCTATGCAGACCCGGGGCCTTCCCTAATGATCAAACCAAGGTAGCCTTTGTGTTGTCATATCTCAGCGGCTGTGCTGCCGATTGGTCAGTCCCACTGGTAACTCAAGATGACCCGATTCTTCGTGATTTTCAAGGATTTCAAACAAGCATGGAAAGGTTATTTGCTCGACATTCCCAGGGACAGTCTCTGGATGACGAACTTCTATCTCTGCGACAGGGCAATCAAGACCTTCTATCCTACATTGCAACCTTCAATAGACTAATTGTGAAAACTGGTTGGCCAGAGGATAAAAGAATCACGTTATTCTATCGAGGTCTATGCGGAGAACTTAAAGATGTCCTGGCACAAGTTGTAAATCCGCCCCAAGAATGCACTGAATATATAGACTTAGTGGTCCAGTTGGATCACAGGCTGCAAAACAGAAAAGCAGATCGGTCCAAGTTTGAAACCCGGGTGTGGGCCAAAACCCACGCTAACCCCAAGGGGGCTGATGCCTCGGAGCCTATGCAAATCGGAGGAGTTAAAGGACCCCTAACTCAAAAAGAACGGGAAAGAAGACGACAGAGGCAATTATGCCTTTATTGTGGGTCCTCAGGACACTTTCTACGAGATTGCCCGGTTAAGCCACCCAAGAAGGTGGTAGGAGCCGCTGATAAAATCCATGGAAACTCTGTATCGGGAAACGACCACGCCCGGCAAGCGTAGGGGTCCGCTTGCCGAGCTTGAAAACTAACTCTCAGTCCTCGCGTCGCATTTCATTGTGCCAATGGTCCTCATAGATCCGGAACAGCCAAAACGGTTGCATGCTATAAAGGCGTACATTGATAGCGGGGCTATAGGAAACTATGTGGATCAAGAATTGGTCTCTAGGATAAACCTCCCTCTGCGTCCTAAAACCAGCAAAGATGTCATCACC
Source organism: Ambystoma mexicanum (assembly GCF_040938575.1). NCBI lineage: Eukaryota > Metazoa > Chordata > Amphibia > Caudata > Ambystomatidae > Ambystoma > Ambystoma mexicanum. The sequence continues at coordinate 840,848 of NW_027182512.1, read as the reverse complement.
ACTGTAGATGGAACCGAAATTGCCTCTGGACCGGTAACACATTCCACAGCTGAGGTGACACTTGTAGGTCCGGATGGCCATCGGGAGGCAGTTGTGTTTGATGTGATCAAGGCTCCACAGTTTCAGCTTATTCTCGGAGTCCCTTGGTTAGAGACACATAATCCTCGAATTGATTGGCGAGCGAAGAGAATAACCTTCCCGGATTGTGCACAAACCTGCTACCCAGAAAATCCAAAGATTAATCTAGCATCAGTAACCTCTGTCCCCGTGCAACTCCCTCCAGAGTACCAAGACTTTCAGGACGTCTTCCAAAAGGAACAGGCCAACACCTTACCTCCCCACAGATCGTACGATTGCCAAATCGATCTAGTGCCCGGTGCACAACCCCCTTGTAGCAGGATTTATGCCCTTACTGAACCTGAGAATCTGCATTTGAGACAATATTTAGATCAATACCTCGTCAATGGTTTCATTCGCCCGTTAAAGTCCCCGGCATCTTCAGCTTTGTTCTTCGTGCCTAAAAAAGAGCGCGACCTTAGGACTTGTATCGATTACCGCGCATTGAACCAGATAACTGTTAAAAATCGTTACCCTCTGCCTCTGATCCCTGAACTCCTTGACCAGGTGAAGGACGCTTGCGTATACACCAAGTTAGATCTCCGAGGGGCTTATCATCTGGTACGAGTAAAAGAAGGCGACGAATGGAAAACGGCCTTCCGTACAAAATATGGACTATTCGAATACCAGGTGATGCCTTTCGGGTTGTGCAACGCGCCTGCTGCCTTCCAATTCTTCATGAATGATGTCCTTCGGGAACTCATCGATGTCTGTGTTATCGTGTATATCGATGACATTCTTGTGTACTCCTCTTCGGAATCTGATCACAGAAAACATGTCAGGGCCGTCCTAGAGAAACTGCGCCAGCACAAACTGTTTGCCAAGCTGGAAAAATGTGTTTTCCATACCACCGAGGTTGAGTTTCTCGGATTCATCCTGACACCTAAAGGGGTCCGAATGGTTTCACGGAAAGTGGATGCCATCCTCAAATGGCCATCACCTAGTTCAGTGAAAGGTGTCCAAAGCATGCTTGGTTTTGCCAACTTTTATCGCAGGTTTATCCCGGAGTTTTCACGTGTGGTGCAACCCATCACTGCACTCTTGCGAAAAAATAAACGTTTTGAATGGACCGAGGAAGCCGAACAGGCCTTTCAGGAGTTGAAAGCTAAGTTCACGTCCGCACCTATTTTGAAGCACCCGCGTCCTGATCTCCCATATATAGTCGAAACCGACGCGTCCAGCGTAGCCATGGGAGCTGTCCTGTCTCAGAGAGACCCTGAAACCAACCAACTGCACCCCGTAGCATTTTGGTCCAGAAAGTTCTCACCGCCGGAGATAAATTATGCGATTACCGATAAGGAACTATTAGCCATTAAGTCCGCCTTTAAGGCTTGGCGGCATTATCTCCTCGGCGCCCGGCATACCATCACCGTGATCACTGATCACCGAAATTTACAATATTTAAAAACTGCCAAGGCCCAATCGTCTCGACAGCTCCGATGGGCTTTGTTCTTTGCTGAGTTCGATTTTGTAATCACCTACCGCCCCGGTTCTAAGAATGGTAAGGCGGACGCTCTATCCCGAATTGGAATGGAAGAAATAGACACAAACTCAGAACCTGTGCCGATAATTCCCGAACAAAGAATTTTGGGAATAACCACTTTACAAACCCTTGAAGACATTCAAGCACGAGTAAAACAAGTCCTGGACTCTTCAGCCTTGCAGGATTGGATCAAAAAGGGGTCTAACTTTTCAGTCAAGGATGGCTTACCTTACTTCCAAGGACGCTTATTTTTGCCAGAAAAGGAATTGCAAGAACTGGTTATTTCCCGTCATCATGACACCCTGATGGAAGGGCATCCTGGCATTGCCAAAACTGAGGAAAAGGTTAGATGACAATTCTGGTGGCCTTCCTGGCGAAAGGATATTAAATCTTTCGTGATGTCCTCTGGAGTTTGTGCCCAAAACAAAGGTCAAAAGACAAGACCCGCCGGTCTTCTTCAGCCCTTAGACATTCCACCAGCACCTTGGCACACCCTGTCACTAGATTTTATCACGGACCTGCCCTCTTGTAATGGTTACAATACTATTCTGGTCGTGGTGGATTTATTTTCCAAAATGGCCCACTTTATTCCGTTGAAAGGATTACCTTCAGCCTTTGTTCTTGCCAAGGAATTCCTCGAGAATATCATCCGTTTGCATGGATTCCCGTCCATACTAGTCTCCGATCGGGGAAGCCAGTTTATTTCTCATTTTTGGAAAAAGTGTTGTCAGCTGGCACAAATCGACTTAAGACTCTCGACCAGCCACCACCCACAGACCGATGGTCAGACGGAGAGAACGAACCAGACCCTTGAACAATTTCTACGATGTATGTTGCACCAATCGGAGGGTAATTGGAAGGATATTCTGTGGGTGGCTGAATATGCTTATAATAACTCGATACACTCTGGAACGGGTCAAAGCCCCTTTTTTACCCTATATGGACATCACCCTCGTACTTCAGACTTGGACTCACCTTCGAGCCTTGAAATGCCCGCAGTGGATCATTTGCATTCTACGATAACTCAAGCCTTCAAGGATGCAACTGCACATTTGCAACATGCGAAAGAGAAATAAAAAAGAATGCAGATCTACATCGAAAGGAGGCACCTCCGTACCAAATTGGGGATCAAGTATGGTTGGCTACCAAACACTTATCGCTCAAGGGACCTTGAACTTTTAATCCAAGGTATTTAGGCCCTTACTCAATCAAAGCTATAATTAACCCAGTAGCAGTCAAGCTCGATCTACCAGCCAACATGCGGATTCACCCCGTTTTTCATGTGTCACTTTTGAAACCAGTACAACCAGGAACCAGATTAATAAAGCCACCAGACCCAATCCTGATAGATGGAGAGCCAGAATTCGAAGTAAAGAACATTTTGGATTCAAAAATCTTAAAATCAAAGCTTTTCTATCTAATTGATTGGAAAGGGTACGGGCCTCAGGAAAGGTCTTGGGAACCCAGTGATCACGTACATGCACCTCGGCTGGTAAAAAGGTTCCATCGGAATTTCCCAAACAAACCGAAACCTCCAGAAGGAACGACCTTGGGATTGGCCTTGGGGGGGGGAGTGCTGTCATGATGCCTACCCCCGGAGCATCAGGCCAGGCCCAGCACCCCCGGAAGCAGGCATCATGCCCTCGGGTAAAAGCCCAGCGGCCCCTTATAGGGACTCTTTGGACTCAGTCCCGGCGCCTTTGGCACCAGGCTCATGTTGGACATCAGTCCTGGCGCCATAGGCGCAAGCCTCATAAAGGGAGGTGTTTTGTGCACTTACCTGATGCAGACCATGCTACATGCTTCAGGCCTCCCTGAGACCTGAAAGGGACTATTTTTTCATAGGGACTATTTTTTCACTCGGGCGTGGCCAGGGAAGGATACATACCTAGTTGGGGAAGGATACATACCTGGGACTTCTTTGGAGGCTATTTAAGCCACGCCCAGACAGCAGCTCATGCTTCGCGTTGTTCTGCTTCCTGCAGCTTAACGCTCACCGTGTCTGCTCCTGCTCCTGGACTACAGCCACGCCCGTCTTGAACCTGGAAGACCTGCAAGGAAGGAAGAGAAGAGAAAGGTGAAAACCATGGATTATTTCAAGCTTCTTACCTGCATCCGGAATCTTCTCGCCAGCATCCCTGAAGGAAGACTTCAATTTAAAAGCATCGCGTTGCTCGCTGCAGCGCCACGCTTCACTCACCTGTCCTGTCCTCGAGACATCTCCCGGCTCCATCGCGGCTGTCAGCATCGGACGCCACATCTCTGCACCTAGGGGAGAGAGGAAGAAACAAAAGGTGAGCAGAAGGACACACAGAAGGAAAGCCTGATTAACAGCCATATTACTTACCGGCTTTTCCTCCACATTTCGAGTCGGCGCCGCCCCGTTGGCAGGTACCGTACCCCGGCCCCTATGGGGAAAGGACTAGAGACATTTCAGAGGAATGATAAGGACATCTAGAGGGATCGCCCTCATTACTACTCACCTCGGCAGGTTAACCCCTCGACGCATCGCCTTCATTCTGCACCTGAAATAAAGGACAGATCACAGGTGAGAAAGACAGCAAAAAGGGGGCCTCACTTGAACTTTGAACTTTCATACTTACGGCGCATCGCTCAGGAAAGTCAAGTGGATTTTGCCAGCGCCATTCTGAAAACCAGTGAAGTAACTGGACGAACGCGCGCCCCTGCACCAGAAGCAGGATGGAGAGTTCAACCTTCCAAACCATAAGAAGGATATTCCTACGGGCCAAGGAAGCACGATTTGGAGGTCCTGTCCAATCGGTGTTCCGGGTCCTGCGCATCACGCTAGAAGAGGCCGCAGTAATCCAGACTAGATCAGCGCCCCCGTGGGAACCAGGTGGGCGTTACAGAGATCTCTGCAGTGGGCTCTGAAGATGCAGTGGTCGCAGTCCTCCGGCAGGATTTCGGATCCCGTTCAGGTGCCGCCCTGGGTCACCCAGGATCTTCTGTGGTGGGCCGTCGAAGGCAATCTGATGAAGGGGGCTCCATTTTGGCTACCCTGGCCGGAGGAAACGATCGTGACGGATGCATCCCTCACGGGATGGGGAGCTCATGCCAACGAGTTGACAGTCAGCGGTCGTTGGTCTCCGTCGGAGTCCATACTCCATATCAATCTTTTGGAGCTGAGGGCCATCAGGCTAGGTCTGAAGGCTTTTCTGCCGTCTGTGCGGGGGAAGAATGTCCTGATTCTGACGGACAATACAGTGGCCATGCACTACCTCAACAAAAAGGGGGGCAGGGTCTCTCCCTCTGTGCAGAGAGGCGATGCAGCTCTGGTTCCGGGCCATCCAGCAGGAAATTTCGATCTCAGCAGTTCATCTGGCCGGAGATGAAAACGAGGCGGCGGACGCTCTGAGCAGGCAGAGCACGGTCTCTCACGAGTGGGAGCTGGCTCAAGAAGTTATCTTGGAGATCTTTGCCCTTTGGGGGACCCCACAAGTGGATCTCTTCGCCACCAGTGTCAACCCGGAAGTGCGAAAGATTCTGCTTGTGGGAATTTCAAGATGAGCCTTAGGGGACGCATTCATAGTGGAGTGGTTCTTTCCACTGCTGTACGCATTTCCTCCAGTCCCCGTCATTCTGCAAGTGTTGCAGAGGTCACGGAGGTTCGGTTCCCGAATGATCCTCATTGCTCCGGCATGGGCCAGGAGAGCGTGGTACCCAGACCTTCTTGACATGTCCATCTGCCCTCCACGCCGTCTTCCCTACCGAGACGATCTGCTCTCACAGGAGGGGGGGGTCGGGTTCTCCATCCAGAGGTCAAGTCTCTCAGCCTTCATGCTTGGTATCTGAAAGGTTGAGGTATAAGGATTGGGACCTCCCTGAAGACATGATGGAGGTGTTGCTTTCGGCCAGAAGGCCTGCAACAAAGTCCCTGTACCGTTGCGTTGGAGAAAGTTCTGCGACTGGTGCAGTGTAAAGAATGAGGATCCTTTTTCATGTGCCATTCCTGTGGTTCTGTCTTTTTTGCTTGCCTGCAAGTGGGTACCATTAAAGGTTACCTGGCGGCGCTGTCCATATTTAAGTGCTCGTCTAAGGAGTGTTCTTATTTTAAGATTCCTTTGATTTCTCCGTTTCTTAAAGGGCTCACTAATGTGCTTCCACCCTCACCTTTCCAGGAGCCTGGTTGGGATTTGAACTTAGTTTTAAGGTTCCTGATGGGAGCTCCGTTTGAACCCTTACATTCTTGTCCTTTGAGACTGTTGACCTTTAAAACTGTATTTTTAGTTGCGGTTACTTTCGCTCGCAGAGTGAGTGAGTTTCAGGCACTATCCGCCAAGCCACCTTTCACGGTGTTCCATAAGGACTGGGTTGTCCGAAGGGGCCGTCCTTCTTTTCTTCCGAAGGTTGCGTCAGATTTACATTTGAGCCAGAAGGTCATTCTTCCGGCGTTCTATCCTCCTCCGCACCCTGGTAAGGAAGAGGAGAGGCTCCATAGGTTGGATCCTAGGAGAGCTTTAAGTTTCTACATCTCGCGCATGTCCGGGGTCAGAGTGGACGATCAGGTCTTTGTAGGATACGCTGGAAGGCGTTTGGGTCAAGCTGTTACTAAGCAGACCTTGTCCAGATTGATTATCTTGACAATCTCTGAATGCTACCATCTGGCTGGTAAAGACCCTCCGGTAGGCTTACAGGCCCATTCTACTAGGGGTGTGGCTGCCTCTACTGCTCTGCAGAGAGGTGTTCCCATTCGTAACATTTGTGAAGGAGCCACATGGGCCTCTGTCCATACTTCACTACTCCTTGGATTCTATCCATGGGCAAGATTTGGCCTTTGGCAAGGCGGTCCTCTATTCTGCAATTTAATTGGGCATTCTAAAATTCTAAATTCTTTTCCCACCTCCATACATTGGTACTGCTTTGGGAGTCTGTCATAGATGTGGAATACGTCGGAGGACACAATCCCTTCGAAGAACAAGTTACTTTCTTACCTGGTAACGTTCTTTCGATGGGATGTTCCTCCGACGTATTCCACATCGCACCCTCCCAGCCTGCTCCTCTACAGAATTTCTTATGCGATTGCACCTTACGTTTCCGCAAGGCTTTCTGTAGTCATACTGGCAGAATATTGGTGCCACACGTTCTGGGAAAAAACTACAACTGAGGCTACGGGCGTCGTGCGTCCTACTTATAACATCCGGTGACGTCGGCTCGACGGAGGCCCTCGAGGGACAGCATATCGACGCCATCGACGTAGGACTCCGACGCCGAAAATTTTTCCAAAGCAGCACAGCTGTGGTGATTACCTGTCATAGATGTGGAATACGTCGGAGGAACATCCCATCGAAAGAACATTACCAGGTAAGAAAGTAACTTGTTCTTCCCATCTGTAAAAGGTACAGTGAGCAAAAAGCATGTGCTGCAAACTCTCATCTCAGAACTGGTTATCATGCCATGTTCTTTCTGGAGAGGAGCGCCTGCTACCTTTTTTGAAATATTTGCAAGGAACTTGGGGTTGGTCACCCTGAGTTACCTGGGGGCAACCAGACGTGGACTCCTTGCTCACTGTGCTCACAGAGGCACAGCTTCACCTCACTGATGAGGCCCAACAAGGCTGAAACACGTGTATGGGGTTGCTGTTGGTACTCTTGTTCAGAGAGGAATTGCCATAGCATTTCGGTGCTGGAATGCCCATGTGGGCGGGACAAAGACTGATATGCAAATGGATATTTCCCATCTTTGAAAGGTACAGTGAGCAAAAAGCGTGTGCTGCAAACTCTCATCTGAGAACAGGTTATAATGTCATGTTCTTTCTGGAGAGGAGCGCCTGCTACCTTTTTTGAAATCTTTCTGTAATTAGTTGTAAGGAATTGGCAATCATATTTTTTTAGTATAGGCCTTCTTATTTTGACACGACGCCACAAGTACTGCCTTATTTTTCATTTGATGGTCCAAGCTTACTCCCATCTTAGATTTAGGTTAGGTGTTTTTCCACCCTGCATTTACTTTTTAATAAACACCCTTGAACTGTGATCACTTGTGTCTGTCTTTACTGTTGCCTCCATGAGTTCTTTACAGAGCCCACAAGGGCTGACACAGAGAATAGCCCACGAGGGGGTAAAAGCCACCAGAGAATCAGATGGCCTGAGAGGTCGGGGAGCTCACCAGGGGCTGACACAGAGACTACCCTACGAGGGTGTGAAAGTAAGACGATAGCCGAATGACCTGAGAGGCCAAAAAGCCCAGGAGGGGCTGGACCACAGAGTACCTCACAAGGAGGTGAAAGCAACCTGAGAATTATATGGCCTGAGAGCCCGGGAAGCCCATGAGGGGCTGACACAGAGACTACCTCATGAGGGGTTGAAAGCAACCCGAGAATCCAAAGGCCTGAGAGGCCAGAAAGCCTGTAAGGGGCTCACACAGAGGCTACCCCATGAGGAGGTGGAGGTAAAGGCCTTGCTGGGCCTGCACCCTCGTAGCCCTTCCAACCCCTTACCTAGCACTTAGCTTGTGGATCTTCCTTCCCCTGCATTCTCTTCTTTCCTCTGGCTCTGTCCACCTGGCCTCCCCTGGCATTCGCTTACTCTCACAGGACCTTCACCTGTCCGGAATCCCTCCCCCTAAACCCCCCGCCCTGTACTTCTCTTTACTGCACTTGCATGATCCGAATGTCACAAGACCTAATAGGATCCTGTTTGGTTTGTCCTCCTTTTCCCTCCACCCTCTTGTCGCTCATTGAAACACTTGTGTATAGGTGCATTATAAATACCCAATAAATAAAGAAATAAAAATAAAGACGATAACCAAACGACCTGAGAGGCTGAAAAGCCCACAAGGGGCTAACCTGCAGAGTACCTCAAGAGGAGGTGAACGGGAGCCAACTTACTTGGGCAATTCAAGTTCATGTGCTTTACTTTATTAGTGGAAGGGGTAGAACACAGGATAAAATAGGTTTGGACAGAGGATGGAAATGTTGTGAGACATCCGATGAGTATGAAGTTGGGGAAACGCATCATCATAGATATAGGGTTAGTTTAGGTTTTCTTTAATAAACCTTGTTGAACCAAGGCTTCTTGTCCGTCTCCGATGCCTGACTTATCACACTGCCCTTTGCTCTCTCTCTCTGACCTCCATAATTTCCTCTGCCTCTTTGCACTGCTCCACCACCACCGTTCTTCCTCTCTTCCTTTCTGTATTGTCACCTCCTTTTGCTGCCTTTCCATCCACTAACAACCAAACCTGCTTGCAAAGTCTGCATTTGATAAACCACTCACAGCTGTGCTCTCCCTTGAGATGAGCTTGGAAATGGGAGCTTGGATTTACAAAATTGTTTCCTCATATTTTTCAATTGCTCGTTTGTGATCGTGTGAATATGCCCGGGACTGAGCCATTGGGAGAGCTTTTTGCCATCTAAATGTTTTGGGTACTGCTATACCCCACAACTCTGGGTGTCTGACCAGCGGATCTCTCTCCGGCATCCGCGGAGCACCTAGTCTCCAGGCTCGTCGGCAGGTGCTCAGTGGCAGCCAGACAATTCCTATGGTAAAGAAATGTAGAATGTGGTTTGCGTCCAGGTTGCGGGCCCCTGCACTGGCTCCCTCCCATGAAGGTCCCATAGCCTCAGACAGCTTGGTATTAGCTCTCCCTCCTGCGGAAAGCCAAGCCCTTCCTCCCTTCAAACAGCTTTAGATCCACGGTTCAAGCATCCTCGAAGCCCTCCTGTTTTCTTACCTTCTGCCCCTGACAAGTGTGCTAAACACGGCTGTATGCCTCATTAAGAATCTACGCAGATCTGACCACATCACCCCAGCCCCATGGACCTTCACTGCACGCCCATATCACCTTCAAGCCTTGCTGCTTTATCTATAAGGCAGTTGCCCTCAAGTCACCCAGCTACCTCGCAGAGAAACTCTGCACCTCTGCCAGACAGCACACCACCAGAAGCCAGGACAAGTGCAGATTTGAAATCTGTCAGTGCAAAAGGGAAAGGACAGAAAACGAGCCTTCTCTGCCTACGCCCCAAGACTATGGAACCTCCTCCCCGTCAGCATCAGACTTGCCCCCATGGGCCTACAGTTTATAAAAGAACTCAAGACCCATGTCTTCAAGGAGAATCTCCGCAACACCTGGCCATCATGTCGCCCCCCCCGACCCTGCATCACCCGACACGCTAGACGCCACCCGCCTCTCTCCTCCCCGCCACCCTCTTATGTGCCCCTCTGTATCCTATCCCTGGTGTAGGTCTGTTCTGTTGTTACCTCTGAAAAGCTCTCGGTTATGCATCTGTACTGTTGTATACCTATGTAAAGTGCTCTGTTGTGTATCTGTATTGCTGTATACCTATGTTAAGTGCTCTGTTGTGTATCTGTGTTGTTGTATACCTCAGTAAAGTGCTCTGTTGTGTATACCTCTGTAAAGCGCTCTCTTGCGTCTCGAAGCTAGGTCTGCGCTCAATAAATACCATAATAATAATAAAAATAGCTATTAGTACCCGGGACGCGCGGCTGAACAGGAATACTGTGTGGTGAGTGGCTCATTTGCGAGCCATACCACACGGTATTCCCGTCCACGCCGTGCGTGCCGGCTACTCTGTTCCCGGCGAGGGGCGTGGCAGCCCCTCAGACAATGAGGAGGCTCGAAACGGGGCAATCCCCGCTCCAAGCCTCCCCATGGCTGGAGGCTTCCCTCGTCCCCCGCCGGGGACTCAGGTAAGACATTTCCCCCCCCTTTCCTCCTCCCTCCTCCCACCCCACCTACCTTCTATCTCGCAGTCTCCGGCGGGGGACGATGGAAACCTCCAGCTGTGTGGAGACTCGGAGCGGGCCCATCCCCGCTCCAAGCCTCCACACGGCTGGAGGCTCCCATCGTCCCCCGGCGGAGACCACGGTATTTTTTTTTTTTCTTCCCCACCCCACTTACCTTCTTTTTTCTTCTTATCTCAGGAGCGGACGCGCTGGGAACAGAGTGTTCCCAGCGCGCCCGCTCCCGATGGCCGCCATGGAAAGGGAAAACGGACTACGTTTTCCCTTTCTCGGCGGCCTTTTTATTAGCCATTTTTTTTTTTCTGTTCCGAAACATAACGGGCCTGGGTACTAATGGCAATAAGCCCCTCGACTGCGGGCCAATACCGCCCCAGGTAATGCCCCTGATGCTTCATTAACTACGGCTTTACCCCAGCCCATCCGGCTCCTGCTGGGCGCTGCGCAATCTGCCGCAAGCTGAAAGAAAAAGAAGGGAGCTTGAATACCAGAGTGAGCTGATCGGCAGGGGCAGCAGAGGGGCTGTTGCATCCGCATTACGTCCCGCTATGCGGTGACGTAAGGCGGTACTAATAAAAGCCCCGCCCCCACTCCGCGTGGGCAGTTCCGGGGCAGGACAGCAACACCAGCGTGTCCGTGTCATCTCTGCTCCCGCCGGAGCTGCGCAGCGGGGCCTTGCCGCCCGAGGCCTTTCTCTCCTGTTTCCCGCCGACGCATCAGCCGGGAAACAGAACACAACAGGGGCCTGCAGGCAAACAAACAGCTCTGCTGCCAGTGTTTGTTTGCAATAGGAAACAAATGGATTCGGAAGCACAAGTCACCCGCTGCATGCATAGCTTCGCCCTCCAGACACCAGAGATGAGAAGGGCAGAGGTGGCGCATCGGCCGGGAAACAGAACACAACACTGGCAACGAGGGAAGTAAAACAAACGCCACACGCGACGCCCAGTGAATAAAGCCCTCTGCAAGGGCATAATTTTTGGAATCACGGTGGGGGGCCCATCCCCCACCGGGAAAAAAATAATCTTTTTTACTAAACATACAGAAGCCCAATTTGGATCTCTCCACACATTTCCCACAACTGCCATCTCTCCAACACCTGGAGGCCCTACACCAACTGGCAAACCTCCTGGGGGCCACCAGCCTGGGGAAAAGGAGACACGCAGGAGCCTTGTGCCCTACCTCCTGACACACGACGTGGGAGCCAAGCAGGGACGCAAACAGCACACCAAGGTGAGGGGGTATCGCAACACATGCGCACAGACAGGCACCTGATCCATGCACGATGGCGACAGGCATCTCCACTCCCAGGCCCAGCACGCCCTCTAGAATGGCCGCCAATTTGTCACCATCCACGCCACACACACGCTCGCAAGGAGGGACAATGGTGGCGCTCAGCCCTTTCGTCCCATACAGCGACCCCTCCTCGGTTGGTCCTCGGTGGCAGCTGTGGATACAAAAATTCGAAATGGCCATGGATTGCAAAGACATTACCACGTCAAGGAAAATGAGGTCGCACCTCCTACTGAATGTCGGGGATGAGGTTCTACGCATATTCCACTCGCTGGCAATCGCAGACGGCTCCGACGTCTACCAACAAACCAAAGACGCTCTCATGGCCCACTTCATGCCCCATTTAAATCAGGACTATGAAACTTTCATTTTCTGTACCACCATCCAGCTGGAGGACGAGACACTGGACGCCTATCACACCAGGCTCTGTAAACTCGCGATCTCCTGCAAATTTGCTGATGTGGAAAAAGAATTCCGACGCCAGACTATCAATGGGATACACTCAGAGAAGCAAAGGAGAATGGTGCTAAGTGAAAAAGGCATATCTCTGACCAGAATCCTGGAACTCAGCCGCCAGAGGGAGTTATCACATGCCAGAGCAGTGCACATGGGCACGACCCTGCAGAAACTCCAGCCGGCGCTTAGGATGGAGAGTGTGGCCCAAATCACAAACCGCCAATACACGAGGGACAAGGCCAGCAGCAACAACACTCCCCCCCCGCTGGCAACCAAGAACCCTGGGACCCACTGAATGTGGGTGGTGCGGAGGACCTTGCCACGGAAGACGTAACTGCCCGGCACAAGGCACCACATGTGGAGCATGTGGTAGAAACGACCACTATGCAAAAGTATGCAGGTCATCTGGGCTACCACAACACCCCCTAACACCTCAAGAGAAAAACTCGGGGAAGAAGAAGAAACAAGCCAGCGCATGTCGAGTCGAGACCACTAACTCGTCGACCGAAGAGGAAGGGGACGTGTATGCACACACCCAGAAAGAAGCAGCGAACGAGCAATGGGGAAAAGGAAAAAAAGTGTACCTAGTCTCAGCACTGAACCACAGAGACACGACGCCCAGGAAAAGACTGAGAAGACAGAAATGCCAAGTGGCCATCCAAGGCCAAGATACGCAAATTACTGTAGACACTGGGGCGTCCGTCAACGTCATGCCAATGACCGCATTCAGGATATTACGGCCCTCACCAGTCCTGAAAACAACGGACACGCTGTTATTTGCATATGGGTGCAAAACCCCACTGCCCATAGTAGGACGATTCCGAACCACACTCAGCAAGGGTGACAAGTCAATGCAGTCTAAAATCTATGTCGTGAACACAGGAATTGAGTCTCTACTGAGTGGCGACGCGGCAGAGGACCTGGGGCTTATAAGCTTCATCTGTGAGGTGACCGATTCACAAGACATCGACAGCATTCTCAGGAAATACCCGAACCTCCTTAAGGGCATTGGATGCCTAAAATGAAAGTCCATCAAACTTCATATTGATGAGTCAGTTCAACCACAAGCAGTGCGACACCGAAGGGCTCCATTCCACATACAAAATCAGGTGGAGAAAGAACTCTGTGCACTCGAAAAAGTGGGCATCATTGAAGAAGTGACCCGTCCAACACCGTGGGTGTCACCCATGGTCGTAACCAAGAAACCCAAACAACCGGGCAAAGTGAGAATATGCATTGACATGCGCCTCCCCAACGCAGCGATAAAACGGGAGCGACACATCACCCCAACCCTCGATGAGATCATAGCAGACCTCACAGGATCCAAATTCTTCTCCAAAGTCGACCTCAATGCCGGATACCACCAACAGAAACTCCACCGGGACTCCAGGTACATCACAACGTTCTCCACCCACATAGGCCTGCGCAGATACAAACGACTCAGCTTCGGAATCTCTTCTGCGGCCTAAGTGTTTCAGCAAACCATACAGGAGGTGATAAGTGGCATCCCGGGGGTACTCAACGCCAGTGACGACATTCTCATCCACGCAGATAGCAAGGAAGAACATGTACGACGGCTCAACATGCTATTGAGCAGGCTCGAGAGTGCAGGGCTAACGATCCACAAGGACAAGTGTGAATTCCTAAAGGAAGAGATATCGTTCTTTGAATACACATTCAAAAGCACAGGCATCTCAGCGGACCCTCAGAAAGTGGTGGACATCTAGGCTGCCTCGCCCCCTACCACACCAACGGAGGTACACAGTTTCCTAGGGATGGCAACTTACTGCGGAAGGTTCATCCCCAATCTGGCCACACTATCTGAACCCCTAAGAGAACTCACGAAGGCCAGCACGAAATGGGTCTGGAGCCCCACGTGCTAGGAAGGTTTCGAACAAATCAAGGCGTCACTCTCGGCGGACACTACCATGGCATACTACGACCCCACGTTATCGACTGAACTATATGTCGATGCCAGCCCAGTAGGTCTAGGAGCAATCCTAATTCAAGTGGCCAATACAGGGGACTCGATAGCAATTGCATATGCCTCCCGCGCCCTGACACCGACGGAGCAACGCTACTCCCATATTGAAAAGGAAGCAAACGCAGTACTGTGGGGCTGCCGCCATTTTCACTTGTACCTGTATGGCCGAAAGTTCAAAGCATACAGGGACCACAAACCACTCATCCCCATCTTCACATGCTCTTCATCGCACCCCCCAGCCAGAATAGTGGCTACTACACCTACAACAGTATGACTTTGAGCTGGCATACCAACCGGGCAGTGGGAACCCAGCAGATTTCCTGTCCAGGCACCCAAGAGCAGCCACGCCGGGGGAGATACACGTGGCTGAGGAAACAGAGGAACACATCTGCCATGTCGTCCACACAAAGAACCATTGGCATCAAAGACATTGTAGAGGCCACGCAAGCCGACCCATGCTGTGACCTGGTTAAAGACACGATCATCTCTGGTGAATGGAGATCCTTCCTACGGAACATTCGCAATCGCATGGCCGAAGCCAAAGAGTTCCTCACTGGCATATTCGCAGTAAGGCAAGACCTGTCAAGCACAGAGAAAGGGCTCATTCTAAGAGGGACCCGAATAGTCATCCCTGCAAGCATGCAAAACAGAGTTGTAGCGTTAGCGCACGAAGGTCACCAGGGCATGGTAAGGACAAAGGCCCAGATCAGACATCGGGACTGGTTCCCACACATCGATAATAAAAGTGGAGCAGCTCATCACAACATGCCTCCCTTGTCAAATCATGGGTGCCCCGCCGAATCCCGAGCCCATACTATCGGCAGAGCGGGGGTCCTCCAGATGGGACGCCATCATCATAGACTTCTGCAAAATACAGGAGGGCACGTACCTGCTAGAGGCAATCGATGACCACTCCAGGTACCCAGAGGTTGAGATCGTATCCTCCACGGCAGCAGAGGTGGTCATCCCCGCGATGGAAAAAATGTTCGCCACTCATGGCCTTCCACGGCGGATTCGGAGTGACAATGGACCACCGTTCCAAGGAGAAGAATTCAAGAAGTATCTCACCGACCTTAACATCCACTACCATCACATAATGCCTAGATGGCCACAGGCCAACGGAGACCTCAACAAAGTATTGTGCCTATCCCGTGTCAACTCAAGCCCCTGGAGGGTGGATTTATACAGGTTCCTGAGGAATTACAGAGTAACACCCCACAGCACCACAGGAATACCACCTGCGGACATCATGTATGGAACTATAATTAACTCATCCATTCCACACCACCCGAGCAGGGGTACGGACATGTACGACAGGGCACAAACTGAACAAAGGACTGTGGCGAACGAACACATGAGCTCCAAGAGACAAGCCAAGAGGTCCAATCACTGAGTCGATGATCAGGCGATAATGGTGAGAAACCCATCCAAGTCAAAACTGGACACCCGGTACGACTCCGTCCCATGGACGATAACACAAAGGCAGGGAACCATGATAACGGCCACAAGGGGACAAAGACAGGTTGTTAGGAAAGATTTCGTAATTGTAGGTAATTTTCCTTCCATGTGGCAACCCCTAAACTTTTTGCTGTTGTTTTTCACCTTGTTCTTGACTTTGCCAGAGAAGTGCAGCCTTCTGCCGCACTCCTCTGGGCTTTCGCTCCTTTCTTACGGGGAAACTGACATGCCCTTAAGACAGTCAGTACCGGGGAACGCTGTTTCCCGTAGTTTCTTTTATCATGTTGCGGCTTTAGTGCAACATGACACAAGAGGGCACTGTAAGCTAAGTTACAGCTCTCTTGGGTCTCTAGCCTTCTACAGGCCCTAGATACTCGTTTAGGATTGTATTTGATCGGTGCAAGTCATTCAGGGACTGGAATGGTGGCAGCGATCGATTTGTGTATTTTGAGCTCCTTTTGGCGTTCTGAGCACGTTTTTCGCACTGAACCCAAAATGGTGGCCTGGCTCCCAAAATGGCCAGACCACGAGGCTCCTTTGTCCTGTCCACTGACCGTCTTGCTCCCTTCACCTTCCCCAGGTCGAGTGACCCGGGGCCTTCCTTATTTGGACATGTACTTTCCCGCGAAACGTGGTTGCTTTCGCGGGCTTCTACATGTCTTTTGTGTGCCTCCAGGGTGTGGGCTGGGATGTCTGGTCCCAATACACATCCTGGGTGCCAGAGAGTCTAGGGTAGTGTGAATGCCTGGGACCACCGTGGTCCGTGATTGGTCCACGTATGGTGTGTGTGTTGATGAGCGGATCTCCCATTGGCTCCCCTCCGTTTTGGCGCGAAGGGAACCGTGGATAAGAGGGGGCTGGAAACACCACTACCATGTCGATCTCCTGAGTTCTCACGAACGAAGGAATACAGGAGCCAAGTATCCTGCAACCAAGAGGCTGGACCGAGGAATCGCTGGTGACCCGCTGAAGGACTCCTCCTTTGCACTGCTGTCGTCCTGTGAAACCCTTTCCTCCTTTGATCGAACCAGAAGGCCTGTACTGGTGCTTCGACCTTTGGAATAGCAGGAACAGCTATTCCCGGCGACTTCATCAACTCCTGCCAAGTAAGCCTTCAGAAGTGTCTCTGGGCCATCCAGTTGACTGACCAGCTTACAAGGGAGTCCTGCTCTGTAACCGCCGCCAGGTTGTGTTGTATTTCGAGTCCTTGTCACTCTCCCACGCTTCGTACACTTGGCGTTCCCAAGTCTGAAGGGAGGAGTGTACATTTGGCTCGAATACAAACGGCCGCTCCGTTGTCCTGCTGCGGCAACAAACTGTGCTGGTTTCGTCGATTGGGACGTCTTTTTGCTCTACACGACTACGAGGCGTTCCCTGCTCTTCTGAACCTGCCAGCTGCTGAAACTAACGTGGAGAAGCCTGGGTCTGCTTGCTTCGGGGACCGGTGAGTAGTTTAGCTAGGATCTGGTCGCTCTCCTGCAGTAGCCCATTGCTTTTCCCCGCTGTGTAAAAACAGCACCCTTTTGTCCGTACTCGCGCTCTGCTTCTGCTCGCTGTGGAGGCTGCGCTTGAGTTGCGGAACCTGTTCTCCTTCTGCTGTGCACTAACCCGAACTGCCTGACTTCCTCCGAAGAGCTTCTCCTTTTGCCCGTTGGCACCGGCGTGGCAGGTACTTTGAGCACAAGGCTCCAATCTTCGCAGGGCTCGGACTTCCATCTAGTTAGGTGCCTCTGAAGGCGAACTGCGTCTAAAGCATTATCGCACTGCCTGTTTTCCTTCCCTTGCAGGTGGACTACACATTTCGTGCCTCTAATGCTTGCGACTGTCGTATTTGTATATATATTGTGTTGATATGGTATGTGTTGGTTTAATATTGTGATATTGTGATTTTCTCGCTACGGTCATTGTTTTAAAGGCCTTAAAATAAATGTGTATCTATTTTTGATATAACAACTGTTTGGAGTAGTTTGTAAGCGCTCTTGCTTTGTGTGCTCATTGCGGGCTTTCAGTCACCCTCACCCCTCTTGAGACCTAGTCTTGACCGCCGCGATCGCTACCTTGATTGGTCTGGCTTGTCCAGAGGTTACCCTGTTCCAAGTAATTAGGTTGGCCTTCTGAACTTCTGCGCCACCAGGACAGAGTTCAGAAATCCGTCTTAACACAGGTCACAAGAAAAGCATCATGGTTCAAGACCGTACCAAGAGACCTGTGGATGGACAGAGAGCAACAACCAGTGGAAGAGGAAGATCCTCAAATGGAAGAGGAGCGTTACCATCAGAAAAGTGAAGCGACCATGGGCGGCGGAGTGGAGGAGCTGCCGAGCGAACCAGAGGTGGCAGAGCCGAACAATGAAGGTGAGCAACCCAATAGGAGTCATGGGATAGCCCCCAGGGGTGGATGGTATGCTCTAAGAAATGCACCCAGACCCCCTGAAAGACTCAAAGACTATGAGTCGTAAAAGACCAGCCCGAGAGGCAACTGAACTCACTGTTTGAAGCATTTAAGAGATTATGTTTGTTAATGTTTTGTTGGAAAAAAGGAGGAATGTTGTATCCACCTTACGTCCCGCTACGCGGTGATGTAAGGCGTTACCAATAAAAGCCCCGCCCCCGGTCCGAGTGGGCAGTTCCGGGGCAGGACAGCAACACCAGCATGTCTGTGTCATCTCTGCTCCCGCTGGAGCTGCGCAGCGGGGCCTTGCCGCCCGAGGCCCTTTTCTCCTGTTTCCTCCCGACGCATCGGCCGGGAAACAGAACACAACAGGTGCTTGCAGGCAAACGAACCGCTCTGCTGCCAGTGTTTGTTTGCAATAGGAAACAAATGGATGCGGAAGCACAGGTCACCCGCTGCATGCATAGCTTCGCCCTCCGGACACCAGAAACGAAAAGGGCAGAGGTGGCTGTCAGCAACACAGCCCCTCCGGCCTCGCCGAGTGCAGTTCGGATGTCGCATTGAACAGGCGTGGCAAAAAAGGGGGCTCCCAGCAACTTGCGCACCCCCAGCCGTGGCAGGCACCCGTGAAGGGAATCAAGGAGGCGGATTAACTGTATCCAGCCCGACCCCCGCGGACACATCAGCCCCTCCGGCCCCACTGCAGCGTTCAGACCAACAAACAAAGCAAGCACGAAGGGAGACAGCTGTCAGCGAGGCTCTCCCTGGCGGATTACCAGCGCAAGCGGTCCCACGCAGGAAGTGGACCTCGACAGAGGCAGCCCCCGCCGGCTTGTAATCACTGTACAGCCACAGAGGCGAGCGGAAGGGTGGGCTTCTCCCCCAGCCCATCCGACACCGCTGAAAGCCTGCCAGCAGCGCAGGACAAACCGCGGAGGACGCTGCACGAACAAAAAGAATCGGGCAGCCCACGCTGGAGCAACAAGTACAAAGGCCCCATTTGGAAGCAGGTCAACGCAGAGCACCCTGGGAGGCGGGGGGCCCCGGGGGAGCAGGGGGTTGTAGAACCCGAGTGCTTTCTGAAATCATTTTGTTTTTTGACACGTAACTTTCTGCACTGACAAGCACACTTTAACTAAGTTAACAGAGCAAGGGCAAGGGAGTGGCTGTCTGTCAGCAAAACCAGTCGGTGCAGTGACACAGCCTGCTTAAAATCAGGGGGCCACTCTGCCAGCAAGCTCACAGGCCTTTTCGTGCCACTGGAGCCCACAGCATCTGCAGGACCTCACAGGGGAGGTTCACAGAGGGGCAAAAGCCAGAAGCAAGAGGTTGGGGGCCACGAAATACAGGGCACCAATAACAGCAAAACTCCGGGCTGTTTACAGACTGGCACGAGGTTCTAAAAACTCCAGGGCTGTGGTCCCCCGCAGACCAAGGTGTCACGGGGGCAAAAGAAGAAAATACCCGGAGGTTCTAAGAACTCCAGGGCTGTGGTACCTCACAGCTCACACAGGGCGGTATTAGAAGAATACTGCAGTGCGTTTTGGAAGCAGGAAGACACGCAGCAACATACAAAGAAACAAAAAATTTCCCGAACAGCCACAAGGATCTTGGATAGGGAAACAAACAGTGGCACAGGTGTTCTAGTATTACAGTCACACTGCAGGAAGCCAGCTACCTGTTACCCGTCCGCGGAGCACTACTCCTAGGATCGGAGTCACGTAATTCTGCACACAATTCAGTGTCAAAAGACCAGCGGCAAGGATCATTCAACAACCCTAATTTTCCCCAAGTGACAAGCAGACGGATACTAGCGCCACAGTACACAGGAAGAGTCTTTCAGCCACTGCACCTCCAAGGAACAAGGATGGCCAATGCACTCTCACTGAAGGAGATGCTGTGCCTGGAGTGGGCCAAGGTGGCCGAAGCCGTCCATGGCATGGACTGGGTGCAGGAAAAAATGGCTGAACTGGCATCAACCAGCTTCAACACAGATGCTGACAAGGCACATGAAGAAGACGACATCGGAAATGATCCAACAGAAAAGGAGGAGCCGGGAAGAAAGAAGCAGCGCCTTGACGTCTGCAGCATGCCAGCCTCATCAGACACCCACACCGGCAGCAAAAGAAAAGCCAAATCAGGTACTGTGAAAAATTATTTGGGGCCAATGTTAGAACAATTTTTGAAATGGCACAGAGAGGGAGGTGCTGGAAAAAAGAGGAAAAGGCACAGGGAGGTCTGAGTCTGGGAGCGAGGATGACCTGGGGCACCTTAAAGCGTGAGTTGGTCATAACAACAATGTTGAATCACCAGGCCTACTAATGACCAAATATGGGAGAAGTTTTAAAAAGACTATTGCAAGCACATAGTGCGCAAAATTAAGGAAAAGATTTGGGGAAAGCAATTGATTGTAATTTTTTGCACTCAACTAACCTATCGAACCCACCCCTGAGGATGCAGTACAGGTAGTGGAGGTCACAGCAGCGGTAACGGCACCAAACCCGCTCCCTCCAGGCCCAGCCCAAAAATAACTGAGGCCAAAAACACCCACTAGATTTAAAATGGGGGCCGCAACAATACAAGTAGACAAAAACTATTGCAAATGCTATAAAGCTACCAGATCAAGCAGCTAGAGAATTCTTGGGTCAGGGATTTCAAGAGGGTTTCCAGATCCTATTCAGGGGACAGGGAGCCTCACACCATCCCCACCAAACCCTAAAATCTTCACCCTCCTTTGACCCCAGAATCAGTGAAAAAAGTAGCAAAGAACTAAAATAGGGCAGGATAGAGGGATCCTTTCACCTGCTCTCTTTCACAGTTTCCATGCTCCCACCCCTCTCCGCCCCCTCGGGCCATGTGCCCAGAAAAGAACAGGGGGCGTTCAGGATGATCCACCACTTATCCTACCTGCTTGGGAGCTCTTTCAATGAGAGCATCCCTGCCACAAAAGCAGCTGTTTCCTACAGCTGTGTACAAGATGCAGTGGACTTAGTGAAACTGTCAGCCACGCCTCCATGGCAAAAGCAGACATTAAGTCAGCATTTAGGCTGCTGCCCGTACGTGAGAGCTCCTACCAGGGGCTGTGTTTCCACTTTGAGAACAAATTATATTTTGACAAATGCCTCCCCATGGGCTGCGCCACTGCGTGCGTCTACCTCGAACTGTTCAGTTTAATTCTACAATAGACACTCCAGCAAGCCATGCCCAGAGCAAGAATGGTGCATTAGCTGGACGACTTCTTGTGCACTGGCCCAGCAGGGTCACCATTAGGCAGATCATCCATCCAAAAATGTAGGGTAACCAGGCAGGCCCTAGGGGTCCCACTGGCGCCTGAGAATACGGTAGGGCCTACCACCCCCAAGTCCCCCCCTCACCCCCTTTTTCCCGGGAATTGAGATTGACTCTTCCAAGGGTGAATGTCGCTTACCTAAAGAAAAAAATAGGACCTTTTTTTTTTTAAAAGCAATAAAGTTGATGAGAGGCAGGGACAAGGCGACCCTGCGGGAAAGGCAATCGCTCGCTGGGAAGGTCATTTTTGCTACCCAAATCATGCCCCAGGGCCGGGTCTTCCACAGAAGCCAGAAACTGAAAATAAAGGGGGTAACCAAGCCACACCACCACATCAGATTGGGTAAAGAGTTAGGACAAAACCCAGCCGTACGGGAGTCATTACTTGACAATTTCAATGGCAAAGTGATATGGGGCGAGCCCATAAATGATGATGGGAAAAGGGCCCTGTTCACTGACACTGCAGGGAGCAAAGGCTTTGGGATATGCTTGGGTAACAAGTAGTGCGCCGGCCACTGGCCTCCCCGCTAGCACGAGTGGGGTTGGACCAGTAACATCACCCTGCTAGAGTTTTTTCCCCATATGGTTGCCCCCCCTAATTCTGGGGGGACCTGCTGGCCAATACAGAGCCGGTCACATGGTCAGACAACATGGCAGTTGTACACATGTTTATCAAAGGTGCTGCATCTTGCTCTCTGGTACTGAAAGTATTAAGAGAGAGTACGAAAGTTAGTCTGAAACACAACATTGTAATAATTGGACAGCGCATTGCAGGCAAAGACAACACAGCCGCTGACGCTCTGTCCCGTTTTTCAGTTCTCTACTTTAGGGGCACTAGACCCACAGGCAGAAGCAAAGAGGACAGCAGTTCCAGGGGAGTTTGGGACCATCCCGGGAACAAAACATGACAGACCCCTCAATCCCTCCAGACAATGCTCCCTCATGAGAACCCCTGCCAGCACCCGCCACCAGGGGAAAAGCAAGTAGGGGGGGTTCATATCAAATACAAAGGCCATGAATGGCTTTAAACCTGTTAAGGGAAAGAGAATTCAGTTATTAAAACCCAGGCTCAAAGAACCCACCCCCGAGGAGAAACAATGCAATAAGAGCACATAGGGGGTTTCAAACACAAGTGCATCATGAGCAGAGGAAAATGCCAATTTAAACACCAAAAGGGGTTACACAAAGGCAAAAACGCCTTTAAAAAAACTTTTTTCTTTTTAAATGAATAAAAAAATGGGTCCGCACTCAGTAGACGTCAATTGAGGTCAGTTCTCAAAAAGACCATAATTGCAATAGGATTGAACCCCCTCTGAATTGGGATCCCACTCCTGTAGGATAGGAGCAGCCCCCCCCCAGAGTATCTCATCATCCACCTCGGGGGCAATGACTTGCCTCAACTGGGCAGGAAGCTCCTCCTGGCCGAAATCTGTACCGCCCGCAGATCCCTGGCTCACATGCTAAGACTTCGTACAGAGGTGATGATGTCAGAAAACATCCCGCGCCAGCATTGGCATGGCGCAGAGTGCAATAAAGCCATGGAAATATCTAGGCGCAAACTGAATAAAGCAGTGGCCAATTTCGGCCTTTTGTCAGGCTGTCCATTGAAGGCATGGACGTCTTCACCAGGAACATCTTCTGGACCTTGGCTGCCAGGGGCTGTACATAAATCATAGCACCTATTTTGGGGGGACCTGGAGGATGCCGGTCAGCATCCCCTCAGGGTGGCGGCGGGGATCAGCCTCGAGCGGGCCCTAATTGGGAGTAGGGCCCCCGCTCACCGGATCCCTCTGTCCCCAAAATATATTATCGTTATCCTTTTTATGTGATGTTATGGTTGGTTTTTCTTTTACTCCATGGCTGGTACTAAAATAAAGCTTGTGGCCAAAGTTTTTGCACCTCACATCCTGGTTTCAGTCTCCTCATTCCTGTAACTGTCATAACTGTCATTTATGTCATGTCATACGTGTCATCCATGACACCTGTCACCCGCATGCCACTCCCCTGCACAAAAACACTTCCAGGCTTATACACCCGGACCCCCACCCCCCCCGGATGGGAGGCTTGGGCCGTAAGCTGGGAGGTTTGTGCAAGGTCCGGAGGGGCAGCACCTTTCAGGTGCTTCCCCACTTAGCATGCACATGGTGGGGGCGGCAGCTGGGTCCCTAGGACAAAGGGGACCCAGACTGCTGGTCGCCAGTGCAGGAAAGCGAGGTGAAGGGGGCAGGTGACAACAGGTAGTCCCTGCCCTCTGTCACCTCGCTTCAAGGGTCCCCCTTCCCATCCTGGCGGATGCGGAGCGGGGATCTTTGAAGTTCAAAGAGGGGCTGCCTTGCCCCCAGGCAGAATTTTTCCTTTATCTGGCGGGGGCAAGGTAGCCCCTCTAATTCTTTTGCCCCTTCATCTCGGTGACAGCAGCAGGACGGCTGCAAGAATAAAAAATACCTCCCTCCCATCCTGCAAATAGCTATAAAGAACCCCACTAGCGGGGGCCAAGTAGACTATAGAACATACACAAACACAAGGGGAGGCTAAAATGCCTCGCTTTAAAAATAAGAATAAAATTCAACCACAAGAAGGGCAATTAAACCTCAGTGGGCACCTAAAAACAAATGGGGTCAGGAGCAGAAGGTAAACCCTTTAGGCTCCAGAACACTCAATAGAGGGAAACGGAATAAGTAAAGCGCCTACTGGGGTTTCCTTTTCTCATTTAAAAAAAAAATGGATCACGAGCTGGAAGGATCCTTAGTAAGTCTCCAGGAACCCATTTCAGATAAAAATCAATAGAGATTAGAGCTCTAAGGGGTCCTAAAAAACAGAAAAGAAGTGAGGACCTTGAGCATAAACATGTACTAGTAAGCCTCAAGAACCTACCTCCATGTATGCATAGGGGGGTCTTACCGCAAGTGGATCAGGAGCAGGGTAAGTTCCTAGTAAGGCTCTGGAACCCACCTCCATTGCATTTAATACCCAAGTTAAGCGCAATGGGGGGCCCAAACACAAGTGGATCATGGGCAGGGTTAGTTCCCAGTAAAGCCCCTTGAACGCACCCCAGCGGCGAAAGAGTACAACACAAGCGCTGAGGGGGTCTCACAACACAAGTGGATCGGGAGCAGGGAAAAATCCTAGTAAGGCTTTTGAACCCACCACGGCTGAAAAATAAGGAACCTAAAGCGGAGAGGGGGTCTCATAGCACAAGTGGATCAGGAGCAGGGAAGACCCTAGAAGGCTCCTAGAACCCACCCCAGAAGAAATAACTATCCCACAAACAGAGTGTGGTGGCTCCATAAACTAAAGTGGACTATGTGAGTAGAAAATGAAAAATTAATCTCCAAGGATTACACCAAAAGGCTAAAACGCCTCCATCAGTGGAAAAATACAAAACACATGACCAAAAACTCAATGGCTCAAAGAACCCACCCCGAGGAGAAGCAAGTGAAAGGTTTCACAGAGGGGGGTTGTTTTTTCAGGAAAAAAAAGGATCAAGAGCCATAAAATCAGCAAAAATCACCCTGTAATTGAGGGCGCAAGTGCTAAACCTGGTCAGGTTGGACACTAATGAAAGGCACATAAGCGCAAACCTCCCCACCTCACATGGAAAAGACAAGAGAAAGCAGGGAGAACCTGCTCCAAAAGACAAGCATGTTATGTACATGTCACAGCTCATACGCTGTGGCCAACAAATGTCACAAGCTTTCATATGAATGGCGGCGGGGATCAGCCTCGAGCCGGCCCTAATTGGGATTAGGGCCCCCCGCTCACCTGTTCCCTCTGTCCCCAAAATATATTATTGTTATCCTTTTTATGTGATGTTATGGTTGGTTTTTCTTTTGCACCATGGCTGGTACTAAAATAAAGCTTGTGGCCAAAGTTTTTCCACCTCACATCCTGGTTTCAGTCTCCTCATTCCTGCAACTGTCATTACTGTCATGTCATACTTGTCATCCATGACACATGTCACCCGCATGCCACTCGCCCTCACAAAAACACTTCCAGGCTTATGAAATACTCCTTTCTGCTGCAGTGGGCGACATCCTTTTGCCGGAGGGGCTGAATACTTCCTGCCACTGGCCCGCCCCCTTTCTTGGTTCGCCCTTTGCAGGCTTTTCCAGCTTGGCGCGCTTCTCATTGTTCCTCCCCTTTACCCAGGGGCGGCGGGAGGAGAGGAGGACCCTGCCCGAGTTATCAGGGTGCCTCCTCCATTTTCGGGTTTTCTTCATCGTCACCTTCAAAAATGAAGACGCCCCAGTGAGCCACGGGGATGTTAACTCCTAGATCATGATTTAAATAAGAGTTCACTCCCCCGTGGCTTATGGTAGCGCTTCTTCACCTCCCTGCTGCGGAAGTAACAGTGGCCCCCTGCTGCTAATGAAACTTACCAGCAGGGCTCGCTGCATCGCAGCAGGGATTGGAATGAGAAAGACCGATGGCCCAGGGAAGTTCATTCAGGTTAATGAAGCAGGACCCCTTTGCTTCTTGCCCGCTCATTACCCCTATTAAGCGCTTAAATCAGTGAACTGATTAAGCACAACAATAAGCGGTTAATAGGGGTAATAAGTGGACAAAAACCGCAAAAAGCAATCAGCAGAAATTATACGCGACTTTGGGCCGCAAAGCTATCAAAACTAAACTTTTTGTTTAATGGTGTACTCTATACATCTAGCTGTACTGTGGCTGGGTGATAGTCGCTTCTCAGAACACGCCTTCATATAAGAGTATAATGTTGCCTGAAAGTATGTTTTCTATGTATCTCCTGTTCACCTTTGCTTTTTCACCAATGTTTTTGCAATAAAGAGGCCATATGTAACCATTGAATGAAGCCTACGTACAATTTCATGTAACAGCGCCTCGATGCCTCTGGGCTGCAAGTGCGCTATACAAATAAATAAATAAAAGAAATACCACCGCCTGGGACCACACAAGGGGCACCTTGAAGCCGACCTCTCAGTACAGCACACTGCACCGAGCCCCGCTGTTCACTGGCAGGTGTCCCCCTCCTGAGCCCTGCGCCGAGTACAATCCACAAAAGCATACTACCCCTTCACTGCCGATAGCCCGCTCCCTCCCCTTCCCTCAAGCAGTGCAATTCCTTAATGGTTCCGCACTTAAGAACATTGTAAATATGGCTAGAATTTCCCTCTACATGCCGTGATGATCCACCCTGCCGTTGTCAGCCCTGCCACAGTCCTTAATTAATATCGCCCTCTACCCATCAAGCACCTCAGCGCATTACGGCGCCCGTTGCCAAACAGCTGCCCATACAAGGATTGGCCTCTTTGCTGTGCGTGTCCTGTGCATTCCCTAATGCTGTACGGTGCCCCATTAGAAATTATACTTCGTCACTAACACGTTCATGCTGGGCGACCCTTCCAGCGACCTGAGAGCGTATCGCTACACTGGCTTTACAGTTCAAAGCCACAAGCATACATTAAATTCATTAAATTAAAGGCCCTCCCGTCAACCACTTCTCCCCAATGGCAGGGCGACCTCCGAAGCTGGGCATACGTCCTTCCCCACACACACACTAGACCGCATGCTTCATCTGGTGCACGTTTTGTTTAAAATTACACGCATGACTATAAATTCTCCCATGCAACCCACTCCAAATGAGGTAAGCGGAGGGAAGGTGGGTACTAACAGAGGCCACATGGGCCGACCCTCCAAGGAACAGGCCTGTTCCTTGTCCCCCCCCCCCCACGTACCTCCTACTCCTCTCACTGGTATTTCTTCCTTCTCAGCAGCTGGGAATGAGGCTGCTCTACCCCCCCTTACCTGCTTATACGCACCTAATAGGGCATGGGGCTGTCGAGGTTATGCTTTCGTTTTTGAGAAAGTCACGTGATTTCTCGGAACAGACTCGGCCTAGTTTTCAAAAACGAAAGCAGAACCTGGTCAGGCCCAGCCCAGCCACCACACACCCAGTTTAGACCATGTACAATGCCCCAGGCCCCGTGCCATACAAAGTACGACACGATGGAGGGCCTGGGGGGTTAGGCGCGGGGTGGGGGAGACGAACGGCGGGAAACAAAGAGGGAGGGGCCGCCAAAGCGGCGCCCCCACCCTTGGCGTTTCCAAGGGAACGCGACAAACAGGAAAGGCAAGGTGCGAAAGAAAACAGCAGGGGGACAGGAGGAAGCCCGGCCCCCAGCAACACAACAAAGGGCGTAGGGTGTATAAGTACCCCAGCAAAATCCAAGTGAGGCACAAACAGGTCCGGAGCTCACCTCACTCGGGTAAGCTCCCTGGGCCTGGAAAAGGGGGATAAGGAAACGTTTGCCTCTGCGGGCTTACCGTTTCTTTTTGTTCCCCTCCTGCAGGTGCGGACGACCTTGTCGGGTTGCGCAGGGAGAAGAGTTGCCGAGGACACACCCGGGAGTGCTGGTGAGGACGGTCAGGACTGGAGTGCTGCTGCGTACGGACCGAGAGGAGTAAGCACGTCGGAGACGTCGGTGGAGGCAGCCCGGCATCAAGAAGAAGAACGCTGTTGCAGAGGGGTGTGGCTACGGCTGCAGAGACATTTTAAAGCGGCAGCGAGAGATCAAGGACCGGCATCCGTAAACACGAGCCGGCAAGGGGCACAGAAAGAAGACAGCGCACACTGACGCCACCGCAGAGGGGCGTTGCTACAGTTAAAGCTGTAGCTCGAGAGGCAAGAAAGGCATCCGTCAAACACAAACCGGCAAGTGGCACAGAGAGGAGAGAGCGAACGCTGGATCAGTGCGGAGCCTGCCGGGGCAGGTTCGAATCCCAGCAGGACCGCAATCAACACATTTTGCTCAGGGGCACTGCAAACCGGGGGCAGTAATAAACAGCGCTCAGTTACCGGAGCGTGTAGCTCTTTAAAATTATTATCTCTCTGCTCGAGAGGACCCGGAGCTTTAGTTACGAAAGTTGGAAGGTTAGAGCCTAAACGCCAACTGCACCGAAAAGGAAGCGTAGCTCAGTGGAGCAATAATTAGAGCTTAAGGCGGTGAAACGAAGGCAAAGGTCGTGGGTTCAGATCCCACCAGAGACAACAGTTTGGAAGGAAAGGCAAAAAAGAGGCGAAAGGACGAAATGGCAGAGGAAAGAGCAAGAAGAGCACAGGAATTCAGCGCATGGGCTAAAAAAGCAGAGAAAGAATATGGGGCACAATGGGTGCTGGATGTGGTGCAGACGGAAGAAAGGGCTAGGGCAATGTCGCCTTTGCTGCTGGAGGATTCCGCGGGCAGCGACGAGGAGGCTGCAGTACCACAAGGACAGAAGAGGTTAAGAGAGGTGACGAGGGAGTCACAGGAGCCAGAGATGCCTAAGAAAAAACGGAGGAAAGGAACCAAGAAAGGTATCGTAAAATTGAATAACAATATTGACAAAATGGTAAAAGTGTTAAATGCATGCATCACGGCTCAGGGTAAGTCGCCCAGAGCCGGTAAAGGGAAGATGAGAGAGCACAAAAGGGTAACATCTGATACAGAAACTAGCGAAGATGAAGAGAGGGACCACCTTCGGGCCTGGGTGAAAACGAAGGGGGTAATATGTAAGGAGAAACAGACAAAGGATAAGGCAGGCGAAGATCAGGGAGCAGGAGGGCAAGGACCAACAGACAGCGGGGTTCCCATCTCACAAACAGTGACACAGGGGCTTCCCCAAAATCCTGGTCCCCAGGGGACGGCTACCAGCACACCGGTAGCAACGGCAGGGCCCGCCATGGTAAAAACGACAGAGCCAGCCACAGTTATGACAAAATATGGCAGGCCCACGATAGGCAAGGATGCGCAAGGTCGTTCTTTGAAGGCGCAAGCTTGGTACATTAGTGAGAATGTGAAGGAAAAGATATGGAGAAAAGAGTTAATAGATATCTTCTCTTTGCTAGATGTACAGAAAAGGGGCCATGATGTATCAAGGGAGGATATAAAAGAGGATGAGAAGGGCTTATTAAAAAGAACAGCAGTGTCAAGGAATTTTGACAATTGGACAGCAGCGTTCCAGATAATGTCCTCCATCATTTTGCAGAAATTTCCCGAGGACGGTCCATCACTAGTGACATACCAACAGAGAGTCTTGAAGGTGTACAAAGCATTTGGGGGTGATGCATGGAAAGAATACGACCATGAATTCAGGAAAGAGATGGATTGCTTTCCGGATATAGGGTGGGATGAAGAAAATTACAATCTATACATATTTAATGTATTGAAAGAGAAATGGGATACCAAAGAGCAGTATAATGCGGGTAGCTATTATAGGAAACAGTATGGCCAGAACGATTATAGGAGCGATTACAGATACAGCAACAGGAGATACGATAACAATTATGACAGAACAAGGGAGCAGAATTTTCGGAGCAGGCAGTACGAGGCACAGAGAAGTTGGCAGAGCAACATACCACCAACAGCACAAGGGGGTAGTAAGGGGAGTAACGGGGCAGCAAGGTCAGAGCCAGCCCAATGCCGAAATTTCGAGAAGGGGATACCATGTAGCTGTGGGAAGAAATGCAAATTCAATCACAGATGCGAGAATTGTGGAGGAGAGCATATTACTGCCAAATGCACCAGAGCAGCATCCAGTAAGTACAGGGTACCAGAGAAGCGGAACTAGGAGCGAAGGAGGGAGAGGGGCCACACCGGTAAAAATCGAGAATATGGAAAAGTGGCTACGGGTGTTTCCAGACCAGGAAGGAGCAGAAACAATCAGGCGATGTTTCCGAGAAGGTTTCAAGATACCCTTTAATGGACACGGTTCCCAGAACACCCAAAAAAACCTGAAATCCGCATTAGAAAATAAGGAGTTGGTGGGCAAGAAAATCAGAAAAGAGATTGAACTGGGGAGGATCGGAGGCCCTTATAGTTCCCCCCCATTTAGGGAATACATATGCTCACCATTGGGCTTAGTCCAAAAAAGGAGGCAGGCCAATTTAGGCTGATTCACCACCTCTCATATCCACCAGGGGCCTCGGTAAACGACGGCATTGCACAAGAGGCGGTGTCGGTAAATTACTCGGATTTCCTGGAAGCAGTGCGGTTAGTCAGGAAGGCGGGGCAGGGAGCTTGGATGGCAAAAGCCGATATAAAGTCAGCTTTTCGCTTATTGCCAGTGAGGAGCGAATCACAGAGGTGGTTATGCATGCACTGGAAGGGCAAATATTTTGTAGACAAATGTCTCCTTATGGGCTGCGCCATCTCTTGTGCATATTTTGAGAAAGTGAGCTCATTCTCACAATGGGCTCTTACAAAGGAAATGAAGGGGGCACAGGTAGTCCACTACCTGGATGATTTTCTATTTGTAGGACCACACGGTTCCGAGCTGTGTAAAAATACTTTGAAGAAATTCACGACATTAACAGAAGAGTGGGGTTTTCCGCTTGCAGAAGAAAAAACAATGGGTCCAACTCAAGTAATCCAATTCTTAGGCATTGAAATTGACTCACGGGTAGAGGTGTGCAGGATCCCGGAAGAGAAGGTGGCGGACCTGCTAGGTACAATCATGGACCTCAAAGGAAGAAACAAGGCCACAGTAAAAGAGTTGCAATCACTAGCAGGAAAATTGAACTTTGCGGGGAGGGTCATACCGCAAGGCAGGATATTCCAGAGGAGGGTCGAACAGAGAACAAAGGGTGCTAAGGAGGGGCCCCACAGGGTGCGAATTGGTGGAGGAATAAAGAAAGATTTGGAGGTATGGGCAGAATTTTTAAAGTCATTCAATGGTTCAGTGATCTGGCGCACACCGATAAACGAAGAAAACGAAAGGGTTTTGTTCACGGATGCAGCTGGGGGATTTGGCTTTGGTGCAATATTGGGTACAGAATGGTGTGCAGAAAGATGGCCAGAGGCATGGCAAGAGGCAGCATGGACAAGTAATATTACACTATTAGAGCTATTTCCGATCTGGGTAGCACTGTGCGCATGGGAAGCGGAGCTGAACAGCAAAGAGTTAAATGTGTGGTCAGATAACATGGCAGTAGTACATGTAATAAATAACGGAAGCGCATCATGCCCGCTGGTCTTGGAGTTAATGAGGGCAATAACACTGGGTTGTCTGAATAATAATGTGAACATAAAGGCGAGACATATCGCCGGAGAGGCAAATGTCGTCGCTGACGCCTTGTCTCGTTTTCAGTGGAGCAGGTTCAGAGAACTGCGGCCGGATGCAAGAAGGATGAAAACGCCCACGCCAAAAAAGGCATGGGTACCGCTAGAAGCATGGGAGAAAGGTCGGTTAACCACAAGGTTGACTCAGAAGAGGAGGAAGACCCACAGGAACAAGTAATAGAAAGATTGGCCAGAAACGCCATAACATACAAGACTGGTGAGCAGTACAAAAAACATGTGAATGATGTGTTGAGAGAAACAGGAGTGAAAGATGTGGGGGATATTACAGTTTCCAAAATGTGTGACTTTTTGGGGAGTGCATTTACACAAGGAAAGAGGAAAAGCTGGGCGGCAGCACATTTGGCCGCAGTAGCATATACGGCAAAGGTGGCCGGGTTGGCAGACCCGACAACGAGCCCGCGGATAAAATACGCAATGAAGGGGTGGGCGAGGTTAGAAGGTAGGAAACCAGACAGCAGGAGACCCTTGAATTTTTCGAAAGTAGTGAAATTGTTACAATTGTTGCATAGCACATGTAGCGACAGTTATGAGAGTATGCTGTTCAGGACAGCATTTGCACTAGCATACTATGGGGCATTCAGGATCGGAGAGCTAGTAGCGCATAACACAATGGCAGGGGACGGGCTAGCAAAAAGCGACGTCAGCATAGGGTCTAAGGGCATGTCCATACTACTAAGGAGATCAAAAATGGACCAAAGGGGGAAGGGTCGAACAATCGAGCTAAATTGTATTAAGGAAAGAGAGCACTGCCCTAGGTGCATTACCAAACCATTTCTCAAGGTACGACCTGAAGTTGGGGGGCAGCTATTGATACATAGGGACGGCAGAGCCCTCAGCAGATACCAATTCCAAGCAGTGCTGAAGAAAACCATAGCGAAAGCGGGGTGGGATGCAGCTGAGTTTGGGACCCACTCATTCAGGATAGGGGCAGCCACCTCTGCATGGGCAGGGGGCTTAGGAGCAAAAGGAGTAAAGAAAATTGGGGGGTGGAAATCACAATATTTCTGAAGATATGTGCGAGAGTATTTGATATGATTCATCTCCCATCCACCCATGCAGATGAGACCCCCTACAAATCGGCATGGATAGTCGGCCATTCGTTCGTGACACGAGCAGGCAGGTGGATCGAGGAATTCAGAGAAGGATTGCATTTTAAACAGACAATAACATCCTGGTGGGGCCTCCCAGGAATGCATTGGGAGGACATCCACGACCGGCTATCAGATCTGATCGAGTTCAGGGATCCTCCTGAATACCTGGTCATCCACCTCGGGGGCAATGACTTGGTTAAAACAAATAGGGGCGAGCTGATGCGCAACATGTGCGAGTCCTTAAGGGCAATAGCACACTGCTGGTGGAAAACCGAAATTTTTATGTCTGAGATAATTACCCGCAGAGTCTGGTACGGGGCACACAGGAGGCATGCTATTGAGACGGCACGGAAAAAACTAAACAAAGCTGTAGAAAAGTACTGTAGGAGCACGGGTCTCCATTTTATAAAGCATGGGCTATCACAGAATGACCCGGATTGGTTTCACCAGGACGGGGTACACCTATCCAACAAAGGGATGGGCAGATTTACGGATAACATTTTTCAAGCATTAGCAGCACGGGGATGCAAATAGGGACGCTGTTTGGGGGGACCTGAGCGGGTTAGGCAACACCCACTCAGGCGTAGCGGCACGTGTCCAGGAAGGGATGCCACAGTGTAACGAAAACTAGCCTAAGGGAAGGCTGGGCATCCATAACCCCTGGACACGAGGTGCCCAAAAGCGATTGTTATTTTTTGGCTGTCATGATTATTGTTTGGCCTTATTTTCTGTAGAAAATAAACAGGCCTACGGCCACAATTTATTCCACGAAACAAAAATATGGTCTGTACTATCATTTCTTTATCCCAGGGAATAGGTTACCAGGTACAAGAGCAGGGGGGAGCCCACACTACTTAGCCTATGCCACAGGCCCCGTGCCATACAAAGTACGACACGATGGAGGACCTGGGGGGTTAGGCGCGGGGTGGGGGAGACGAACGGCGGGAAACAAAGAGGGAGGGGCAGCCAAAGCGGCGCCCCCACCCTCGGCGTTTCCAAGGGAACGCGACAAACAGGAAAGGCAAGGTGCAAAAGAAAACAGCAGGGGGACAGGAGGAAGCCCGGCCCCCAGCAACACAACAAAGGGAGTAGGGTGTATAAGTACCCCAGCAAAATCCAAGTGAGGCACAAACAGGTCCGGAGCTCACCTCACTCGGGTAAGCTCCCTGGACCTGGAAAAGGGGGATAAGGAAACGTTTTACCACCCAACCCACCCAGCAACAAGAAAAAGAAAGAACCAGGAACAGGAACGCCAAGTACTCTTCTTCGGTACATGGTAGAAGAAAAGTCGTAGGCAGCGGCACGTGTCCAGGAAGGGATGCCACAGGGTAACGAAAACTAGCCTAAGGGAAGGCTGGGCATCCATAACCCCTGGACACGAGGTGCCCAAAAGCGATTGCTATTTTTTGGCTGTCATGATTATTGTGTGGCGTTATTTTCTGTAGAAAATAAACAGGCCTACGGCCACAATTTTTTCCACGAAACAAAAATATGGTCTGTACTATCATTTCTTTATCCCAGGGAATAGGTTACCAGGTACAAGAGCAGGGGGGAGCCCACACTACTCAGCCTAAGCAGGGTTCTGAAGAATTTGGGCGAGGCACAAAGGCCCGGGGCAGGGAATCGCTGAATCAACAAAGAATTGTGCAGGCACAGGGAAGGTGTTGTGGGGGCCAGCGAGGCCACTCGAGCCGTTGGTACTGCAGACGGTGTGACGTCGAAAAATGCGTAGGGTGCTACTGCGCATGCGTGAAAGTTGCCGGGGGTTCACTAAGGGCGGGGTGTCCAAAGTAGGAGGACTAACTCTTGAAAGTGGCTGTCAAGGCACTACACTTCAGTAGCGTTTGCAGGAGAGGGGGGTTTAAGTGTGACTGTTAAAAGAAACAAATATGATAATGTATCACAAAGTAGCACCATTTTAAGTTGTAAAATGCAGCATTTCTTCTGTGAGAGATTGTGCTTTCCTTCCCGTCAGCTACGACTACCAAAAACCGGCACCACTTCAGTTTCCAATGGGAACATAATCTTTGATAAAGGGGGACAGAGCACCAAATACTGGAGAGCACCAAATACTGGGACAGTCCCAGCAAAACCGGGACGTCTGGTCACCCTAACTACGGGGAAGCACCTGCAAACAGCCACCTGTTGCATACTCAATACGAGCAGCGCTTGCCGCGTCCTGCAGGCGGGTGCAGATCAAAAGCACCTACACATCCTAGGGAGAGGGGGGGGGGAGCCCTCTCTGGCTGCTTCCAGGGCACTGTCTGTGGCTGGGGGGTCTTCTTTTTTGTCAGATGCTATTTTAGGCCTAAATAAAGTCTGCAGGTCCCCGAGAAGGCTTGTGCAATAAAGGCGGTGCCCGGGCAGTTCGCGCCGGAGCGCCGGAACAGGCAGACGTCTCCGGCGTGTGTTCTTGCGCGTCGCATACGCGTGCTGGTGTTCCGATCCAGGGGGGCCCGCACCCCACCACAGGGCCTCCCCCAGGGCACAACACTGGCGACGAGGATGGGATGGTCTGCTTCCGTGCCCCGACAACCTCGGAGAGACGGAAGTCTTCCGTATTACGGACCCGCGGAGCGCCGGCGGCCATCTTCTTTTCACTCGCTCCCCCTTCACACGTGGCGGCGGTGGTTGCGGCCCGAAAGGGTGCTCATGCGCCACTCGCCAGCTGTGTTGGAGGACACTGAAAATTTTTGGAAAGCCCACAGTCCTGCAGGCGCAGGGCTGTGGCAATTAAGAAGAAAGAAGTGGGTTTTTACACCCCAACACTACCACGAGACCAGGACAAGCCGCCCTTCTCTCAAGACAGACAACTGTGAGTACGTGGCGCAGAAATGGGTGAAGAGGCTGACGATGAGGGTGCTGCCGCCCCAATCCCCCGCAGAGCTCGCAACTCCCTAGCCCCCATGCCGGAATTCGATACTACTGGCCCCCTTCCAAGCTGGGCCCGAAGTGGCTATTGTGGGTCAAAAGACTAGATATGTTCTTCAGGGCATCTGGGGTGGACGATGACGACACCAAAATCGCGACCATGATCTACTCGGCAGGCGCAGAAGTCCACAAGATCTACGACTCCCTCGTCATCCCCGTGGTCACGTATGACGCAGTCAAGCAGGCACTCAAAGACCATTTTCTCCCCATGGCTAACGTGGATTTTGATAGGTTTGTCATGGGCGCTGAAAGACAATTGGACGACGAGCCCCTAGACAAATTTTGCGCCCGCCTGAGACACCTGGCGACCTCCTGCAGATGGGTCAATGAGGAAGAAATGGTCCGCAACCAATTACTGTAGGGGTGCAGCTCCGGAAAACTTCGGAGGCAGGTATTGAGAGAACCTGGCCTGACCCTCCAGCAAATTTTGGACCTGGGTAGAGCACATGAGCTGGCGGAAGCCAGAGGTGCGAAAATGGACGCTGCCACGCGACCAAGGAATGACGAGGATGCATTTGCAGTGGGACGGTCAGCAGCGGGAAGGTCAAGATGGGCGCCGAGAAGGCCCGATACCACGCCCACACCAGGCAACGCCCCATCGTGCTCATACTGTGGGTATGACCTCCCCCACAGTGGGGACTGCCCGGCAAAGTCAAGAACATGCGCCCGGTGTGGCACACTATGCCAGGATGTGCCGAGCTGCTTCCCCCGTTGCAGCAGGAAGGGGACCGGAGAGAGTTGGACGAGGAGGCGCTCGCAGAGTGAGAGGCATCTCTTCGATCGATCAGGGCCTGCAGGACCTGGATGTCGCAGAAGAAGAAGAGGAGGAGGAAGAGGTTTTCTTCATCTCCGGCATCGCAAAAGGTCCTGGCACGAGGCGCCAACCCACATGCACTGTCAACATCGATAACGTTCCCACCCCCATTCTCATCGACACTGGGGCTTCGGTCTGCGTGCTAGCCACCAAACATTATGAGGCCCTGCCAGGCCCACCGGAACTGTCAGCGTCCATGGCACGAATATATGCATTCGGGGGGGAAACACCCCTACCCATCCAAGGTGTGTTCGTTGCCCCAGTTTCTCATGGACAAAACACCATCAAAGCAAGGTTCTTTGTCACCAACGTCAGCCCACATTCCTTGCTGAGTTGTGCGGCGTCAGAAGCACTCGACATTGTCCATTTCACGTTTGGGGTATACCACGCCGATCTGAAAAGCATGCTACACAGGTTTGAAACTCTCTTCAAGGGCATTGGCAAACTGAACGCAGAGCCCATTCGCCTACACATCGACAAGTCCGTGAGGCCGACAGCCCTCAAACACCGCCGGATTCCTTTTCACTTAAGAGCCCAAGTGGAGGAGGAGCTGCAACAGTTAGTCGACCGGGACATCATTGAAAGAGTGGAAGGCCCCACCCCTTGGGTTTCGCCCATCGTAGTAGCACCAAAGCCGAAACAGCCGGGGGCAGTACGCATCTGCGTGGACATGAGGCTCCCAAATGCCGCCATCAAAAGGGAGCGTCACCTCACACCCACCCTAGATGACATCGTCGGAGAACTTCAAGGCGCCAAAGTCTTCTCCAAACTGGACCTCAGGTCTGGGTACCACCAGTTGGAACTGCACCCCGAGTCGAGGTACATTACGACATTCACTACTCACGAGGGGTTGTACCAGTACAAGAGACTTAGCTTTGGAATCTCGTCCGCGGCTGAGGTCTTCCAGAATGCCATCAGAGGGGCCCTGTCCGGTCTGAAGGGTGTCATTAACATGTCCGACGACATCTTGGTCTTCGCCAGGTCGGAAAGTGAACACCTTAAACGGCTAGAGAACACGTTTGAGAGACTACAGGCGGTAGGCCTAACCCTGCACCAAGAAAAGTGCGAATTCCTCAAAGATCGACTGGAATTCTTCGGGTTCACCTTCCATGCGGGGGGCATATCCCCGGACCCTGGAAAAGTGAAGGACATAAGGGATGCGCCTCCACCCACATCACCGGCGGAGGTTCGGAGCTTCTTGGGGATGGTCAACTACTGTGGCCGCTTCATCAAAGACCTGGCCTCTCTGTCAGAACCACTGAGGGCACTTACGAGAAATGACGTGGCTTGGCAGTGGACTGAGATTGAAAAACGATCCTTCAATGGCATCAAGGAAGCCCTGTCAGAGCAGGAGACAATGGCCTACTTCAACCCCAGCCGGGAATCGGAGATTGTGGTCGATGCCAGCCCGGTGGGACTGGGGGCAGTCCTCATGCAGGCAGACGAACTAGGGGCCATGAGACCCATAGCATATGCCAGCAAAGCCCTCACCGACACGGAAAGGCGGTACTCCCAGATAGAAAGGGAGTCCCTTGCCATCCTGTGGGGGTGCAAACACTTTAGAATTTACATCCTCGGCAAACCCGTCGTCGTGGTTACGGACCATAAACCCCTGATTCCTATCCTGTCCGGAACGTCTTCCAAGCCGCCTCCCCGCATCGAGAGATGGATGCTGTCCCTCATCGAATACGGCGTCAAGCTAGTATACCGCCCAGGCACTCATAACCCCGCCGACTACCTTTCTCGCCACCCAGGCACGGGGAACGCCCAGAGTCCCGTAGAGATGACCGACGCTGGGGACGCTGTGCATCTCGTCATTTAATCAGCCCTGCCAGTAGCCTTGTCGAGAGAGGACATTGCGGACGACTCGAACTCTGACGAGGCGTTCCTAAGAGTGAAAAGGGCGGTGGCCACAGGGGAGTGGCGGGACGTCCTCCTAAACAATGCCAGGAGGAACCCAGAGGTACAAAGGGACCTACAACTGCTGTGGAAAGTTCGACACAAGCTCTCGGTGTCCACGGACGGCCTGTTGCTGCGAGGGGACCAGATCGTGATCCCCAGGTCGTTGGTCATGAGAGTCCTCCAGTTGGCCAACACAGGGCACCAAGGCATGGCGAGGATGAAGGCGCGCCTCAGGCTGAAGGTCTGGTTCCCCGATCTGGAACACAGGGTAGCCGAATTCGTGAGGACCTGCATCCCCTGCCAGGCCACGAGTCCTGCGGAAAGGGGTCCACCCATTCAGGCCATGGAACGGAGCGACGTGCCATGGGGAACAGTGCACGCAGATTTCGGCTCGACCGGAAGAGGTCTATATTTCCTGGTAGTCACAGACCAGTGGTCGAGGTACCCGGAAGTGGAACTCGTGGAATCCACCGCCAGCGATCACACCATCCTGGCCATGGACAAAATATTCGCCACCCATGGGTTCCCACTTGAGATCTGCTCAGACAATGGAGCGCCGTTCCAAGGGCAGCGGTTTGCCAGATACTGCGCGGAACGAGGCATCAAGCACCGGAAGGTGACCCCACTGTGGCCAAGGGCCAATGGAGAGGTTGAGCGTTTCATGCGGACGCTTAACAAAATTTTTCGTATTTCTGTCAATGGAGGGGAGGACCTGCGACACAAACTAATCGACTTTCTCCGTGAGTACCGGTCCACCCCACATCGGTCCACCGGAATCGCACCCGCCGAGGCGCTGTTCAGGCGAATACCCAGAGGGCTGATACCCGAAGCGGGAGGCCGACGCCCAGGAGTGATCGATAGCGCACAGGTGACAGCAGACAGAGCCGCGAGAAACGAGAGCGAAACAACAAGGCGGAGGCTGCCGGGGAAAGAGATAGAAGTAGGAGACACCGTCCTTGTCCGGAACAGAAAACCGGAAGGAAAACTCTCGATGACCTACGAAACCCAACCAATGGGAGTAACTCATGTCAAAGGT
Source organism: Ambystoma mexicanum (assembly GCF_040938575.1). Lineage (NCBI taxonomy): Eukaryota > Metazoa > Chordata > Amphibia > Caudata > Ambystomatidae > Ambystoma > Ambystoma mexicanum. Next base: position 801,799 of record NW_027182512.1, on the reverse strand, counting down.
TCAATGGTCACAGCTGCAAACGCGCGAGGAACGGTGACCAGAAACGTGTCCTTCTTCAAGCGCATAGGACCCGTGTCAGCGGGGGAAGAAACCGATCCTGACCAAGGACAAGCAGCAGAGGCGCCGCAGGAAGGCGGTGAACCGCCCGAAGACCCTGGGGGACGAGAGAACCTCGAGAGAGGCTCGACCAGGTACCCGCGCAGGGAAGGGCGCCGTCCTCCGCAAAGGTTCCAAGATTTCATCATGGACTCGGCAGCCTGAGTAACGAAGTCTGTTAAGTATAGTTTGTTTTGAGCCATGTTGGCTCCCCATGTTTAATGTGTTTGTTGTTTGAGGGGGAAAAGGAGGGATGTTGTGTACGTGGTACACGAAGCGCGCATGCACGGCCCAGCGGGCCGGCGCATGCGCGCCAGTTAATAAAGGCGGTGCCCGGGCAGTTCGCGCCAGAGCGCCGGAACAGGCAGACGTCTCTGGCGTGTGTTCTTGCGCGTCGCATACGCGCGCTGGTGTTCCGATCCAGGGGGGCCCGCACCCCACCACAGGGCCTCCCCCAGGGCACAACACAGTGCATTTGGAACCACTCTTGCCTCAGATAACATCAGTGCACAAGTCTGAAAAATAAATGAGGGAGGGGGTGGGTAGGATCAGTACAATATGAAGTGACGGTCACAACAACTTACAATATGTAGTGACGTCCCAAGTGAACATGTGTAAAATTAAACGTACGCAATTTAAATTACTGCTCTTTCCTTTTGGAAATTATCAACATATGAAAAATAACACAGTGGATTGCATTTTTATATGACGTCGCTAATCAAAGAACGTATGTAAATATTGGTATGCAATCTTTATATCGAATATTTTATAAAGAATGAACATATATCAAATATTTTATAACAAACATTTTTAAGATGAATGCACTTTGGGGTGGGGTAAAGGGTTAAATCGTGTGGGGAAAAGGATGGGGTGGGTTTATTTGAGGTGCCAAACAGGGTTATACTTTTCGTTATAGAAGTTTCGATATAAGTGCTTTCTTTTTAAAATGTTTCGTTATAAAGACAGGCAACCGAAATATTTCCATCCCTGCAAAGACAAAACTAGAATGAAGCATGTTGCGTGCTTTGATACGTTCGTTTTAATGTGGTGAAGAGTGTCAGGCCTATGACTCAACGATCTGGGTTCGAGGCTTGGCTCAGCCGTACACTGAACCCATTAATTAAGTTAAACGGAAATGAAATTAAACAGAGCAAGATCAAACTACTGTTTTGTTATCCCCTGCAGAACGTGGGATTTAAAATAATGGAAGCATGCGTGTGGGGATATCACTCGATCGCGGGAGCGTGTTCTCGCGAGATCGCACTTAACGAGATCTCGCGAGCCCACGCTCCGCGGGAAAACGTTTCCCGTGGAGAGCTGGCAGCCCGCCAGATGAAGCGGTCGCACCACAGCGCTGCTCCTGATGAGGAGCCGAGAAGGCAAGAACTTCCAGCAGCCGTACAACCCAGCTTCTAGGGTGTAACACCACAGCCACAGGAGGTTACCTGGGGGCCCTAGAAGCTTACAGCGTGCCACCCTAGTGCACCCACTTCCCTCAGTGACTCAACTGGGGAAGTCCTGAACTTAACTGAACTGTAAGTACGTGCTTGATGAGAACTTGGACATATACCAGTCCACACCAGTTGTTATTTAATAGAGTAGATTCACTACAGCGTCCTGTCGTCCTTCAAGGCCACAACAATGCGCTACATTAATTGAATATATAGGTTGAAGGCGCCAGGACTTAAAACCTAGTCGTTGTGTATGCACTCTAGGCCCCCTTGGAAATATGATGACTGACACTGGTGACAAAGCACGTCTCACTGGTATAGTGCTATGCTGGGCCTGTGAAAGGAGTGTGTTAATATTGAGATGTGGGCTAAGAAGCTGCTGGAATTTTATACTTTCCAAGCAACGTTTTATTATTATTATTATTATTTAAAGGCCAATGCTTGTTAGCCCTATAAACTATTTTCCTTTAAGAAAGGTCAACAGAATAAACTTACCATTTTTATTGATTCCTCCACTTTATTTTAATATTTTCATTTTAGGAATTGCGCCCTTCTGCATGCAATTTACTCTTTTCAGTTATTGTTTACAAGTATGTCACATCGCATGTACAGAAACCGAAGTGCATGTGTGCATAGGGCTGTGCATGAAAGCTTGCCTTGGTGCGCCTGCTCGACTGTTTTGTTTTTTTTATAGGTCAAGGGTACTGAAAAAGGGTTCTCTTTGAGTATGACACGGGGCCAAGCTTGATTTGCATATGGTCGTTCCCCTTTTCTAATGGCTTGGCAGGTGAAGAACGATGGACTGGAGGGTTGCCCAGAGCAATGCCAGAGGTTAAGATCAATTCTAAACCTTCCAGCCATCACCTCTTTGTTTTGCTTTGTCACCCCGAGTGGGACGGGTATGCCCAGACGTGGGTCCTGTGCCTGCTGGGCCTAAAGACCCAAGCTACTCCTCACTGATGAGGCCCAACAAGGCTGAAACCTGTTTGGGGATGCTTGTCATCTCGTGCAGAATGGATGTGACCAAGCAGTTTGGGCTGGACCGCCCCTTTTGGTATTGGACCAATCCTGATTTGCATATGGTCGTTCCCCTTTTCTAATGGGTTGGCAGGGAAAGAACAATGGTCTGGAGGGTTGCCCAGAGCAATGCCAGAGGTTAAGATTTATTCTAAACCTTCCAGCCATCACCTCTTTTGTTGTGCTGAGTATTGGCCAAATTCTTTTGGCCCGTGCACAGCCCCTATTACCTCAGTTAAGAGCTTGGGTGTGAAGCCCCTCTCGTCAGGGTCGAGAGAAGCACAGATCACAAAGTTTGTAGCACTGGCTTTGCTAAACTTAAAGTACTTAGCAAAGTTTTTTCCTTCCTACCCACGGATTGTCAGATTAAGGTGGTCACCTCGTCATCATGGGATCGATAGTCTACTGCAACAGGATTTACTTAGGCCAACCGGCTTTCCAGACCCAACACTTGCAAGTGATCCAGAATTCTGCAAAAAGAGTGGCTCTGGATGCCCCTAGACTTACTCCCTCTGTTGCAGTAGCTCCATTGGCTGCCCGTGAAAGCTCAAATTGAGTTTAAGATTTTATGTATCACTCATCGAGCTATTCACAATACGGGTGCTGCCTACCTACAATCTAAACTTGAGCGCTACCAGCCCACTCAGTGTTTATTCACAGAATCCCAAATGCTGCTAAAAATTCCACACTTTCAGAAAGTGCGGATTGGGGGCCGGTCTTTCTCAGTCCTTGCCCCCACACTTTGGAACACTTTGCCCTTCATTCTCCCAGCAACTACAGAGGATATGCAGTTTCGAAAAGTCTCAAAAACACACCTTTTCTAGGTTGCATCCATGGCTGTTGAGTGCACCACTGCTCTTCTATAGCACCTGGATGCCCTTGGGCCATGGTCTGTGCTCTATAAATACAGTACATTACATTACATCACAAAGCAATGGCTGGTGGTGAGTGCAAATATTGCACCCTGTTTTTAAGTATTCAAAGTCGAACGTTCAGAACTATTTACACCTTGCTGCAAGAGCAGGGAAATAATGTGAATGTGATTTAGTATAAGTAATGAAACTACTGACTGGGCTGTGAAATCCCAGCTATACCACTTAATAAAGTGTGTGTGACCCTCAGCAACTAATTTAATCGTATAAAGCTTTTCAAAATTGAATATCAGTCCTTGAGAGTGATTTATCTTAACCTTAACTTGACTTTAAAAAGTATCACTCATGGTTCGAAATTGGAGGGAGATGGGTGCTATTTAGCCCCTGCTTGTCGCCTAGAGGATCCTGGTTAGCTTTATACCAACCTCTACCAGGATCTACTTTTGGCTCCCTAGGCCAACTAATGTCTAACAAATGCCCCTATGTGACGCCTTGGAGTGGAATTACTGTTCTCAGGGCAGTCAACCATTTGCAAGGTTTACCAATGTTTGTGACTGCACATTGATGAGAAATGCCCAAAAAGCAAAGGGGATACAATTTACTTTTTGGCTTACTGCACAAAAACCCAGACTCATTTAAAAGTGGAAAAGGTCGCTTTAATGTGACAGGCCAAAGCTTACAATCAAACGCTTAACTGGCTCCATGGCCTAACAAACTAAAGAAATATTTTAACAACCAATTAAATAAATTAAACATTTTCATTTTCATTTTCCCCCAACAATTAAATAATTAAATAACCCATTTCCTCCCTAATTATCCCTTGGACCCTACCGTCTCCTTGCCCCTTTTCCAGGCGTCCCGCTTTCTCCCAGGGGCCATGCCCCTCCAGACTCAATACCTGTTCCCCCGGGGTGACCTGCTTGTGCAAACAGCGCCACCCCATCCTTTCCCGTGTCATTCCCCCATTGTGCTTCCCTCCCCCCACATCAAAAGGGGCCATGCCCCCGGCACCAGAAAATCCCTCCCCCGAGGAGTTCTTTCTGCCCCCCCCCCAACTTTTTATCCAGTCTCCCAGCCAAGAACCCAAGTCCGCCAGGTAGTTATTATTCCCATACACGGACAAGTGTACCCCATCCTCTCTAAAGATAAGGAGACCCTCATATGCTATTTCCTTATGGTCCATGACCTGCACTGCCACCGAGGCACAAAATTTTACCATTTCTCTGTTTATCCCCTTCTTGGCCTGCTCTATTGCTCCCCCACTTCTCACTCCCCTCCACACTCATTGCGGCAACAACTTGGTCCATACACCACTGCTTGAGGCCACATTTCCCGCACCCACACTAAGTCCCTCTTCATTTTCCTTAGCAGAGCCAACCCCGTATCTCTCACCAGGTCATTCTCCCCTGCATGCATAATCACCACCTCTGGGACCCCCACCGTTCCCTCATCCCTGCCAATATAGGAAGCAGCTGATCCCACCGCAGGCCCCCCAACCCATGCCATCTCACCACCACTTCCTTGTAACTGCACCCCCGTTACCTTCCAAACACCCTTTTCTCCACCTCTTTCCCAGCCCACTTAACAATTGAATGGCCAACAAATCAAAACTTGCGCCAACTCCCCCTTCTTTCGCGCAACATCTGAAAAAGAAATTACAAAATCACTGACAAGTCAAAAATATTTCAACAACAACAGTTGGCCCACAAAGTCCTACTCCGCCTTTTCAACATTCCCCATTATCAAACTCCCTGCCGTACCCCTTGTATTTCCCAGACCTCCAACGCCCCAATCTTTTCACCTTGTCTTCTGAAAAACCCACCTGGTACCCTCAGATGCTGCGCCCATCCTAAAGGAATGAGTCCCCAAAATCCTCTGCCTTTTCTCCCACTGCCACCAGTGCCTTCCGCAATACCCCTAGCTCCTGGAACTGGGCATAAGACCTTACTCCCTTGACCCAGCCGAACCCCAGAGCCCGTTCCCTTCTGATCCGCCTTAGACCTTTTAATCTTGATGTCTAAACCTTCTTCTGTAATTTGAACATCTTCCCATTGCAGTCCCCCTAGCCCCCCTTTTCCCCGACCAACTCAGAAACCCTAAAAGCCCCCAAACAATAACCACGTAAAACAAGTCGCAAACAGCTCCCCTACAAGCAATAAACCATTTGTTCCACTTGTTGTGCCCAGTTTATTGCTTTACAGTCCTGCGTTGTCCCCCCTGCACCGGGGGCCCACGTGCACCCCCGTCCAGGCAGGCCCTTTACTTTATTACTCCTCTCGCCACTGCAACAGGGGCCAAACCTGCACCCCCGTCCATGCAGTCCCTTCCATATCACAATGTTCAAGCTCCTTGCGTCCATTACCACCTGTTTCCCCCCTGCACCAGGGGCCCTAGTGCACCCCCGTCCATGCAGGCCCCTTTTCTTCCTTACTCCACTCCACCGCTGCACCAGGGGCCAAACCTGCGCCCCCGTCCATGCAGTTCCTTCCATATCACAATCTTCAAACTACTTGCATCCATTACCACCTGTTTCCCACCTGCACCAGGGGGCCTAGTGCACCCCCGTCCATGCAGGCCCTTTAGTTTATTACTCCTCTCGCCACTGCACCAGGGGCCAAACCTGCACCCCTGTCCATGCAGTCCCTTCCATATAACTAATCCTCAAGCTCCTTGCATCCATTACCACCTGTTTCCCACCTGCACCAGGGGCCCTAGTGCACCCCCGTCCATGCAGGCCCCTTCTCTTCCTTACTCCTCTCCACCGCTGCACCAGGGGCCAAACCTGCGCCACCGTCCATGCAGTCCATTCCACATAAATTCCTCTTCCAGCACCTTGCTTCGTTGCTCCACTTTTTTTCCCCCAGCTGCACCAGGGGCCCTAGTGCACCCCCGCCCTTGCTGCACCAGAAGCGCTCCCGTACCTCCGTCCATGCAGCCTGAAACCTACTCACCTTGTCGTGCGGCAAGCGTGAGGGCTTCACCACCGTCGTCCATGCCCTCCAAACTACAGCTACCACCTCTTAACAATTTCCACCGTTACATCCCCCCTGCGGCCCTCCCCTACCTACGCGTCTTCCTCCTCACCCTTCTCCTACCCCCTTTAAGTTGCCCCCAAAAACCTTTCATCAAACCTTGCGCCCCCCCTCCTTATATGATAAACTGAGCCCGACCTACCAGCACACCCCAATTTACCTGGCATGCATTCCTTCCCCCCCACCTACTTGCCCCGCTCCTCGCCCTGACCCACTGTCCCCTGCCTGAAAACAATCTGTAACCGGATGCCGACCCGCACACCTGCTGCACTCGTGTTTAAATTTGCACATCCACCTCGTGCAGCCTTCTTTATTGAACGCCCAACATGCTGTCGAGGGCTGCCCTCTACCTCCTCCCCCCCGCTCCCTCATGGGCGGGGCGACCAAGAAAGAGCCGGAAAGGCACGGGCAGCCCACTTGCTGTGTGCAATGTCGGGGCAGACCTCGTTGGGGCCATCCATTGCAGCCAGAGATCCATGTCTATCTCCCCCCAGACCGCCTGACTGTCCTCTGCCATTCTCGCTCTGAATTCCTCATCATACCTTACCCAGGCAAAGCCCCCAAAACTCGTGAAAGCCTTCCTTATTACATCCATATATTTAAGCAGGGCCACGCAACGCTCTGGGAATTTTTCACAATACACACTGGCATAAATGATAAACGCAGACGTCCAATTCTCAATAGTCACCGGGACCCTTGGCCGTGAAGTCAGTTCCCTCTCTTCCTCCTTAGACCCCTCCTTTGCTCTCACTTCCCTATGGAGCAATTTAAAGACATCCACAAATTCCCCCGCCTGAATCTTCTCCCTGGTCGCTGCCATCAAGTGCGCCCCTAATGGTTTTGTTATCCCCATGTATGGCAATTTTTTCTCTTTTCCTTTCACTTCAACCTCCTTATCTTTCCCAGCTTGCACTTCGAGCACCAATGGCTCCACCACCTTGTCCGTTTGGACCTCCACTGAGCAAATTCTCTTCCCAGCCCCTGCGGCTCCAATGGCCTGCACACCACCTTCTTTACTTACACCTTGCAGTCCAGACCCTTCATCCCCTGTCCCCCTTCTTGTGACCCCTCTCTGCCATGCAGATGACCATTCCCTTTCCCGCTCACCTCTTTCCACACCTGCCGCCCGTGGTCTGGCGTCCACACCGATGCTCCTCCTCTCCTTTCTTAGAGGGCTCCTACTGCGGGGACAAAACATGTCAGCACTCTCCCCCAGCCAATAGTTCCCCTGACCCTTCCTCCCCGTCCACCCTTCACTTCCCTTTCCATATCCCACCTCAAACTTCTACTCTCCTCCCCCTTTCCCTTTCCGCCCTATAATCTTCCACTTCCCATTGCCCCACATATTCCCCCCATCCAACTTCATCACCCCTTAAATAGCATTGCGGATGCGAGCTCATGCCCGAGTTGAGTTGATGATCTTCTTGCGAGCCTGGGGCGTCCGCCCCGCCACTCCTTTGACGTCTTCTAGGAGGGGTTGTGGAAACCCCTGCCTGGTCCTCTTCTCTCGGGCGAGGCGTTCCGTCCTCCACCCTGAAATCCTCATTGCTAGGGGCTGTGCTGCGCCCTCTAGGCTCTCCTTGCGCTGACCGAGGAGGGGCCGTACTGAAACCCTCTACCTCCACCTGACCAGCGGGGGCTGCGCAGCGCCCTCCGCCCTCACTCCTCCTACCCGGGGGGGCCGTTCCGCGCCCCACTCTAAACTCCTCAAATGACGGTGACCTCTCCCTCCTTCTCCCACCTGCACTCTTCTGCAGGTATTTACCCCCTCTTCCACTTTGCCCTGTCACCCCCCTCTGCACCTCTTCACTGGCTCCCCTCTTATTCCTCTGAGCCACCTCATGACCCGAAATCATTTCTCCCCCTGATGCCCTCCTGTCTATCTCCTTTCTCAACTTCCCGCCCCTAGTTTCCCAAACCTCCCCTCTCCCCGCCGATGGGGTGCAAGCCACCACTGCCGCGAGAGCCCCATCTGCCGCTGCTCTACGCTGCGGCCTACCACCACTTATCTCCCCCTCCCCCGTGACCTCTCCGCCGGTGACCTCCCCTACTGCCCCCTCCCACTGGGCCCTAGATGCCATACTAATTATTTCCAAAGCCTCCCTCAGAGCCTTAGCATCAACCAGACCCTTCTTGCTGGCTCCCTGGCCCACCATCGTGCACTACTAATCTGGTTGTGCACGACATATCTGCCCCCTGAAAACGAACCTAGCAAACCTAAGCCCCCGAGCCAAAACTACCCGTGGACCTATCCCCCAAATAACAACTACTAACTTTGAAACTAGCTTTTTTTTTTTTAAACCTACTTATTTAATAAAATTACTACTTTTTATTTTTTATTTTTTATAATAAACCCCCCCACTTATCCAACCACCCCCTGCACCCGGATAGCCCCCCTTTTTCCCACTCTCTTAACGAGCTACTTCACTCAGAACACCCCCGCAGGGCCCCCCCCACCCTCCACCCCCCTTCTCAAAAACCCCTTCCTTTCCCTATACCCCCTTTTCCTACTTTCCCTCTTTCTTTTTATTACATTTCTTTTTTTTTTTTTTTTTATTATTAGGCCCCACTCCGTCAACCCAGCTCCACCGCCCGCCCCCTAGTGGCACAAACGCCGCACCGCAGTGCCTTCCTATTCCAAATGGAAACAGGAACAGGGGGAGCGGTCCCTTTAAGAGGGCCGCTCTGCCCCCTCCCTGCTGCACGCCGGCACCGCACGCGAGGGAACAGAAGCCCAGCACACGCGGGCTCACCCCCAACGGCTCCCCTCACCCGACACACTGCGTCCCCACACGAACGCGCAACGGGGCCGGCAACAGCAATGCCGAACCCTGCGGGCCCACACTACGGCCGGCGAGGGATGCCCTCCCAGCTCCCTCACGAGAAAAAGAAACTGCGGCCGCAAATGGCCCCGAACCGCCCGCCCTGCTGTATCCAACCCGCGGACGGCGGCTCCGGTAAGAGGAGGGGGGGTACCTTATGTACGGTACCCCTGACTATTCGGGGCCCGCGACCCCGCCCTCTTTATATTTATCTTTTTTTTTTTTTTTTTAAATTCAGGCGCCGACCCCCTCCCTCTGCCCTTATACCTGGCCCCCACCTCCACAACCCTGCTAGTCCCTACCTCGAACACACGCCTTAGGCCCAGCTACAGGGAAGGCTCGGGAGCAGGCGACAGGACTCCACAATCAACAAGTCCTAACCGTCGCCTGCCTCCCGAACCTTCCCTGAGCCCTTAAATACCCCCGGGAGGCGCTCTGCCCCCCACGGCCACTCGCTGGCCGTGTGCAGCGCCAAAAATTCCCCGGGGGGAAACGCTTCGCGTTCCCCCCAGGGACCCCCTTTCCACTCCAATTTAATAATTATGCTTCTATATCTTTATGGTAATCGGGGCTAAATGGGGTGGAGTCTGGTGAAGTGGCAGAGTCTGGCAAAAGGGATGGAGTAAAGCAGGCACGCAAGCACTTTGCTGGGCCTAGGACAGCAGAAATCGTAAATAAGCCACTGAGTGGCAGTCCTACTGCCCTTCACAAAACCCTTTATTAACCTGGGGTGTGGAATTGCAACCACTGAATGAAGCCATTGTTAGCTGCTGGCGCCATATACAGCACACCTACAAACTGCGGGATCACACCATCAAAACACGTGTTTGCTGAGTCCTCAATTGCAGGACTGCCGGAGACCAGTGCACTTTCCATCAGTGTCCGTCCACGATAGTCACTTCCACAGGTCATATGCAGTCCATGGCACAATCCACAGGCCAGTAAAGCCGCACCAGGGGCCACATCGGCCTAGTCCCTTGATGTTGGGGTAGAGAGCGAGACGCGGGTAGCATGGCATCCAGGCTTCGCCACACGACTTTAACAGGGCATGGGGTGACAGGATGTTACTCACTACCCTTTTCGCTGGCTATGTTCGGCCTGGCAGGAGTGTCTCTTCACTGTCGTGGGACAGGAGGGCGCGCAAGCACTCGTCACAGTTGCAACCCTGGACTGCCTCATAGCACTTCTTCCGGGTGGTGGGTTTGAGGGCTCTGAGACGTTGGTTTGCCAGACACAGATAACAGGGCGTCTGTCGAGGCTACTACTTCAACTCCCCCAGGCAGGAGTCACTGCTGCTGATGGTGCAGGTGATGTCCCAGTTTGGGGTTTTCAGGGATCGTACCGGGGGCCACAGCGGCCTGGTCCATAGATGCCGGGCCTGGCAGGGCGCACGCCAGTGGCATGGCGATGAAGCCACTTGCACAGTTCCCTCCCCCGGCAGGCGTGCAGGCCAGAGGGTGCCCACCCGTGGCAACAGGGTAACACTGGGGACAGGGTGTCGCTAGTGGCAGGATGTTAGTGCCACTTCTTATTCTCCCCTCCAGTAGGGGCCGCTGGTAGGGCACAGCCGGCATCGGGTGGCACACAAACCCACCTGTGAAGCTGCAACCCTCACAGACTTCTGCCTTTCTTGGCCCACAATACTGATGAGCACAAGGGTGGCTGGTCCACTTAAGGAACAATGCTGCCAGTGAAAGTGCTGCAAAATCATGCTCTGATGTTACATGCCAGCTTTGAATGCAAGCGCAGAGTCCTTTTGTTTCCTTAGCTCCTTTCACCCACCGCCAGCTGGGCCCGGTATTCTATTGGGGCTTCTCATCCCACATCCTCTGACATAGGAGCATTGCTTCGCTTCCCACATCCGCCGACACCGGAGCATTAGGCATCTCCCCTTGGGCGGGAGGCATGTTTATTTTCCCTTGTGCCTCCACGCCCACACAATGCACTCCACCTTTTCACCTCCACCGGCCTGGGATTTGATTGCAGATGGGGTTCCTAGCACAACGCTGCAGGGCTCTGCATGCCTGTTTTTAGTAGCACAGGTATGGACCACTCCTCCCTTTTGTCCACATCGTTCCGACATGGAGCCGGAACTGTTTTCATCGCTGCAGGGCCTGGGATCACTGCGGCGGGGGTCGGGTCGGGCCGGCACTCACCTCCTGCTCTCCTTTAACTTGACTGTCATGATATAACTCACCGCCCGCCTGGCCCTGGATCTTCGTGAGGGCTTTGGCAGGGCGGCTGTTAGGCAGAATTATATGCAGTACCGTTTGGGAACACCACACACAATTAAGACTACAAGTGACAGTACAATTTCACCTTTGGTGCAAGCCTGTACTACACAGTTAAAATGGTAGCAGTGGCTGAGCAGCCAGACATATCCCAAGAGTAAGTGAGCAGTACAAATAGTTACACAAAGGACAGCAATTATTATGATTCAGGCAAACACTGACTCAAGGTTTTCAAGTAAAAGAATATACATTTATTTCACTCTTCAGTTGTATAACATTACACTATTATAAGCAGTATAAAAATAACACTCTTAATACACCACACCACTTCCCTTACATTTCAGACAAGTAAGCTCAAAAAATGAAGTGGGAGCAAAATGGCACTCCAGCAATTTAAAAGGGAGGGAAAGACAGAAGTTAACAGAAATTGAATCACACCAACAGGTAAGTACTCGGGGCAATTGAATAAGAGAGACTACAATGATAAAATCAGATAGAGAAGGCTTAGGGCCAAAGTCAATGGTTCAAAAGTCTTTTGCTCAAGATAATACAGTTCAGTGTAGTTCGCGGCAAAAGTTCGTGCCACGGATTCCGGACGAGGTTAGTTGGTAGAAAAGTTAGTTCAAATAGAAGAGAAGTACAAGCCCTTGGATTGGAGAAAGATTGCAAACACTTTCACCGTGGCTGAACGAAACGAACAACCGGATTTGCACAATACCTTAAAACGGAGAGGAAGCTGTAGCTGAGGCAGACGTTCCTGGTAGATCCTGCAGACTCACAGCTCCTAAAGCGACTGTAGGACTGATCAGAAGTAGGAAGACTGGAGGGTCCAGCGCTACCCAGGGAAGAAACCAGCAGCAAAGCAAAGCAACAAATAAAAGGTGCGCTCCTTAAAACCCAAGCAGGGTCTGACCTTCCTGGCTATCCGGCCCACTGTAGCTCTGTACAGCGAATTCGACCAGAGGAGGGGTCCTGGCTTGCAGTTTGGGTGAACTGGTTGGTCCGACCAGCTCAAGGGAAGAAGTTTCCTGGAGGATCTTCTCTGTCGTCGGATTCTGAAGATTCGGACCTGCAGCAGGGCTTCACCAGGTGGTTCAGTCGTTGTAGGGGTCCTCTTCCATCAGCCCCTCATAGGTTCTTTCGTTCCAGTGGCGACTCTGCTCTTCCAGTCCCAGAGACCTGCTTTTTATGCAGTTGTCCATCAAAAGAAAAGAAATGAAGAGAAAAAAAAAGTTTAAAAACACAGAGACCGCAAGGACTGGGAGCCCTGCGGGGTCCATCCTCGTCGCCAATGTTGCGGGGGCGGCGAGGCCACTCGAGCCGGGCCGTTAGTGCTGGAGACAGCAGCATCTGGGTGGAGGCACAGCGCCTCAGACAGTTGCCGGAGTTCACCGGGTCTTGTAGAGAGGCAGGGCGAATCCTGCCTAGCCTGTACGGACCCTGGCCATCATGCTGGCTACAGGGCCCCACGGCACCATGGTCTGCAGGCCCATGCTCACACGGTGTGGGCCTGCAGGCCTGAAATGAGACACAGACTCAAGTCATTCCATCTTGGAGTCTGCAGCCGGTCTATTCCACATGCCTGCAGGGGATCCTTTTATTTGATTGGGCCATGACAGAGTCATGGCCCATCTTAAAAGGGTGATTGATATACATGGGAGGGTCACTCATCACAGAAGCGAGAACTGCACAAAGGGAAACCAACAAGGAACACAGACATGCCAAGACACACACGAAAGTGCTGATGTCCTGAGATAAGGACCAATGAGTTGGGGTGAAAAAATGGGCATTGCACTAGATGGAAAGCTGCCATTGCGAGGGAAAGCAGAGCTGGAGAGCAGAGCTGAGCTAGATACTTAACTTAGTGCCCTGAAGACATCCAAAACAAAAGAGGTGAAGGTTTAGAATTAATCTTAACCTCAGGCATTGCTCTGGGCAACTCTTCAGGCCATCGTTCTTTGCTTGCCAAGCCATGACAAAAGGGGAAGGTCCAGCCCAAACTGCTTGGTCACATCCTTCTGCACGAGACCACACGCAATCCCAAAGATGTTCAGCCTCATCAGTGAGGATTAGCTGTCATGGCCATGTATGTTCATTCTAGGCCCTGCACCATGTTGTTTGGAGCGAGTGGATTTCTGCAGTCCCCTTTCATACAGTGGGAGCTTTGAATCCCAAAGACTGGAATCAAAGGTCTGGTCCTGATGCCCTGCTTGTAGCCCCCTGATATTCATTTCACAGCCATTTAAGGGACAAACATGAATTTCGAGGCCCGCAGTTTTCCACAGTGCAGCTCCAACTGGATTCCACGTGAGGCTCTCTGTGGAGTGCAGGTCAACTGTCCCAGTATGCAGTAAGGACTAAAGAAGGCTGACACTGAGCTTGTGCAATAGCAGTGAATCAGGGCGGTGCCTCCCCCACTTCCATCATTTGACACCCATGAGGGTGCTTTGTTAGTGGGACTGCGCTGGACAATGTGCACAGGCCTTCTTGCCACAAGAGAAACAGACCAAGGCTTGAACTGGTCAATGTTGACCCCTTTGCTAAGCAAAGTTGTGCATGAGGTGCCCTGGTCCTTGCTGAACACCAAAGATCACAATGACTATAGCGCAGCGACAGCTGTTCTCAAGGCGCTCTTTCATCCACAGGACCATTCCGAATGATTATTTTTATTTGTATTTATTCAGCAATGTGGATGCCATGGTGCCATGCCCAGATGCTGATGGAATTCCTTGGGTGGGTTCCTTTACCATATGCAATGATTATCTGGTTGAAGATACACCAGGTAGGGTAGTATAATGGGGCACAGAGAGAGCCGAGGCTATGGAACAGACTTACATGTGATGTACACCAAGGGCCTAGTGCCAGAATCTGTCGGTGCAATTTATATATATGCATTTGTGTCGGACATTGCCAGGAGAGGTGGGCTGGGGGGTCAGTTGTGGAGGGGTAGTGTGGGGTAGGATCCCCCCTATACCCAGCTAGCAAGTGGAGCTTGAGTGGGGTCTTGCTTCCACTAATGGGCTGCCTTTGATGGCTGGGGGGGGGGGGCTTTCCAGGGGAAGGCGGCGAGGTGAGATAAGTATAGGAAGATGGAGCAGGCACATGGGGGTCGGGAGATAAAGGTTGTGGAAAGAGGAGGGTCGCAGAAGTGGGACGTGGTCCCATGGGTTAGGCTGGGTGGGGTGATGGGACTGGGGAGACCACCTGCTCCTTTATGAAGGGCTGGGAAGATATAGATATAGGCTTCCCTCAGGCTCCCCAGTGCTCCCCAGTTCATCACTTATTTAAGGAAAGCCACCCCTTCACTGAGTCCTTGGGGTCACCAAGACCGGTCAGAAGTGGAACATAACAGGGATGAGAACGATTAAAAAAAGGAAAAACCGAGGTAGGAACAAGAGACCAAGGAGCTCAGCAGAGGAGAAGCATTTGGTAGCGAAAGAGGGAGGCTCGTTGGGCCAGGGATTCCTTCTCCTGGAGAAAGAAGCCCACCCAGTCACCCAGTCACTCACTAGGGAAACACCTTAGCCACTTCCAAATCAGCCTGGCAACCCATGACCTGTTGAGCTTCGCCAAACCTCCCATTCCCAACAACTTAATGCCCCATGTCCTCAACATGGAGGAACATGGGAAGACTTTATGTGGACATCCATGGTCACCATCAAGCCAGTATCTACAACACTACCCAGGAATTTGCCAGCAGAACACTGGCCAGCACCAAGGACACAAACAGGCAGATACTGGCTATTATTATTATTAGTATGGTATTTATTGAGCGCAGACCTAGCTTCCAGACGCAGCAGAGCGCTTTACAGAGGTACACAACAATACAGATGCATAACAGAGAGCTCTTCAGGGATAATAACAAAACTGATATACAGGATATATAGGATACAGAGGGGCACAGAGGAGGGGGTACAGCTGTACAGGGTGGCGGGGAGGAGAGGAGCGGGCTGGATGGCGTCTAGTGAGTCAGATTGCGCCGGGGGGCAACGTGATGGCCTATGTGTTGAAGAGAGACTCCTTGAAGAAATGGGTCTCGAGGTCTTTTATAAACTGTAGGAGCATGGGGGCAAGTCTGATGCTGACAGGGAGGAGTTTCCATAGTTTTGGGTCGTAGGCAGAGAAGGCTTGTTTTCTGATCTTTCCCTTTTTGCAGCAGCGGATTTCAAGTCTGCACGTGTCCTGGCTTCTGGTGGTTCGCTGTCCGCCGAAGATGCTAAGCTTCTCCATGAGGTAGCTGGGTGACTTGAGGGCGACTGCCTTATAGATGATGCAGCAAGGTTTGAAGGTGATTTGTGCGTGCAGTGGCAGCCAGTGAAGGTCGATGGGGGGCGAGGTGATGTGGTTGTATCTGCATAGACTCTTGATGGGGCATGCAGCCGCGTGTAGCACACGTCTCAGGGGCAGAAGGTAAGATGACGGGAGGGCTTCGAGGAGGGCATTGCCTCCATCCAGGTGAGATAGGACCAGTGCTTGAACAGTGGATCTAAAGCTGTTTGAAGGGAGGAAGGGCTTGGCTTTCCGCAGGAGGGAGAGCCGATACAAGCTGTCTGAGGCTATGGGACCTTCATGGGAGGGAGCCAGTGCAGGGGCCCGCAACCTGGACGCAAACCACATTCTACAATTCTTTACCATAGGAATTGTCTGGCTGCCACTGAGCACCTGCCGACGAGCCTGGAGACTAGGTGCTCCGCGGATGCCGGAGAGAGATCCGCTGGTCAGACACCCAGAGTTGCGGGGTATAGCAGCGCCCAACACATTGAAAATTTGACAAGATGGCAAACCGCTCTCATAGGCTCAGTCCACAGCCCATTCACACGATCACAAACAACTAACTACCCCGCAAAAGGGAACACAACACACCTACTTTCCCCCTTCTGTCTACCTTGGTAATGAAAGGCCCGACCCTACTCATCTGAAGTATCTATGCTGCATATGACCGGAGGCAATCGCTTTTGCAGCTTCCAGTTGGATGGTGCGGTCTGCTGAAGTATATTCAGGTGCAGGTAAGGCGTTGTGACACTTGCAGGGATATATGGCGCACTGTTGTAGTTTCATGGGCCCTTTAGGTACTTACTCTGTCGCAGTTCCAGAAGACTGGGAAGTAGGGGGGTAAGGGCCCTCTTCTGTTCCCCAGGGCCCAACCTGCGATTCTGCAGCACACAGGTACTCCTGCCCAAGGCGCAGACGTGTATGGTGTAGACCTTCCCTGTCATGTAATCCTGGCTACTTCATTGGTGGGGTGAAACTGCGCTGTTGCAGGTACCTTTCCTGGGAGTTTTCTTTCTGCAACCTGAAGGTATTCCTAGATTTTGGTTACCATATCTTAGCCAACCAAATAAGGGAGGTGCTCCCAGTGACAATGCTCCTGTGACCTAGCACTGGAATGGGTGTTTGGGTCAAAGTGTACAACTGAAAACATATATTTCATGCTTCTAGGTAAGAAGGTGTGGAGAGCTCATGACTTCCTATACATCATATTTTACTTGCATATAATATGTTAATGTTAATGTTAATGTTAATGTTAAAGGTCATTTGTACCGCGCACTATCACCACCGGAGTGGTCCCCTGGCGCTCTGGCGGCCCTGAAAGAGGGGGGGGATGGTGGGTTAGTGGGTGGAGGCTGGAAAAGTGCAAGATTGCAGTGATGTGCTGTTGGCAGCCTCAGCCCGGTGGTTCCGTCGGCTGGGCCTGGGGTGTATGCGGCCGGTAGTCGTCGTGTGCTGATGTGCGAGTCTATGTGTTTTTTTGTTTTGTTGTTGCAGTGTAGTGAAGTTCGTGCGGTTTGCTGCGCTAGAGGTTTGTGGTTGTGTTTGGTTTGGAGTTTGAGAGGTGTATGCAGAGAAGGAAATTGTTAATGGTATTCGTTAGTCATCTCTATCCTGGACTGAAACCGGTTGGGCTCGTGTAATCTTACCCGACGGGATGCTTGTACACCCTGAGCCTCAGGAGGTACGTGCCCGATTTTCCATTCGAGGCCGTTTGAGGATCTAGCTGTCCCCTCCGCCCGCTCCCTTAATAACCTTGCATGCTCCTCCCCCCCTCCACATGACTAGCGCCGCTGCTATTGTCCATACACCCGGTTGTGTGGTGATTGGTGGTATCTTGTCTGTTCCACAGCCTCGTGGGACCTAGTTGTGGCTGTGAGGGCGGTGGGGGATGGTAAGGGTTGGCTGGAGTAGTTGTATCCGTTTCTCTGGGTCTCGCGGGTGGACCCCTGTGTCCAGCGTCAGCCCTGCTGGTGCCCAGGGTACTTCTGTCGGTTCTAGCGGTTTGTCACTGTCCTTTTTTGATGATTCGTTTGTCTTATTGTTGTTTCGGTTTTAGTCTCCGGTGTTGAAGAGGTAGGTTTTTAGTAATTTTCTGAATTTAAGGTGTTCTTTGGTGTTCCTTATCAATTTTGGGATGTTGTTCCAGGTTTTCGCGGCTAAGTGGTAGAAAGCGGTGCCTCCGAGTTTCTTCTTGATGTAAGGTTTTTGTTCCAGTCGGATTTCGTTGGTTGACCTGAGTGGTCTCGTTGGCTTGTAGATTGTTATTTTTTTTTGTAGGAATTCGGCTCCTTGTCCGCTGATTGCCCTGTGCGTTATGCACATTGTTTTGAAGATGATACGCTGTTTTACTGGGAGCCAGTGTAGTGTTTTTAGGGCCGGGGTGATGTGGTCTCTTCTGGATAGTTTGAGGAGTAGTCTGGCTGCAGTGTTTTGGATCCGTTGTAGCTTCTTCATTAGGTTTTCCGGAATACCTAGGTAGAGGCTGTTTGCATAGTCGATACTTGACATGATGAGGCCGAGGATGGTGAGTGTTTTGTGTGTGAAGGAGAGGAAAGGTAGTATTTTTCTTGCCGTGTGGAGGAGGAAGAAGCATTTCTTGACTGTTGCGTTTATTTGCGGTTCTAAGGTTAGGGTGTTGTCCATCAGGATTCCCAGATTTTTTTACTACCTTAGATGGTGATGGTATAGATCCCATTTCTGTTGGCCACGGGATGGCGGTTTCCTTCTCTTGGTCTTTGGATATGATCATGATTTCTGTTTTTCCTGGGTTGATTTTCAGGTTGTTGGCATTCATCCAGTTGAAGACTTCTTTTAGACAGTCGGTTAGGTTTGAATGATCGGCTTGGGTGTCTTCGATCTTGTAGATGATTTGAGTGTCGTCTGCATAGTTGTAGCATTTGATGTTGCGTTTCTTGAAGATTCTTATTACAGGGGTTTGGTAGATGTTGAAGTACAATGGAGATAGTGAGGATCCTTGTGGTACTCCACAGTCGTTGACTCGTGGGGTGGATTTGAAGGGTTTGATCCAGACGGTTTCAGTTCTGTCTGCTAGGAATGATTTAGTCCAGCGTAGCGCTGTGTCTGTTATGCCTATGTCTTCTAGTCTTTTGGCTAGGGTGTCATGGCTAACTGTGTCGAAGGCTGCTGAGAGGTCGAGCAGGATAAGGGCAGATGTTGTGTTGGAGTCTGCGTTTGTTTTTAGGTCATCCCAGATGGATAGTAGTGCTGTTTCTGTACCTCTTGTGGGTCTGAAGCCGACTTGAGCTTGGTCTAGCAGGTGGTGTTCTTCAACGTATTCTTGGGTTAGTTTGTATACGTAGGTTTCGAGGAGTTTGGCTGGGTAGGGGATGTTGGAGATTGGTCTGTAGTTGGAGAGGTCATCTACGTCCCCGCTTGTGTTTTTCAGAAGTGGTTTGATGTAAGCCGATTTGAAGATCCTTGGTACTGTCCCTGTTGCCAGTGATAGATTTAGAAGGTTTCTGAAGTATTCTGCTGGTGTTCCTTGTCCGAGGATTGATTTGTAGATGTCCGGGGGGCAGGGATCCATCGGTGAGCCCGCTTTCTTGCTGTGTTTTATTAGCATTGCGAATGCCTCTGCTGATATTTGAGGGTAGTTATTGAGTTTGTGCTGCGGTTCTGATTTGGGTTCGTTTGGTTGTAAGTCGCTGCTGGTTGGTCTCTGTTGGATGGTTTGTCGGATGTCATTGATCTTCTTTTTGAAGTGGTCTGCAAGGTTGTTGCATAGTTTCTCCGAGGGGGTTGGGGTGTTGTCACAGCCTGGTGGGTTTCTCATTTCTTTAATGATACGGAACATTTCTTTTTGTGTGTTGGTGGCATTTGTGATTCTGTCATCATAATGCTTTCTCTTTGCCTTTTGAATTTCCTTCTTGTATGCGCGAATGTGCTTCTGGAACATTGTTTTTTTGTCTGGATTGTAATCTTTCCTCCATTCAGTTTCCATCTTTTTGTTTTCCTTTTTCATGGTGCTTAGTAGTGGGGTAAACCATTTTGCCATTGCTCTTTTTTTTGATGGTGTGAATGGTTTTTCTGGGGCCATCTTGTCGATTGTATCTGCAATCCATTTGTGTAGTATCTCCGCTTTCCTGTCTAGGTCAGCTAGCTCTAGTTCTGTTGTTGAGGGCTTGGTTAACTCCAGTTGTTCGAATAGGTTGCCTTTTTTGACGTCTTTCCAGTTTCTTTTTGTGGTGGCTGTGAGTTTGGGAGGTTGGATGTAGACTTGAGTAGGCAGAGTGATTACGAATGGGATGATGAGATGGTCACTCCACAGTATTTGTATCGGCGGTGCCATGGTGATGAGTTTTTCCTCTGCGACTATTGCGTCCAAGGTGTGTCCTGCCGAGTGAGTTGCCCCTTTTACTAGTTGTCGTAGTTTCATGGTGGCGAGTTGTTCAATCAGTGAGTTTTGGGAGTTGGCATGACTGTCTTCGAACCAGATGTTGAAATCCCCCAGTATGATTAGGTGTTCGTGGTTGATGGCTATGTTGGTTATGGCTTCTATGAAGTTGTCGACGAAGGATGCATCATAAGTTGGGGGTCTGTACACCAGGATGAATGTTATGTTGGTTTTTGGGCTAGTTGTTAGGTGTATGACCATGGACTCGCAGTTGGGGATGTTGAGTGGTTCGTCTGTTCTTATTGTTAGCTGCTCTTTAAATGCTATTGCGATGCCTCCTCCTTTTCTGTTTTTCCTGTTTATTTGAAGGCATTTAAAGTTTGCTGAGAGGCAGCTTTGGAGTGTGATTTTGTAGTTGTCGTCTAGCCAAGTTTCTGTGATGAAGAGGATGTCGATGCCGTTGTCGTCGAGTAGGTCGAAGATCTCTGTAGAGTGTTTTGACATGGATCTTGCATTTATTAGATTGCAGTGGAGTTTAGAGGTGTAGCTTGGTTTGCCTTTTTTTGTTAGGGTCGTTTTCTGATCTTGTTCAGGAGCAGGTTTCGGGTTGTCAGCGTTCTCAAGTAGTACTTCTAGGTTTAGCCTAGGGTTTTTGTTTTCATCTGGTTCGTCTTCCAGGGGACATGGTTGTGGGTTGGGGGTTCTTCTTGCTTTGGTGATGTATGGTGTTATCGCTTCAGTTGTGCGCATGTTGTATCTGGTGGAGTTTGTCATTCTTCGTGATGTTGGTAGGTTGTTCAGTGTAGTTGGTTTTGGCGTCGCGTTGTTTCGATCTGGTGAGTAGGTCTCAGTGAGGTATGGAGTTTGGTAAAGGGATTTGTCTCTTCTTTCAGTGTTGGTCCGATCTTTGAACCTGTCTGTGGGGGTGTGTTCTGTTGTTGCGGTTCTTAGCTGAAGTTTCAGGGTGTTTGTTCTTTCTTCTCTTCTTTCCCTCTGGGTGGGTCGTTTGCGCGGCATTGTATGATTCTGAGTTGTTTTAGTTTAGTTGTTGTCTTGGTCGGGGTGTAAGGGTGGAGTTAAGGGTTGTATAGTTATGTAGTTGGGTTCTAACAGTGGCTCTCTTTAGTCTCCGTCTCCCTTAGCGACAATGCAGATTTGGGCACGGCGGCCCTGCTAAGTTTGAGACACCTGTATAGTGTGGGAGTGGCCTATCAGTGCAGTTTGGAGAACAGACAGTGCACTTTGGGCACGGCGGCCCAGCTAAATTTGAGGCAACTGTATAGAGGGAGAGGGGCCTATCAATGCAGTTTGGGGGACAGACAATGTAATTTGGGCGTGGTGGCCCTGCTAAGTTTGAGGCACCTGTATAGTGGGAGAAAAGCCTATCAGTGCAGTCTGGAGAACAGGCAATGCAATTTGGGCATGGCGGCCCTGCTAGGTTTGAGACACCTGTATAGTGTGGGGTGGCCTATCAGTGCAGTTTGGAGAACAGAAAAATACACTTTGGGCAAGGCCGCCCTGCTAAGTTTGAGACATCTGTACGGTGTGGGAGAGGCGTATCAGTGCAGTTTGGAGAACAGACAATACACTTTGGGCACGGCGGCCCAGCTAAATTTGAGACAACTGTATAGAGGGAGAGAGGCCTATCAATGCAGTTTGGAGAACAAACAATGCAATTTGGGCACGGTGGCCCTGCTAAGTTTGCGACACCTGTATAGTGGGAGAAAGGCCTATCAGTGCAGTTTGGAGAACAGGCAATGCAATTTGGGCACGGCGGCCCTTTTATCTGCTAAGTTTGAGAGACACCTGTATAGTGGGAGAGAGGCCCGTCAATGGAGCTTGGCGAACAGACCGTGCAATTTGGGCAAGGCGGCCTTCTATCTGTTACGTTTGAGAGACACCTGTATAGTGTGGGAGTGGCCTATCAGTGCAGTTTGGAGAACAGACGATACACTTTGGGCACGGCGGCCCTGCTAAATTTGAGACACCTGTATAGTGGGAGAAAAGCCTATCAGTGCAGTTTGGAGAGCAGGCAATGCAAATTGGGCACGGCGGCCCTTTTATCTGTTACGTTTGAGTGACACCTGTATAGTGGGAGAGAGGCCTATCAATGCAGTTTGGAGAAACAGACAATACACTTTGGGCACGGCGGCCCTGCTAAGTTTGAGACACCTGTATAGTGGGAGAAAAGCCTATCAGTGCAGTTTGGAGAGCAGGCAATGCAATCTGGGCACGGCGGCCCTGCTAGGTTTGAGACACCCGTACGGTGTGGGAGTGGGCTATCAATGCAGTTTGGAGAACAGACAATGCACTTTGGGCACGGCGGCCCTGCTAAGTTTGAGACACCTGTATAGTGGGAGAAAGCCCATCAGTGCAGTTTGGAGAACAGACAATACACTTTGGGTACGGCGGCCCTGCTAAGTTTGAGACACCTGTATAGTGGGAGAAAAGCCCATCAATGCAGTCCGGAGAACAGACAATACACTTTGGGCACGGCGGCCCTGCTAAGTTTGAGACACCTGTATAGTGGGAGAAAAGCCCATCAATGCAGTTTGAAGAACAGACAATACACTTTGGGCACGGCGGCCCTGCTAAGTTTGAGACACCTGTATAGTGGGAGAAAAGCCCATCAGTGCAGTTTGGAGAACAGACAATACACTTTGGGTACGGCGGCCCTGCTAAGTTTGAGACACCTGTATAGTGGGAGAAAAGCCTATCAATGCAGTTTGGAGAACAGACAATACACTTTGGGCACGGCGGCCCTGCTAAGTTTGAGACACCTGTATAGTGGGAGAAAAGCCCATCAATGCAGTTTGGAGAACAGACAGTACACTTTGGGCACGGCGGCCCTGTTAAGTTTGAGACACCTGTGTAGTGGGAGAAAAGCCCATCAATGCAGTTTGGAGAACAGACAATACACTTTGGGCACGGCGGCCCTGCTAAGTTTGAGACACCTGTATAGTGGGAGAAAAGCCCATCAATGCAGTTTGGAGAATAGACAATGCAATTTGGGCGCGGCGGCCCTTCTATCAAATGCAGTTTGGGGCAACGGGGTTAGGTATCTGGTGTAAAGCTGTACCTCTCCCAACCCCGGCCCTCCTACCTTACTGGTCCTTGTAGTCGCTGGTTGACGGCTGGTCACTGGGGTGGCTTCCCCTGCAGACACCTGCTGACACTTCCTGGAGTTGCCTCTGTTGGAGTCGCCCTTGGCCTCGGGGCCCTTAGCCGCTGGGGGCTGCCGGGCAAAATGGGCAAAATGGAGGTCGGGGGCCGCAAGCACTCACCTGCCGATGATTTTTTTTTAGGAGGCAGTGGGCGCCTGCAGCGCGGGTCGCTAGACCCTGGGCCCGGAAGCCCAGTAACCAATCACGGGCGGTGGGCGGGTTGGGAGGCGGGAGGGAGCAGGGACACGCTCGGGGAAGGGATGCGGGATGCGGTGGGAAGGGGGGTCAGCGGGGCAAAATGGAGGTCGGGGGCCGCAAGCACTCACCTGCCGATGATTTTCAAGCCATGTCCTTCAGTTTCAGAATCGTGGCATGCGCCAATGTTTCCAAATAAGGAAATGGGCAGTTATCATGACGCGTCACTTTCTTAATCATGACATATCCAAATGTTTCATAATGCGCAGAGCCTGACCATGCATGTCTACTAGTTGCATGATTATGGCACGTCCTTCGGTTTTCTGATTGTGACATGTCCCACCAATCATGCCATTCCCCGAGCCGCCATGTTACGTCTCTCTGCCTTTGCTCTGGCCCCATTTTCCTCTCTCACTTCACCCTAATGCACCTACGACTTGCTTTGCTTGGGCCTGCCTTTGCTCAGTCTGGCGGGCCATGACCGCACACACTCCCTACAGCCCCACTCCTAGACCTACCCCACTACACATCCTTACACACAGCCCTCATTGCCTCTAATACAAGCACGTTCCCCCCTCGCTGTCCCATAAACACACATCACTCACAGGGGCCCGCATAGGCACAACTGTGCCCCTCAGTTGCCCCTCCCATCCATTGGTTCACATACTCGCACGTGTTATGTTATGTTTAACTTCATTTGTAAAGCGCACCTACATCATCTAGGGCATCATGGCGCTAATGAGGTTAGAACTGAACAAGGAGCCCTGAGGAGAAACCCGAACAAGGCTCAAGCTGCAAACAGGAAAGTCTTCAGGGCCCGCTGAAGGAGAGGCGGTCGACCGTCTCACAAAGAGACTGTGGGGTGGAATTCCATAACTGGGCCGCCACTACCGAAAACACACGGCCACCCACACAATATTTGAATCGGGGTACAACGAGCCGCAGGGAGGTGGAGAAGCGCAATGGATACGAGGGGATGTAGTGACTAAATTTGGCTTGCAAATATTCAGGCCCTTTTGCATAAAAGGCCTGATGGGCCATGCATAAGGCTTTAAACTTGACTCGCTTGGCCACAGGAAGCCAATGCAGAGTATTCAACATCGGAGAGGCAGAGGAACAATGAGTGGCCCCAACAGCCACCCTAGCGGCAGAATTTTGAAGAATTTGCAACCACTGGAGAAGAAAAGCTGGTTGAGCAAGAAACAGGGCCTTGCTATAGTCCAAAGATCCAGATGTTAAGGACACAACCTTGGGGTGAAGTGGAGAGGGGAGATAAGGTTAAACCTTATGAAGAATGCACATTTGATAATTAACTGACTGTCAGACTGCGCTGACCTGGTCCTTCATTGACAGTGTGGCAGAGAGGTTCACGCCCAGGTACTTGTGAACTGGGGAAGTCGAGGGCAGAGGGCCAAGTTCAGAAGGCTGAGAACCACCCAGAAGATTCCGGCGTGGAGCCATATATAAGCACCTCCTGTTTTTTCTCCATTAAGGCAAAGCCAATTTTTTCCCATCCAACGGTTGGCTGCCCAGAGACAGGAGCGGCACTGCTCAGAAGTAGCTAGCAGAGATAGATCAAGCCGCACCAGAATAGGTAAAACACTGAAAACCAAAACAGTGACTCAGTTTAACCAGTGGAAGAATATACAGATTGAAAAGAAGGGGGGGAAAGAGCAGAGCTTTGGGGAACAACACACGTGAGGAGTCTAACAGCCAAAGGAAAAGGGGAGAGACTGAGAACGACGAGACAGGAATGATCCAAAATAGTTCAGTAACCCGGCCTGAGATGCCAGCTGAAGACAGCATTTCCATAAGGATGCCATGATCCGCTGTGTCAAATGCGGTGGCAAGGTCCAGCAGGATCAGGGCCCCAATACCACCCTTATCCACAATCTGGGCTAAGTCATCAGCTACAGACACCAGGACTAAGTCTGTTCCCTGACCGTGCCGGAACCCCGACTGAAAAGGGTCGAGGAAACCAGAGTCCTTAAAAAAAGGAGCAGAGGAGGGGGGTAACCAAGACTGCAAGGAGCTTTAATAGGGAACGAGAGAAGAGAAATAGGCCGGAAATTAGAAGGAATGGAAGGGTCCAAGTTAGGTTTTTTAGAAGGGGAATAATCGGAGCATGCTTGAGTGTAGCCGGAATGTGCGCATTGCGAAAAGATGCGAGGGATGATGTCTTTAAGGATGCTGAGCAGATTGGCATCAGCAGGAAAACAGGATGGGGTAGCTTGGAACAAACTTCCTCTGGATATAAGAGAAAGTCAAGCAACACATTCTTTCAAGAAGAAACTGAAAACCTACCTGTTTTGCTAAAGTTAGCAAAGGTGCATACAAATTACCGTAGCCTAGGGTCTTTTTTTGGTTTCCTTATTGTCTTCCATTGCTCTGTACGTCTTGTTACATGTTGCGCCCTTAAGCCTACGGGTAATCGGTTTGTGGGGTAGAAATGTGAAAGTAAAGTAAAGGGGTAGTGCCGGAGGCCGAGGGGTAGGAGAAACATTAACAAAAAAAGGGATTACCACATGGTCAGACTAAATAACTGGCAAGTGGGCAAAAAGCATAACCGGAGGGGGAGGGGCAAAAATAAGTTTGAGTATTGCCCAAACAATGTGTAGGCCCCACCACTAATTGGGACAAACAAAGGTCTGTGAAAACGGAGATAAGGCGGTCCGCCTGCACATCACGAGGGTCATTAGGGTGGAAATTCAAATCCCCAAGGACTATCAGAGTCCCATACCAATGTCTAAGAACTGCCACCATCTCAGATATGGCAAGATAGAAGCCAGGGTCCAGGCCTGGTGGCCGATCACATGCCGCACTCCTTTTGCCTCCTGGACAAACCTCACAGCTCTCATCTTTACCTTATTAGGGTGCATGCATTCACCATTCCTGCTTGCTCTCACCTATCCATCTCACCCTACTTAATCACTGCCCCCATCTTTACCTTCTTAGGGCACATGCATTCCCCATTCCTGCCTTGCTCTCACCTACCCATCTCACCCTACTTAATCACTGCCCTCATCTTTACCTTCTTAGGGTGCATGCATTCCCCATTCCTGCCTTGCTCCAACCTATCCATCCCACCCTACGTAATCACTGCCCTCATCTTTACCTTCTTAGGGTGCATGTATTCCCCATTCCTACCTTGCTCCAACCTATCCATCCAACCCTACTTATCATTGCCCTCATCTTTACCTTATTAGGGTGCATGCATTCCCCATTCCTGCCTTGCTGTCGCCTATCCAACCCTACTTAATCACTGCCCTCATCTTTACCTTCTTAGGGCACATGCATTCCCCATTCCTGCCTTGCTCTCACCTATCTATCTCACCCTACTTAATCACTGCCCCCATCTTTACCTTCTTAGGGAGCATGCATTCCCCATTCCTGCCTTGCTCTCGCCTATACCTCCCACCCTACTTAATCACTGCCCTCATCTTTACCTTCTTAGGGCACATGCATTCCCCATTCCTGCCTTGCTCTCACCTATCCATCTCACCCTACTTAATCACTGCCCCCATCTTTACCTTCTTAGGGAGCATGCATTCCCCATTCCTGCCTTGCTCTCGCCTACCCAACCCACCCTACTTAATCACTGCCCTCATCTTTACCTACTTAGGGCGCATGCTTTCCCCATTCCAGCCTTGCTCTCGTCTACCCATCCCACCCTACTTAATCACTGCACTCATCTTTACCTTCTTAGGGCGCATGCATTCCCCATTTCTGCCTTGCTCTCACCTATCCATCCCACCCTACTTAATAACTGCCCCCATCTTTACCTTCTTAGGGCGCATGCATTCCCCATTCCTGCCTTGCTATCGCCTACCCATCCCACCCTACTTAATCACTGGCCTCATCTTTACCTTCTTAGGGCGCATTCATTCCACGTTCCTGCCTTGCTCTCGCCTATCCCCCCACCCTACTTAATCACTGCCCTCATCTTCTCCCACCGTTGTTCCTGCTACAGGAGGGGTGGAGTCCAGAGGGACATCTTTTGTTCTCTGTGCACACATGTATCACATCTTTTTCAAGGTGTCTGGGACTCTCAGGCAATCCTGGCAGCTGCTCCCCAGTGAATGAGAATCTGGGTTGTACCACTCATCATTTCATGCCCTTCATTCAGTAAATGTAAATAGAAGGAAAGCCGTTTCTCCACCCACACAATTTGAGGGGGTGCCGAGTCTAATGCTCGACCCACAGAGCTCGTTTCTGTAACTGCTCATTAGCAAGCAGGTGCTACTTTGGACTGGTAGACCCTTTAAACAGGTAGGTCGACCTGTCCAGCTGGTGGATCACTTAGTGATAAGCAGGGACCCCAACCTAGAAGCTAAGGAAGGGGCTGGGGGTAATGCATGTTGGGGGTATAATTGGAAGGTGGTGTGAGGAATTCGACCATCTGCAGCTTTTTTGATTTTTTTAATGATGTAAATGAATGATAGGAGATCAGCCTCCGAGAAATGTGCGAGGCCATTCCGCACACATTTCATCTGCTTCCCGCACAAAACGCATATGCACGTGTACTCCGGGGAGACACAGCCTACAGGCTCCGTCCTCCCCTGTCATATTCAACTGGAATGTGACAGCCTCGGGTACATCAAAGCATCTCAAGAAGGGGGAAAGGCACACCTTCCTCCAGCCATGGGCAGCCTAATTCAAATATCAAAGGTTCCATGGATCTGCATTCCTTTTGTCTACTCCGGCTAGTGGCAGTGCATACTAACAAGATAATTGAAGCAAGCCTGAAGGGGCTTGGTTGCTGGATAGACAATGTGTCAAAGTGAAGATAGTTCCCGCCTCTCTGTATGAAAGGCAGTGAATGGCCTGTCTTGGCCCAGCAGTTACTGCAGGTGTCCCTGCAGAGCAGACCCCTTTCATAGGGGAGAAGTATGTGAATTGGGGGAGACAAGAAGCCTGCTCTTGTAAACCTCTTGTGGTTGATCCTCCCAAAGTCCCTGACTTTCCTCCTCATCCTCCTCACCTGACAGACTCAAGTCTGGAGTTGCAGATGAAAGGGGTCTTTGGGCTCCATAATCCTTCTTCTTTCTTCCTTTTTTTTCGTAGAATGTGTCTCTCTCTCGGAAGGAAGCCACAGTGGAACGCTGTCCGACAGCACAACCTGTGACTTCTCTCCCGAGAGGGACAGATTGGGGGAAAAAGCCTATTCAGGCACAAAAACCCAGGTTGCAAAGTACCCGATGTCGAAGATCCGACCTCTCCAATGCAGAGTGGAAAATGGGCTACGCAGACTCCACGGAGAAGAAGGTAAGTGTGTACCCAACGTAAGTAACCCAAGTACGGTAACAAACTACTGGTCCAGAGTATTGTGAAAATCCACAAAGATGTGGAATCAGGAACGCAACACAAAACAGAAGTAAGAAAAGATGAGAGAATGGCAAGCGCAAAGGAGAGAAACAAACAGGAGCGCGAGAGCACGAAGAAACAACTCTCCGCGAGGAAAGGCGGAGCGGGAAGGAGAGACAGGCGTCCCCGGAGGAGCACAACAGAGCCCAGGAGATCGGTACACCCGGAGGAGCGCCGGGAGCGGAATGTGAGGGGTCAGACGTACCAAGTGGAAAAAAACAGAGAAAAAGAGAAAGTAAACTAGCGTTGTGGTAACAGAGAAAAAGCACAGCCGCAACGAGGCTGACCAAGCAGGGTTGCAACGCACAGCGCCCAGGGAGGTCGTGGCTAATATGCCTCCCTGGATGTTGTAGCCGCAACGCTATGTGGAAAAAAATGTGGTGAGTCTCTAATGGCCGCGACATAGCCGTACATGGGACCACAGACTCCATGGCATGCGGCGCATGACAGCTCTTGCCACATACTTCAACCTGCGATTTAACATACGGCTCAGTTAACCAGAGAGACACTTTGATCTACAACAGACAGGAAGATTGGTGGGACTTAGGTATATGTTGTCAACCCTTGTCTGTCCTGTTGCAGAGTACTCTGGTCCTGACCTCATGCATAACAGAAGATTGTTGGTGGGGACTGTAAGGAACTCATTGTGGCAACAGTAAAGACAGACACAAGTGATCACAGTTCGAAGGGTGTTTATTGAGCTATAAATGCAGGGTGGAAAATGCCTAACCTAAATCTAAGATGGGAGCAAGCATCGACAGTCAAATGAAAAATAAGGCAGTCCTTGTGGCGTCGTCATTATAATAAAAGGGCTTATACTAAGAAAAAGCTATTGCCAATTACTTACAACTAATTACACAAAGGATGTCAGATAAGGGTTCAATAAAGAAATAAGTGTTCACAAATAATAAGTCAGGATGTCATTGCCAGGGGTCTACATTCCCCATGTTTTTAGCACGGGACAAGGTGGGACCTTGGAGCACAGCACACGCTCGAGCCTTCTCAGCATGAGTCAACAGTTCTGCATCAGCTATCTGGTTTTTTGACGGTCAAGTCTCTTTTCAATCAAGTCTCTTGCCCTCGAGGCCTGATGTATCCAACAAACAAAGAACCACAAAATTCAGCTTCTCCTATACCTTGCGTGATGGCTTCACCCCTGGGTCCCCCTCTTCCGGGCATGGACCTTTCACCAAATTGTATTAAAAACAATCAACTAAACAGTTTCTTTTTCTCAATGATCTTTGGTTGACAACTTTTTACTACTGGATCTCCCTCGGCCGGGCTCGGACCCAACTGACAAGGGGAACAATTCACTTCCCCTAGTCTTCAAATACTTCTTGTATTCACGAATCTTAAATGTCCATTTAAACAGTTCTTTGGGCTTTGCTACTGGTTGTCGGCTTCCCTCTGCCGCGTTCACTGATGCCAACCTTCACGACACACAGTGTAGATGCTAGTTTCTCCATACGAGACTCATCTCCCTTTCTTTCATCAATATCTGTCGGTCAAAGACTTCACAAGTCATAATGGCCCTCATTACGACCCTGGCGGAAAGTAACTGACCTGACCGCCATAGCGTAAATAGCGTTTCCGCCATTGCACGACGGAGTAAAGTGCGGCTAATTCCGACCCATCGGGCACGAGCACTACGCCATGGCGGAAGTGCAAAGTCCGCGATGGCGGAAATGTCCCCAAAACGCCCCTCACCGCCGTCGTACGGCGCCCTAGGTGCAATTCCGCCACCCATCATAGCGGTCACCGTAATGAGCGGCAATCGGAAAATACGGTGACCGTAAATATACGGAAACGGAAGTAAAAACATGGTCCCGGAACGGGAAACAGCACGCCGTACACCTATAAAATCAGAATTCCCACACAACCATTAAAAATACTACCCTGAGACACATCCCAACCCGTCATCCACCCTAGTGAAAACAATAAAAATGGGAAAAGTAGCGAAAAAAGCGTGCGACCGCAAGCGGCAGGTCCACTTCTCCCGTGAGGAACTCACCGTGCTCACAGAGACCCTCCAGGAGAATGCTGCCGTCGTCTTCTCGACGCAAATGACCAGGACGGCACTTGCGAACAAGAAGGCCATATGGGCCCTGGTGGCACAGCGGGTAAGTGCGGTGGGGACCGCACCCCGCAACCCACAGCAATGCAGAAAGCGATGGGACGACTTGCGGATACGCGTACGGAGCATACTATCCGCCAACCGTAACATTGCCACAGCTACCGGGGGAGGATCGGAATCACCCATCAAGTTGACCCCCTGGGAAGAAATCTGTGCCTCCACCATTGGAATGGAGAGTATAGAGGGAGTCGGAGGGATGGAGAAAGGAGTGCAGACATCCGAAGAATCAGGTAGGTGGGCCAAATAAAACAATGCTAAATCCACAATGTCCAATCATGTGAAGTACCATGTGTCCACATAGTGCAACAGAAACACATGTCCAGGAGAACGTCCACATACATTGGCCTGATAGCGCACTTTAAAACTCACATTAAATACATAAATAATTAAAAATCCTAAAAACACCCTCTACACGTGCAGCAGGCACACCCTAACTGCAGGCTGCAAAACAACTGCATCCTCAATCCACACAAAAATGAAAGCACCTCCAAGGCCCTGACCCAAATCACCCTCAGGTACCACCCCAATGCATGTGATACATTGCCATTCCAATTTCCACAGACCCATAAATAACGCTCGCCCTCCTTTACTCCACCACAGGGTCCGATTCAAACGACGAGCTCCAGGACACCCCTACCAGCACACCTGCAAAGAGGGCCAAGACCAACGGCCAAAGACCCTCCACCTCAGCTGCACGGATCAAGACACGGCAGCAGCACAAATCAAGTGGCAGCACACAGGAGGGGACTTCAACAGGCACCCCAGCAGCCAGCATGCCCACAACAGCACCACCACAGGTCCCCCCAATGGATGCCACAGAAGGCACTGCTTCTGGTGGCAGCAGCACCATAGGTGACACTGCATTAATGGCAGCATGCTCCGACACAGAAAACGGTGATGTCGATGTAGGATCCATCCATGACCTGTCTCAATCCCCCTGTTTGTTTCATCCCGTACACCATGAGGATACCACGCAGGGGCACCCACAAGACGACGACTGGCCATCCCCCACAAGCCCTGTGGCAAGGCAACATGAGGTGATCAGCCCCTCTGTGACACCACCGCAAATGGCCATGGCCCAGCAGAGGCAACAGTCCCTCGACCAGGTGATCGTACAACAGCAGCAACTGGCCACGCTCCTCAAGGACCATGCTGATGAATGTGGGGGTACTAAGGCAGCCATAGAAACATCTACTGAGACACTTAGGGCAGAAATGGAGAGAAGTACAGAGACACTAAGGGCACAAATGGAGAGAAGCACCGAGAGCCTGAGAGTACAAATGGAGAGAAGCACCGAGAGCCTGAGAGTAGAAATGGAGAGAAGCACCGAGAGCCTGAGGGGGGAACTGCATGCGACGTCCAAAGACGTATGTGCTGAACTTGCCGCTGTGCGCCGTGTGCTCACTGAGCTCTCACAAAACATTAGGGACATGCATGGACGTGAGCAGGCAGAGACATCATCCGTTGCAAGTTCCGTCCAGGGCAGCCCCCAACGTAGATCTGGGAGGAACCTGCGCTCCACAGGCAGGGGTGCCCCTGATACCCGGAGAGGGGGCTTGCAATAGCGTCTGCCCACTGACGATGAGCATCTTTGGACACTGGTGTTCGGGGGGGAGGTAGGAGGGTGGAGGGGGTGTGTTGGGCTTACTTGGGTGGCGGGTCGATGGGGTGTGTAACATAATTTCACATATGCTATAAACATTTCACAATCATCCAATGAGATGTGTGGACATTGATCTTTGTGTACGAGGCCTTTATAGGCGTACAGTCCATATTGTGCATGTTCCAGACACACACAGTGCCACAAGTCCCGTGTCCATGTATCAGCCACCAGGCGTGAGTGCTAGAAGCATGAATCTATGATAATCTGATGAATTTCACGGCCCTCCTGTGCCTCGCGGACTCCTTGAGGTGCTGCCACATCCCCACCCTCATCATGACCATCTTCAGGTGCTTGCAGTTCTGCGTCAGGGGGCATGGGCACATTTCTACGTACGCACATGTTGGGTAGCATGACACATGCCATGACCATCTTTGCAACCTTCTCATGGCGGTACAGGAGTGCCCCGCCAGACCTGCTGAGGCAGCGGAAACGACCCTTCAGTAGGCCGAATGCCTGTTCTATGACTACACGGGTACGTGAGTGGGCATGGTTGTAGTCCTCCTCATGCTGGTTCTGTGGGTTCCGGAGTGGTGTAAGGAGCCATCTCTTCAGTGGATACCTGGCATCACCTGTATGTGGACAATAAAGGATGTTTGTGGAATGACATTGCTACGTACGCACCCCCCCCCTTCCTGCCAGGTCATTGCCGCATCACATACCCCACATTATTATGCATGAAATGAGACTCACCGAGTAGCCAGGATCTGTTCCCTGCGTGTCGCTCCATGTAGCGTGGTATTGTAGAGTTCCTCAAGACCATAGAATCATGGGTTGATCCAGGAAATCGGGCACAACAATATGTAATGATCCTGTTGGAGTCACACACCATTTTTACATTGAGAGAATGATATTGTTTTCGGTTGCGGTACTGGGCCTCCATGGCATGTGGGACAACCAATTCCACATGGGTGCAGTCGATGGCACCAATGCAACCCGGTATGCCGGCAAGTGCATGGAATCCCACTTTTGTATTCGTAATTTCCTGCTCCGAGCGTGGTAGAGAGATGTAGTCGTCTGCGTGCTTCAGGAGGGCATCGAGCACTTGCAATAGTGTCCGTGACAACAGTGGCTGTGAAATGCCATGCAACTGTCCGACTGTGTGCTGGTAGGTGCCTGTGGCCAGGAAGTGGAGTACAGACACCACCTTCAGTAGGGGTGGGATGGCGGTTGGGCTATCTATCATGCTGACAAGGTCAGCGTGTGTCATGTCCACAATGGCGGTTATGGTGTCCCGGTCCAAACGGTAGAGGGTGTGGATCTGCTCATCCGTGAGGTTGAACGGATGTGCTCGGGGGCGTGGGATTGCGGGCTGCCTGCGTGGTGGTAGTGGCTGTGCCGGTGGGCCTTGCTGGCCCTGCCTTGCCCTCCTCCTCCTCCTGCGTCTCCTCTGTGCGGCCGGTTGTTGTAGTAGTTGGTGTTCGTCTTCTTCTTGAAGTTGGAGTACTTGCAGTGCTATCAGGTCCCCCAGGGCCAACATCGCTAGTCCTGCCGGTAGCATTTTGGAGTGGGTGTGGTTGTGGGAGGGGGTTGGGTGTGCAATTTATGTGTTTTCAGGCTGTATAGCCTCCACCTGTGGTGATTCATTCCACCTGTGCAAGCTGCAATCCCCTTTGGGCGAGCACGTCCCGCACACAACGCTGCAATTTGACGCATGGCATCTTGCTATTACAATCATGTATTTAATCCCGATGGCAGTGGAATATTGGTTCATATGTTCATTCTGCTATGGTCCCATTGTTTCACATACTATCTTTGCAGTCGCGAACAAACTTGTGTAGGGTCAGTGGAATGTAGTACTCGATTAACGGTGGACCCTCATGCAGCACTGTACCGAGGTTCACCAACGGACGGGGCGTCCCATTTCTGAGTGAAGCCAGTTGCCATTTTCACACACTGCCGCACTACATGGATGGATTTGTGATTTCGAGCGGTCACAGATGCCTTTTCGACGTGATGTTGCAAATGAGGAATTCGAAGGACAGCGCTTTCGGTTTTCAGCTAGTGGCGAGGAGACGCCCACAGGTCTGACTGCAGATATAAAGTTCTATTGTTTAATGTCCTTCGGACAGGGGCCATGGCGAGAATGCAATGATTGATATGAATAGTATGGGATGCGCAATAGCGTAGTGGACGATAAGGCCGGACGTTCCCAAATACATGTTACTTCACAACACTGGAATTCCGGGCTGGAGCACAGTGGATTTTGCAGACTGCATTACGCACAGACTCAATGGAAATTTCACATGTAATGTGAGTAAATAATCAGGCGTTTTCATACCGGGATGAGGGAATGATGTATGGATGCATGGACAGATGATTTAATAGAGAGTTTGCCATGTACATGGCTTTTTGGAATCTATCCACTTCCCCTGCGCTATGTGATGCAGGGCTGCCATAGTGGGACCATCGTCTATCTGCCCTTGTTGAACCCTCCCTGTCTCGACGCGCCTCAAACACTTATGTCTATGCACGTTACTAATCCCATCTAATGGATTCTGTTTTAACAGACGCATGCACACAAACACTCGTTTGTAATAGTGTTTTCACCTCGATTTATATAGTTATGATTCGCAAGTGA
Organism: Ambystoma mexicanum; assembly: GCF_040938575.1. Taxonomy (NCBI): domain Eukaryota; kingdom Metazoa; phylum Chordata; class Amphibia; order Caudata; family Ambystomatidae; genus Ambystoma; species Ambystoma mexicanum. The sequence continues at coordinate 766,554 of NW_027182512.1, read as the reverse complement.
TTTTTGGGTGGGAATAATCCTTTTGAGTGGGCTAGCATGCATATGGCTGTGGATTTAGTGTGATCATTGAAGTGAGTAATTCAAATGAAGTTCTGATGCCCATACTATTCTTTTTCATTTCATTTGGGTGACAGGTATCTCCTCCCCTTTTGCCGCTGCCATCTGTATGCCACTCCTGCAGATGGCTTTTACTCCCGACACCTGCTGCTTCGTGTTAATCAGTGGAGCACCATTACGATCTTATGGGACGATCGCCAATGGGCCACATGCCCTTACGCAGTACTAGTGGCTAGGAGCAACATATCGACCTTTCAGCTGGACTAGTGCCTACCTAATGGGACGGCCCTGCGGTTCTAGGCGCTTCCATGTTGCCTTTTTGAACGTGAATGTAGCCCCTGTGTACCATGAAGGAACAGGGCGTCACACAAGAAGAAGCTGGTCATTTATTGCGGATGCAGCCCACAATAATGAAATATATTTTGGAGTTCATGACCTAATAGCTGTATGGGCTTGGTGATTTTGTTGTGCATTAAATTTTGATTATGATATTGACCGTGTAGCGTTCTTCTTTGCAAGTAATGTAGCATATTCCTATTTGTGGAGCGATGTATTGTGAGTAGATCTGCATTGGGTTCCGGCTTCTGAGTATAGTTGCGTGGTACTGTACTGGGCGCGTTTGCCTACGAAGCCCAGTGAGGTCAAGGATAGGGGCTGCCATTATGACATTTTAATGATGTCATGCTCAGGGGCGGGGGTTTAGCTTTTGTGTAACAGATGCCGGTCAGCCAGGTGGATTGGTGGAATGATGTGATTATCAGAATATGGCTGGTCACAGGTGCCTGTGTTTGCGTGCGTTTCTTGGAGGGAGACTGAGGTCATGTCCATTGGAATAGCTTCTGTATTGGTGCCATCTGTGCCCTGCAGCTCCCATTGGCCCCTCTTGAGATGAGCCTGGCTGCTCAGTCACTCTGCCGACTTGTGTGGTACATGCTTATGCTGATGGTTGGTTTGTTTACTGGCAGGAGTACAGGGCTGGTGCAGTCTCACTCAGGATACTGCTTTGAATGTTGCCTTACACTGGTGTCAGTCGATGGGGGGCCTGTTTTTGTTTGTCTCATATTTCAGTTCATGTTGCTGTACTTGAACCTTCACATGCCTGTGCTGCATCAGTACGGCAATGGTGCCTTGGCAAATATGGATGGCCACTCACAAGGCACTTGGAGCCCCTACATTCATTTGTTCGTTGGCATGCATGGGTGACTTGTACATTTCACTGGTTGCATTGTGTGACTTCATTGCACCTACGAGGAGTTGTGCAATGTGGCCAGGGAGTGGTGTACAGGCACTCAGTAGGGCCTTTTACGGTTCGCGATGCCGTACTTCTCACCATGGCGGAATGGTACTTTCCGCCATGCTTGATGGCGTTAGGTAAATGTCCGCTAGGGTCAGAATTCGCGTACCGTTGCGCCATGGTGGTAATTACGGTTTCGCATGGCGCGCGTGCGCGTACTTGGTGCAGTTAGCGTTGGCGTTCACTACGGTGTCGCTAATGGCATCGTACTTTACAGTGACGGGTCATAATCGCACCGAGCGCTATTCGATGGCGGTATTGCATTTCCGCCATCGTTTTTCGATTTCCGCCAGGGTCGTAATGAGGGCCAATGTCTTTTCAAACAATTCTTTGTGGACATCCATCCATCGGGTACATTCTTGTCATTACACTGTTCATAATACTTCAGAGACTTCACCATGCAGGATTTGTTCCCGTAGCTTTCACAATCATCTATCGGTCAAAGACTTTCGATGGTACAGAGTATTTTACAAGACCCTGTATGACCACTTTGACCTCTGTTCGCCTCTTCCCAAGGCCTTCTGGTTGTGGTAGTCTCTATCTTCGGGTAATCACCCAGAGTTTTCGGCATGAGCACCCACGTTGCGCCGGACGCCTCTGTTACAGGCTTTCCCCTCACTGTCTCAAAAGTTCCTTTAACCCCTTAAGTGCCAAGGACGAGGTATCTCATCCTTGACATTACCTCTGTAGTGCCAAGGACGAGATAGCTCGTCCTTTTTGGCACCCTGTTTTGAGTGATCCCTGCGAAACAGGGATCGCTCAAAACTGTAATCCAACCCCCGGGCTATGTGAGGGGGAGGACCCCCTCACTGCCAGGGGGCTGGATTACCTTCAGTTTCACGTCGGCATGCGTAAAGCACGCCGACGTGAAAGTGAAAGTAATTTTCACCGTAGCAGCCATTTCGGGCTGCTGCAGTGAAAATAGAAGGTGAGTCTTCACCTTTCTCCCCCTAAATCTCCGGCTGTATTTCAAGCTGCAGATCGAGGGAGGTGTCGTTGGAAAAGGGTGAATCTCCCCTTTCCAAAGACACCCAGTGTGACAGCATTGCTGGGCGTGGAGAGGGCGCAGAGCGCTCAATCCGCGCCCAGCAATGCCCACTGGACCACCAGGGATACGTTTGTAACGTGGCGTGGAGGTGAGGGGAGGTGCTTACAGTAAGCAACCCTCTCCCCCCCTGCCCCAAAGCATGGGGGCACATATATAAAGACCCCTGAGGGCAGACAGGTGACCATCTGTCCCCAGGGGTGGGGGCATAACATTTCTTTTTAAAACGGAAAAATAAAAACGTGATGTGAAGGAGTAGGGGGTTTGGGGGCCCTAGCGACTAGGGATTTTTTCGGGAATGGTGTTGTTGGAAAGGGGTGATTCTCCCCTTTCCATCGACACCCTGTGTGACAGCATTGCTGGGCGCGGATAGGGCGCAGAGTGCTCAATTCGCACCCAGCAATGCCCACTTAACCACCAGGGATACGTTTGTGACGCGGGGGGGAGGGAGCTGCTTACAGTAAGCAGCCCTCTGCCCTCCAGCCCCCAAAGCATGAGGGAACATATGTGCTGAACCCTGGGGGCAGATGGCTGATCATCTGCCCCCAGGGAAGGGGCCAAAATAAAAAAATACAAAAAAATACTAAATCAACTGGGATGGGGGTTGGGGGTGGGGGAGCCCTAGACTCCAGGGATTTGTTGCCCCCCTGAAAGGGTGATGACCCTCCCCCTCCCACACCAAGTGAGATTTGTGCCCCCATGCAGGTGTACATGAGGTGGCCCCCCATCCAATTGGAGGGGGGGGGCACCAGGAATAAGGGTGCAGGCCCCCCAAAGGATGGGGCCTGCAGGTTAGCCCCCCCCTGGAGGAAGATGGCTGATCATCTGCCCCCAGGGAAGGGGGCAAAATAAAAAAGAAAAGCAAAAAAACAAAACAAAAGGGAGTTTTGGGTGGGAGTGGGGAGGGGGCACTAGCCACCAGGGATTTGGGATTTATTTTACGGAAAGGGGGGTAGCTCTCTCCCCCTCACCCCAAGGGGAAATGGGGGCACCCCTTGTAGCCCTCCCTGGGGGCAGATATCTGCTCCTAGGAAGGGGCATCTGACCCCAGGGAGGGCTGCATGAGATGCCCCCTCTTATCTGCCCCCAGGGATGGCTGAATGAGATGCCCCACTGTATTTGGTGTGGGGGGGGGTAGAGGGTCACCCCCCATTACATTAGAAAATTACCTGGCGGTTTAGGGTGCCCCTCAGCTCTCCCTAAAGTGTAGTGTACCTTTTTCCATTTTTCTTCTTTGTTTACGAAACTTGCCTTGGCGCAGAGGGGCACATTGGTGTGCCAATCTGGCCCCACGGTGCCCAAACCTTACTTCCCCACCCACCGGGGGCCTGTCCCACACATTTCTGGTGCCCCTTTCCCCTCCACCACAAATGGAGGCGGGTGTACCTCACGCAGCCGTTTGTAGGAGGCCCAGGGAGGCCTGCATGAGGTGCCCGCACCACCCATTTGGAGTGAGGGGAGAGAGGGCCATCAAAAAGTGTGGGAAAGGCCCCCCAGTGGGTGGGGCAGTAAGGGTTGGGGACCTTGGGCCCAGATTGGCACACCAATGTGCCCCTCTGCGCCAAGGCAAGTTTCGTAAACAAAGAAAAAAATGGAAATGGTGGAATGCATTTTAGGGGGAGCTGTGAGGCACCCCACAGGGACGGGGAATTTTGTAATGGGACGGGGTGGTGACCCAGTCTCCCCCACCCGCAATGTAGTGGGTGCCATGTCATGCAGCCCTCCCTGGGACCAGATATCTGCTCCTAGGATGGGACGCCCGAGCCCATGGAGTAGTGCAGGACAGCCCCCCCACTTATCTGCCCCCAGGAAGGGCTATATTTTGCTGGTGTGACCGTAGGTAGCACATGTTTTTTGTTTTGTTTACAGCTTTTTCTGTGCGAGCAGCTCCAACGTTATGTGAGTACTGTTTTTTTATTATTCTATGGTTAGGGCCCACTGTCAGTGGGGTGGGTGAGACTGGGGCTGGATTGTTGGTGGTGTGGGTGGGAATGGGCCGTCTGGGCAGATATGTTGGTGGTGTCACACTCACCTGTGTCTCTGCAGGAGCGATGGACGAGCCTCCCTTGACCCAGAGTCTTCACTTCCCCTGTTTCACCCGGAGGAATACCTGTCAAATACAAGGTGTACACTCAGACCTGAATTCACCCGATTCCCCTGTGCACTCCATCCTGCATTTGCAGGAGCGCGATTCACTCATGTGATTGGTGCCAATGTCTGTAGGCTGAGTTCAGATGCCAAATGCTGTTTTATGCCTTCACAGCGAGGCCGAGAGTTCCAGGTGTCAGTTTCTTCACTGGCTAGAAAGTCCTTCCCACAAGTGAAAGTTGTGTGGAGAATGTTGAGTGTCCGAAATTGTCCGTATTGTCTTTGTTTGCCGGTATTTTTGTGGGTGAGCAGCGCTGCGTGTAGAAGCTAGCAGCTGGTAGGTTTGCGCAGCGCCTTCAAATCGAACGCGCCTAGTAATGTCTCTCCCTTTCACCTGCAGGAGAAATGATGTGGTATTAGCACCTCGAGTCCGGGTTCAGCGCTACTGGAGACTTGGTGGTTAGGTAAGTTTGCACAAAGGCTTTTGGTAAGTATGCACCGCGTAGAGAGAGAGAGCGCAGTGAAATAAGTGTCCACGTTATTGGAGCGAGCGCAATGAATAATGTCTCTTCTTTCTTACAGGGGTTTGTGCGCTCGTGCAACTAACCTGGATTCCACTGGATTCCAGCATCATGGGAAGATTCAGTGAGTATGCGCAGCGTTACTGATGTGCGCGTGTTAACGCTGTTCTTCTTTGTTATTACAGGTGCCGTCGTAGAAGTCCCCCCTTGACTGTAGATAGCTGCTGCGTGGAGTAAGAACCAGGTAAGCTAAAGCTAAATGATCCAGAGCCGGTAAGCAGAAACAGGATGATCCGGAGCAGGTAAGCAGATGCTGGCTGATCCAGAGCACGGCAAGTGTGTTGCTGATACAGCTCACAGTAAGCAACACGAAGCACTGGAAGAATCTTGGGCGTGGCTTATATAGCCAGCCACACCCAAACACTAGAGAGCTCATGAGTTATCATGCACTTCCTGTTTGTCTACAGGAAGTGGTAACCAGGAAGTTACTACAAACACTAGGAAGGAATGAAGGGAAGGATTTGTTATGGGTTCTTTGTGTGCCTACGCCAGGCCTGCCAAGCCTCCACCCAGCTTGCCCCAACTACCTGCCTGATACCCATGACAGGTGGGCTGGGACACAATTGCAGGGGCAGGCCACAAATTGCCCCCCATGCCAGCAGAACATTGGTGTTTCCCTGGGAGCGGATCCCTCCCATGTGGGTTGTCCGTCTGCAAGCCCAGGCTCCACCTCTGGCTGTGCTACGTTACAGATGTCACCTCTGGGGAGGAATGGGGATCCTGCTGGGGCTCCCTGGAGCTGCTGCTGTGCTTAGAGGATGGTACACCAACATGGTACATGGATGCCCAAGGCCAGGGACATCACCTCCAACTGTTCTGGAGTTGCAGCTGGGCTGCATTACAGCTTTTCCCTTCGGGGAGGTATTGGCACACTGCCGAGACTCCTTGGTGGGGAGAAGCTGTAACACAGGGCAGCCAGGGCTCCAACAAAGTCGGCGGTAATATCCCTGGCCTTGGGCACCCTTCTCGCAAGTGGGTCTTTGCCGGGGGTTCTGGGTAATAAATTCGGGGCCGATTTGCGTAAGTCAGACCTCTGTGGATTCCCACGGGTGTCCCCTTTTGGGAAATGCACGGAGTTCCCTGTTTTCCTTGCTGGCTTCAATACCCTACACCCAAATCTGTAGGTTGCCTACATGAAAAAAATGGGCTGTGGCGAAAGGCTTGGGGTTACCAGTGGGTTACCCTTTTCCTTTTGCGCCCCCGGTAGGTGCACCCACACATGTGAGGTACTGTTTTCATCGGGACACGTGTGGGGATGCGGGAAGGTAGGCCATGTGTTCTTGGCGGTGTGTTTCGGTGGGTGGCCAGAGCGAAATATCTGAGAATTGTCTTCATTTCCAGCCAATTTCTGAGACATTTCCCTGTGTCCACTTGTTAGGCAGAATCCTGTGCAGTTCCCTTAGGGAGCACTACACAAGATTAGGGCTACAGGTGAGAGCAACAAATCCCCTTTGGTATCAGTCTGTGCCACAACGATTTAGTTGGTAGCTGTGGCTGAGCAGTCAGACTTATCTCAAGAGGGAGAGGGAGATGAGCAGTATTCAGGGTTTACACAATAGGCCTACAGTACTATGGCACAAGGAAACACTGACCAAAGCTTTGTATTAAAAAGTAGTTATATATTTTTTTATACACTTCTAATAAAACACAGAACCCCATACAAAGTGAACATTGTGTTTTTTCCCCACCAACTATCACACTTTGTCAGGGATTGTGGCTAATAAAAACTGGGGCAATTTGCGCAAGGCAGACCTCCGTGGATTCCCACGGGTGTCCTCTTTTGGGAAATGCATGGGGTTCCCTGTTTTCCTTGCTGGCTTCAACACCCTAGGCCCAAATCTGTAGGTTGCCCACATGAACAAAATGGGCTGTGGCGAAAGGCTTGGGGTTACCAGTGGGTTACCCTTTTCCTTTTGCGCCCCCGGTAGGTGCACCCACACATGTGAGGTACCGTTTTCTGAGAAATGTCTGAGAATTGTCTTCATTTCCAGCCAATTTCAGAAAAGCGAGTACATAAACCACTAGCTACCCACCTCTAACACACCAAAGGGGCTACTTATCAGAAATCCTCAAAGTGGAAATTTCATGAGATTATATCTACCACCACAATCAAGGTAATATTTTTAACATATTTTAATCATTATTTTCTCAAAACATATCGTTAAAAAGCATAAAATACCAATTACAGCGTTCGTCATTTGCGAAAACTACAATAGAGAGAGAGAGAATACCACTTTACATTTATGGCTGTTGTTTACACCAATGTGTTTACAGTTTATAGGCATTCATTGGTTTGCGTGATGTTAGTAATATCACATTACAATTATACATAAACATAGTATAATGGCGTCTTCAATCGGATGCGTTTCTGGGGCAGAGGACAACACTGTTGCAGTCTAAAGCTCATCAGTAGTGTCCCAGGACCCGTCTTCAGGACGCAGTAGGTTAAGAACCAGGTTACACTGTCAACATGGCGCCTATGTGTCAGTATGGTAACCTATAGAATGGATAAAAATTGAGGCAAATGTAAGATTTACTCAATGCATATAAAAGCCTTGTATCAGTGGTGCGATTGTCTTGGAACAAAAAAGTAGCCAACTTTCTAACCTTATGGTAATTTCTTGAGGTGTGATGGGCGAGGCGATTGCACTAGTCAATCCAATTCTGGCGGCAGACAAGTCCGTCCAGGAAGTTCAAGCTATAGATCAATAAAATAGTTTTAATCAATAGAGGTGTGACGTTGAGGCAATAACTGTCACAGTTAAATATATAGGTAATAGATATTTACCATTTGATACGGAGCTCAGTCAAAATGTAGATTCCCGCGCTGTACATTGGCCGTGAACATAGCTTATGTAGGAGTTTGGGCACTACGTTTCCCACAATGCATCATGGAATCTATAGCAAATAGAAAAATAAATCAATTTTGCGTTGTTTCTATTTATTGACAGTGTATAAGTGACAAAAAGCCCACCACTTACTTAGCGGTGAGTATCCCAAGTGTTGTCTTGGTTTTGTGTCCTGTTTTCGTTATTGGATGTCAGCTCACATGTCGCCCGTATCAAGGAGTTAAGTCCTGCATGAGGGCAAGGAGAACGGGGAGAACAGGTCAACCCACTGTTCGTTTGTAAGGTGGCCGTGTGGTATCTGCATGTGCATGGTGTACGATCAGGGCAGGCTTACCTCTCGTGCCGGTGCTCGCAGTGAAAGGGTACCGCTGTGGAACGGGGCTTCGTTCACGCGGTGCCTGTGAGTTCGGAAGGCGCACGTAGACATCAGGGAAGGACTGCCGGCAATATTGTGTAAGCATCTTTCGACTTAGACATCGAGGACGGACTACCCATGTGTTGTGAGATTGGAGGCCATTTTGGAGTGGATGAATGTGCTGATTGCAAGCAACAGGAGGCAAATCAATATCTTAAGGAGAACAGAGATGTGGAACAGAAGGACATATCCTCTCATGATTACTATTACGACCACCATTATATATTATTTCCGTGTGGATATATACGCCATCCACTGTCATTATTTATACTTTAAGTGACAGCTGATCTTTTTTCGGACTAATTCACCGTGATCAGCTTGCTAGAGAGGCAGCACGCCCAATATCAATAACATAACAAGATGATTCACAGTATTCATCTTTTGATATGTGTCATAATTATGTTGTAATTAGGCAGACCATATATGAACGGTCGTGTGTGTAAAGACCGGTAGGGGGTGTCTGTACTTCTGCTCTCTATATGGTAGAGGAGAGGCACAGAAGACCCCAGCCAAGATTCTCTATTACGGTAGCAATGGACGAGCAATCAAGGCCTAGCTTCTCAGGAGGTGATGCAGGCTGGTTCTTAAGTACAGTGTAGTCCCCAAGCCCCCACAAAGGAATGTCCACACACTGTATTGGTTAGAACACAGTCTTTATATAATCAATATTCAAGGTTATGTACACTTATCATAATAACTCACTTTGTACTTAGGAAAATCAACAATGGCAAATATATACAGTTCTAAAGTGGTACCACCCTTTGTATTAGATCTCATGAAAAGTGCATCAACAATACTGTAATCATGTCACACAGATCAATAGAGTGAAACCAACAATAGAGAGGAGAGAGAAAATAAGGTGGTTGAACAATAGGCAGAATACTGGCCCCTACCACTAGACACAGTTCTGTGTGGAGATCCCCCCACCTGGGCAACCTGTAAAATAAAGATATTGCACAAGCCCAGTCCATATATTGTTCTGCAAGTCTTATTCCCTCCGATAATGTTTTTACCCCCCCAATGTACCTGGTGGAGTCGAGTCCTTCGAAGAGGCGTCGACAGATCTTTCTTGAGCGACCCCCTTTCAAGCGGGAGTCACGGATCGTCGAGAGGCGTCGAGAAACGTCGAGGAACTCGGGGTTCGGCGACGGGGAATCGACGGCCCTTCTTGAATGCCTTCCCTTTCAAGCGGGAGACACGGGGCGTTGAACGTCCGTCGACAAACAGGGTAGAACGCGTCGACAAGGCGGCAGCTTCGTCCGAGCGGTGCTCGTCGGCGTCGGAGCGTCGGCGTCCTGCAAGGCAGAGGCGTGCGGGGCACCTCGGTGACAATAGTTCTGGACCGCAAAGATTGTGGAAATGGAGGCCCAGCAAGGGCGTCGAGTCGTTCGAGTCTTTGTGGTCTTCGGGTGGCGGGAAACCCACCGGCAGGTTTCTCCTCGGCGCGTTGGTCGTCCTCGACTTTCTCCGGCAGGATAAAGCGGTCGACGGTGCGGACGAGGGAGTCCTTCGATTCAAATGTTCTTAGGCAAGGAGCGGACGCTCCGGTCGTCGGCGGCACGGCGTCAAGTGGTTCCCACGGCTGGGCAACACAACTTCGACGACCCTCCAGCGGTTACACAAACCTGCGAACCCTGGTCGACGACAATGGACTTCGACGGCGTCGATGTCCGGGTGCTTCACTTCGATCTCCTCGGCGGTCCCGTCTCGGGTCGGCAGCCTTTCAAGGGTCTGTCTTCCAGGGCGCTTCGGCGAAGATGGAGCGGTGCTCGATGGTCCCTCGGAGCACGGGAAGAGGGCGCCTTACCAGGTCCTCTCTCGGGTCAGGCCTCGACGAATTCGGCAACCTTCAGATCTGTCGAAGCAAATGCAACAGCAAGTCTTCTTCTTCCAGCTGGACGTCGAGGATCAGCAATTCCAGTTACTCTTGAGTGGAGACTCAGCTTCTGAACGCGTCTGAACGTTCTTGAACGTTCCTGAACCTCCTGAACAGTGGTGAGAGGTCCCCAGATATACTATTCTGTCTCTCATCCACACTGCTGGCATACACTCAGCAGCCAATCATACAGAGGGGCATTCATGCAGTCAGTCAGCCAATCAGGCACACAGTGCATTCAGGCCACACTCCTCCCTTTCAGACACTCACAACAAGGAATGTGGATTGGGACAAGTACCCAGCCATTCAACACTACACACTGCATTCAGGCCAGTTTCGGGCAGGGCTGTCTCAGTCTTTGTCTCTCATTCCAGAAACCAGACAACCACAACAAGGAGTGTATATTGGTCACACACTCCATTCACCCAGGTCCCACCCACAGGAGGTACCCACAACATACAGTCACTGGGAAGGCTCCAGTCAGTCTAGCTGGGCCTTCACAACAACACCATATATGGAACTTCCACCCAACAGCCAGTCAGGGGGAAGGGACAGAGTCAGGGCTTCCCAGGACTTTGGGAAAACAATGTAACAGGCAATAGAAAGCAAGAGGCCACAGGGGCCATCTTGTTTCCTATCAGGAATCAACTGATTCCAATGGCAGGGCCGGGGTATCCCAAAATGGAGGACACCCAGAGCACCTGTCAAATTCAGCATGGAGCTGCCACCAGCCCATACCCTGCTCTGTGGGCCACCCACAGGTGCCCAAAAACATACACTAGGGGCACAGGGTTGTACCCCTACCCAGGGGTGCCATAAGGGTATCCCATGGGTCTGTTCACCAAACCAAAAGAGAGAGCTGCACTGCCAGGAGTCCCACATGGACTCCTGGGCAGAAAACATGACAGAACACACGATAAAAAGCAGTACGGGACAAGGATTCAGAGGCTCTGTCCCTCTGATGCATTTCCAGCATCACAGTCGCCCCCCCCAGACTGAGGTGGAGGGTGTCTAATCTCCCACGGGATAGACACCCTCATCCAGACGGTCAACATACCTTCTGGAAAGGCCATCTGCATTATCGTGACTCTTCCCTGGTCTGTGCTCTATGGTGAAGTCTAGCCCTTGCAGGCTAATGGACCACCTGAGCAATTTCGGATTCTCCCCCTTCATCTGCATAAGCCACTTCAGGGGCTTATGATCTGTTTGGACCTTGAAGGTAGACCCCGTAAGGTAGGGCCTAAAACGCCTAAGGCTCCAAACTATACTAAAACACTCCTTTTCAACAGTAGCCCACCTGAGTTCTCTACCCTTGAGTTGTCTACTGATGTGTCTATTGGTCACACACTCCATTCACCCAGGTCCCACCCACAGGAGGTACCCTCCCTTAGGATGTTCTCTCCCTTTGTCATCTAACTGGGACAAGACAGCTCCAATTCCGGTGTCGCAGGCATCCGTCTGGACGATAAAGGGTCGGCTGTAGTCAGGTGCACACAACACAGGTGCCCTACACAGACTTTCTTTCAAGCCATCAAAGGCCCTCTGACAGTCTTCGGTCCAATTAACCTTCCTAGGTTGTTTGGGTGAAGTTAGGGCTGTCAGGGGTGCAGCTATGGTTCCATAGTCCGCCATGAAATTGCGATAGTACCCAGTGAGGCCCAAAAAGGCTCTCACCTGGGTCTGAGTAGTGGGAGTCTCCCAGTTCTGTACATCCTGTACTTTACTGGAGAGAGGTTGGATTTGACCCCCTCCTACCTCATGACCAAGATAGGTAACTTTCCCCTGAGCTATCTGGCACTTGGTGGCCTTGATAGTGAGGTTAGCCCTTTTCAAGGCCTGCAACACCTTATCCAGATGTGTCAAATGCTCTTCCCAGGTGGAACTGTAGACGGCAATGTCGTCTAAGTAAGCCACACAAAAGGCTTCCAGCCCACTGAGCGCATGGTTGACCAATCTCTGGAAGGTGGCAGGGGCATTCTTCAACCCAAAAGGCATGACCCTAAACTGGTTGAGTCCCTCAGGTGTTGAGAAGGCCGTCTTTTCCTTGGCATGGTCCGTCAGAGCTATTTGCCAATAGCCTGAGGTAAGGTCAAAGGTGCTCACAAATTTGGCAGCACCTATGGTGTCCACGAGCTCATCAGCCCTGGGCAATGGGTGCGCGTCAGTTTTGGTGACGGCATTGACTCCTCGGTAGTCCACACAGAACCTCCAATCCTTGGTACCCGCCTGGGAACTTGCCTTGGGGACAAGGACCACTGGACTGGACCAGGGACTGGTTGAGGGTTCAATAACACCCAGATCCAACATCTTGGCGACCTCAGCCTGGATGTGGTTCTTGACGGTATCTGACATACGGTAGCACCTGCTTTTGACAGGCACACTGTCACCAGTGTCAATTTCATGCCTACACCACGGGGTAAGGCCTGGTGTCAGTGAAAACAGAGAGGCATACTGTTGGAGCAAAGCCCTGCAGGCCCTCTGTTGCTCTGTTGTCAAATCCGGAGAGAGATGTACTCCCTCCACTGAGCCATCCTGAGGGTCGCTGTGCAGCAAATCAGGAAGGGGCTCACTCTCATCCTCTTCTTGCCCTGAAGCTAGCAAGAGACATGAGACTTCTGCTCGCCGGTGGAAAGGCTTGAGCCTGTTGACATGGAATACCTGAGGGGCTACCCCAGAGGCTCCCATGTCAACCAGATAATTGACTTCGCCCATCTTGGAGATGATCCTGAAGGGTCCAGTCCACTTGTCTGCCAAAGCTCTAGGCTTGGTAGGCTCCATCACAAGGATTTCCTGTCCCGGAGTCCAATCCACTTGCGAGGCTTTAAGGTCATGCCAGTACTTATTCAATTCCTGGCTGGCCTTGAGATTTGCTGTCGCCTGACCCATCATCTGTGTCATCCTCTGTCTGAGGCCTAACACATAGTCCCCCACTTGCTTGGCGGGACCGGGAGGGGTGGCTTCCAAGCCTTCTCGGATCAAGGCGAGGGGCCCCCTCACGGGATGTCCAAAGAGTAACTCAAAGGGGCTGAAACCAACACCCTCTTGAGGCACCTCTCTGTAAGCAAACAGCAGGCATGGCAGGAGGAGATCCCATTTCCTCCTTAGGGGTTCTTCCAAAGCCCCTAGCATGCCCTTGAGAGTTTTATTAAATCTCTCAACCAGACCATTGGTCTGGGGGTGGTAAGAGGTGGAGAACTTGTAGGTTACCCCGCACTCTTTCCACATGGTTTTCATGTAACTAGACATGAAGTTGGATCCTCTGTCAGAGACAACCTCCTTGGGGAATCCAACACGGGTGAAAATGCCCAGGAGAGCCCTGGCAACCACCTTGGCAGTAACAGTCCGAAGGGGTATTGCCTCAGGGTACCTGGTGGCATGATCTACCAAGACCAGGATGAACCGATGTCCACCTGAAGTGGGAGGGTCAAGGGGACCGACGATGTCGATGCCCACCCTCTCAAATGGTGTGCCAACCACTGGCAATGGCTGCAGTGGGGCAATGACCTTGCCTCCAGTCTTGCCAGACAACTGACAAGTTGGGCAGGTCCTGCAGTGGGACTCCACCTCTACTCCCATCCCTGGCCAGTAGAAATGGGCAGAGAGCCTCTGCTTAGTCTTCTTGGTCCCAAGATGACCAGCCAAGGGCACCTCATGCGCCAACTGCAGAAGGAAGGGCCTGTAAACCTGGGGTACCACCAACCTCTTGGGGGCACCAGGTTCAGGCTTAGTGGGCTCACTAACAAGGAGCTCACCCTCCCAATAAATCCGGAACGTCCTAGGCACTTCTCCTTGTGCCTGGGACAGGGCCTGTTTCCTCAGTCCCTCGAGGGAGTGGCACTCTCTCTGTCCCTTACAGAAGTCTGCCCGGGAGGGTCCCCCTTCAGCTAACAAGCATTGAAGGTCGGGATGATCCTCCGGGTTGAGAACCTCCCCCACAGGAGAGTCTTCTGTCTCTTCTCCCACAGGAGTTGAGTTTGGGTTTTCCACTGGACCCAGCCCGTCCGGAGCATGGATCCCGATGGGTGCTGTCGGAACAGCAGGAAGAGAAGGTGTTCCCTCCACAGAGGTGGCCTTCTTGCTCTTCCTTCTTCTTGCCTTAGGCCTTGCCTTAGGCTCGGGTACCTGACCCACAGCCAGACCCGGTGTCACCTGTGACCTAGTGACTGCAGCAGCAGTTATGGGAAGACCATCCGAGATCAACCCTAACTCTACTAGATCATTTCCTAACAGAATGTTAGCAGGGACATTGTCCTGAACCAGGACAGGAAGCTTTGCTGTCTTGTCTCCAATCATGAGTGTGACTAAGGCTACAGGCGATAGTTTGGGAGGCCCACCAGCTAACCTGGTGGTTCTCAGAGGAGCACCTACATAGTCCTCTGGCTTGAGCAGGGTCCTGTCCACCACTGTCATGCTTGCCCCAGTGTCTCTCAAACCAGTAGAAGGCTGGCCATTCAAGAGGACACTTCTCAAAAACCTACGGGTGTTCTGTGGGATAGTCGCCAGTACTTCTGCATACTGGTCCCAGGCCCCAAGGGACACTAAGGAAATCTCTACCGGAGCACCAAATGTGATCCCGGTAGAGGAGGGGAGGACAGTGGCCTCCACCTCAGACACGGGGTAAGGGTAGGTCAGGCTGACAGCCTGTACTCCAAGTGCCTTACCTTTACACTTGGAGTCACCCCTTTTGTGATCCAGAGCCCCACAGTCCCAACAAGCGCCAGGAGTGCGGGGTACGGTACTGGAACCACTGGGAGCCTGCTTTGCAACAGGTGGACCACTACTCTTATTCCCACCCACAGATGACTTATCCCCACTAGATTTTTGGGTCTTAGGAGAGGAAGGTTTTGGTTTACCCGACTGTGAATGCTTCTGGGACTCCTCAGCCTTCTGAGAGGCCCCCTTTTCTTTGTCCTTGTCCTTCCCACTGGAGTCCTTAGGGGACACCCGGTGGGAGACCCACTTGTCAGCCAACCTAGCCAGCTTAAAGGGGTCCAAAATGTTCTGGTCAGCGACATACTGACGCAGCTCTGGTGAACAGGCTTCAGAAAAATGCTCAAAAAACAAGAGGTGGGACAATTCAACAAAAGTCTTAACCTTGTACCCATCGATCCACCCCATCATGTTCATGTGCGCAGCACTCACCCAGTCAACCCAAGACACATTCTCTCTTTTCTTAAAATCCCTGAACCTTCTAAGGTATTGGGTAGGTGTCTTGCCAAACTTGGCAATCAAAGCAGACTTCATACACTCATACTGACCCCTTTCTTCCACACTCAGCTTCAGAATACAGTCATATCCAGTTTGAGGCACTCTGCTTAACAAACACTTAGCCCAATCTCTTTTGTCAACATAGTGAATCGCACAAGCCATTTCAAACGCTTCAATCCATTGGAGGATATCTGAACCCTCCACAAATACACCAACCAAATCTTTCATAAACTTGGTGGCTGGGGACCTGACACTCTCACTGGTTTTAGCTGAAGTCTCCACTCTAGCTTTCTCTAGCTGGATTCTCTGACATTCAGTGTCCTGGCTCTTGAGTTCAAGATCCCTATTCTTGAGCTTTACTTGTTGCGCCAACTCCTCTTTCTTAAGCTCAGCATCTATTTCCAACTTGCGGTATTCAAAGGCCAATTTCATCCTTAATAACTCAAGCTCCAAGGAATTGCTGGGGTTTGGAACAGAGGCAGCAGGAATGGCGGCATTCCCAGAAACAGATTCAGTAGAAACCCCAGGGGCAGAGTCCTCATTGGTTGCATTCCCCCCCTCATCAAGAGTTTCACCATCAGTCTGGTAGTCCACCAGGGCAGCTATCAGCTCAGCCCTAGACTTATCCACAAAGTCTAACTCCCTGGCTTCACAAGCACTCTGGAGAGCCTCCAAGCTCATCCGAGTCAATTTGCCATTTGCAATAGACTCCATTGTTTGTAATGCAGTTATCGTGTACACAACTAAACCTTAATTTAATAAAGTGCAGATATTCTTTGTAAGTGGCACGGTTATACACTGATTCTTAAAACCATAAGCATCCCACCGCTGCCACCAGCTGTAAAGACCGGTAGGGGGTGTCTGTACTTCTGCTCTCTATATGGTAGAGGAGAGGCACAGAAGACCCCAGCCAAGATTCTCTATTACGGTAGCAATGGACGAGCAATCAAGGCCTAGCTTCTCAGGAGGTGATGCAGGCTGGTTCTTAAGTACAGTGTAGTCCCCAAGCCCCCACAAAGGAATGTCCACACACTGTATTGGTTAGAACACAGTCTTTATATAATCAATATTCAAGGTTATGTACACTTATCATAATAACTCACTTTGTACTTAGGAAAATCAACAATGGCAAATATATACAGTTCTAAAGTGGTACCACCCTTTGTATTAGATCTCATGAAAAGTGCATCAACAATACTGTAATCATGTCACACAGATCAATAGAGTGAAACCAACAATAGAGAGGAGAGAGAAAATAAGGTGGTTGAACAATAGGCAGAATACTGGCCCCTACCACTAGACACAGTTCTGTGTGGAGATCCCCCCACCTGGGCAACCTGTAAAATAAAGATATTGCACAAGCCCAGTCCATATATTGTTCTGCAAGTCTTATTCCCTCCGATAATGAAATGTCGAGGAACTCGGGGTTCGGCGACGGGGAATCGACGGCCCTTCTTGAATGCCTTCCCTTTCAAGCGGGAGACACGGGGCGTCGAACGTCCGTCGACAAACAGGGTAGAACGCGTCGACGAGGCGGCAGCTTCGTCCGAGCGGTGCTCGTCGGCGTCGGAGCGTCGGCATCCTGCAAGGCAGAGGCGTGCGGGGCACCTCGGTGACAATAGTTCTGGACCGCAAAGATTGTGGAGATGGAGGCCCAGCAAGGGCGTCGAGTCGTTCGAGTCTTTGTGGTCTTCGGGTGGCGGGAAACCCACCGGCAGGTTTCTCCTCGGCGCGTTGGTCGTCCTCGACTTTCTCCGGCAGGATAAAGCGGTCGACGGTGCGGACGAGGGAGTCCTTCGATTCAAATGTTCTTAGGCAAGGAGCGGACGGCTCCGGTCGTCGGCGGCACGGCGTCAAGTGGTTCCCACGGCTGGGCAACACAACTTCGACGGGCCTCCAGCGGTTACACAAACCTGCGAACCGTGGTCGACGACAATGGACTTCGACGGCGTCGATGTCCGGGTGCTTCACTTCGATCTCCTCGGCGGTCCCGTCTCGGGTCGGCAGCCTTTCAAGGGTCTGTCTTCCAGGGCGCTTCGGCGAAGATGGAGCGGTGCTCGATGGTCCCTCGGAGCACGGGAAGAGGGCGCCTTACCAGGTCCTCTCTCGGGTCAGGCCTCGACGAATTCGGCAACCTTCAGATCTGTCGAAGCAAATGCAACAGCAAGTCTTCTTCTTCCAGCTGGACGTCGAGGATCAGCAATTCCAGTTACTCTTGAGTGGAGACTCAGCTTCTGAACGCTTCTGAACGTTCTTGAACGTTCCTGAACCTCCTGAACAGTGGTGAGAGGTCCCCAGATATACTATTCTGTCTCTCATCCACACTGCTGGCATACACTCAGCAGCCAATCATACAGAGGGGCATTCATGCAGTCAGTCAGCCAATCAGGCACACAGTGCATTCAGGCCACACTCCTCCCTTTCAGACACTCACAACAAGGAATGTGGATTGGGACAAGTACCCAGCCATTCAACACTACACACTGCATTCAGGCCAGTTTCGGGCAGGGCTGTCTCAGTCTTTGTCTCTCATGCCAGACCAGAAACCAGACAACCACAACAAGGAGTGTATATTGGTCACACACTCCATTCACCCAGGTCCCACCCACAGGAGGTACCCACAACATACAGTCACTGGGAAGGCTCCAGTCAGTCTAGCTGGGCCTTCACAACAACACCATATATGGAACTTCCACCCAACAGCCAGTCAGGGGGAAGGGAGAGAGTCAGGGCTTCCCAGGACTTTGGGAAAACAATGTAACGGGCAATAGAAAGCAAGAGGCCACAGGGCCCATCTTGTTTCCTATCAGGAATCAACTGATTCCAATGGCAGGGCCGGGGTATCCCAAAATGGAGGACACCCAGAGCACCTGTCAAATTCAGCATGGAGCTGCCACCAGCCCATACCCTGCTCTGTGGGCCACCCACAGGTGCCCAAAAACATACACTAGGGGCACAGGGTTGTACCCCTACCCAGGGGTGCCATAAGGGTATCCCATGGGTCTGTTCACCAAACCAAAAGAGAGAGCTGCACTGCCAGGAGTCCCACATGGACTCCTGGGCAGAAAACATGACAGAACACACGATAAAAAGCAATACGGGACAAGGATTCAGAGGCTCTGTCCCTCTGATGCATTTCCAGCATCACAGTGTGTCTCTCAGCCTTTCTGACTGCCACGTAGGAATGTGATGTTAATTATGGTGTTGTATATTGAGGATCTCTGGGTCTACTGTAGCCCTAATAAGTATGTGAGCCATTAGTGGATGAAAAGATTCCATCCCACGGCAATATTTAAACCAGATTGGACAGTTTTAAGATTGTAAATCCATTTCTGTTCCAGTTTTTTTAGGGAGAGGTCCCTGTTGCCACCTTGTGGGTGGGCTTTTGTTGTTTGAATAACAAACCAAAACATATCCTCGCAGGTATGATTAGCCTCTGCATAGTGGGCCACAAGTGGTTTGTCGGGAGTACCATTTCGAATGGCTGAACGGTGTTCGCCAATTCGTACTTTGACGGACCTAATGGTTTTACCTGCATAGATTAGCCCACATGGGCATTTTATCCCGTATATCACCCATTTGGTCAGGCAATTTGAAAAAGATCTATATTTCCACATCCGACCATTTAGGTCAATTTGTTTCAAGTTTTTGGTCAGGTGGCAGACTGAGCATTGTCTGCATGCATAATGTCCACTAACTGGCGGGAGGCCCCATAGTGTGTGCTGAGTAGGTGTCTTATTGTTGTTCATCGGGTAGGTGTGCACTAATTTGTCTCAGAGATTCGGCATCCGTTTGAAAGCAAATCTTGGACAATTAGGTCGAAAATCATCAGTTTGGACAGTTTTCCAATTTTTTTGTATAACCCTCCTTAGATCATTGCTCAGAGGGGAAAAAGATGAAACGCATGTGATTCTTTCATCCTGTGGTTTTTTTATGTTTTTGCAGGATAACGTCACGGTTGGCATTGCATGCTCTTTTCATAGATCGCTTGATGATTTTGCGGGGATATTGTCTTTGTCGTAATTTTTCACTGAGTTCCTGACTGTTAGTTTTGAAGTGAGCGATTTTGCTACAATTCCGTCGAATTCTTAGGAATTGTCCGTAGGGCAAATTTTCCCGTAAGCTAGATGGGTGGAAGCTACTGAAAAGTAATAGTGTTCTTGTCTGTGGGTTTTTTGAATAGTGTAGTGCCCAAGTGGTCTTCCTTTTTGAAGATCTTCAAATCAAGAAAGGCTATGCTTTCGCTGCTGTGGGACATGGTGAATTTGATCGTTGGGGTTTGTCTGTTGAGCCACACAAGAAAATGATCAAGCTGGTCCTGGCTACCCTGCCATAACATGAAAACGTCATCAAAATAACGGTGCCATGAGCTGATGTGCTCATGAAAAGGATTGGTCGCCGCATAGATGAAGTTGGTTTCGTAATGATCCATGTACAGGTTAGTCAGATCTGGTGCGAATGTGGCCCCCATTGATGTACCTTGTCTTTGTTGATAAAAGGTTTGGTTGCATAAGAAAAAGTTTTTAGTCAGTGCCAGCCTAACACATTCAATGATAAAGTTAGAGGGCACTGTGAAATCAGCCCTTTTCTCAAGGTATTGATGTAGTACTTCTATGCAGTGGTCCGGAGGGATGTTGGTGTATAATGATTCTACATCGACAGTGACCAAAATGTCATTGGCCCCGGGGTGTAGACTGGCAATAGTGTGAATCATAGCTGTCGTGTCTTGTATGTACGATTTCATCTTGGCCACAAATGGTCTCAGAAAAGAATCTGCATAGATGGAAAGGGGCTCTAACAGGGATCCTATTGCTGAGACAATTGGGCGTTGGGGATTAGTCGCATTCTTATGCATTTTAGGTAGTAGGTAGAAGGCCGGAGTTGTGGGGTTGGGTCTGGTCAAGAACATAAATTCATCTATGCAGATCCACTTCTGGTCGTGTGCATGGTTCATAAGGCTCATGATTTCCACCGTCAATCTCGCAGTTGGGTTGCCAGCCAATCTGCGGTAGCATAGTTGGTTTCCCAATTGTTTGTCAATTTCAACGTTGTATGCATTGACATCCCACAACACAATCCCCCCTCCCTTATCAGCAGGTTTCACTACAAAGGAAGTGTTATTTTCAAGGTCTTTTAAAGCTCTACGTTCTGCCCAAGTGAGATTATATTTTTGCTGATTTTTCTTCTTAAAGAGATATTCCAATTCTCTTATTACTTTGTTTTCAAAGGTCAAAATCTCGGGGGAGATCATAGCTGGAGTGGGTGTAAAGGATGAGGGGGATTTCAGTCCTGATATGTTGTCATCTGTGATGGGCCCCTCCTTTGGATTGCGGAAAAAATACTTGAGCCTTATCAACCTGAAAAAGTTTCTCATTTCTGTTTCTGTGGTGAATTTATCTGCAATTTTTGTGGGAACAAAAGATAGTCCCTTACTCAGAACACTGGTTTCTGTGTCAGTGAGGCAATGAGAACTGAGGTTAAAGACCGGTATTACCAGTTGGTCTGTGGCGGTTGCCACTGTCTGGTTGGCATCGTGCGGTTGCCCCATTGTCTGTTCCTCCCTCGTTTCCCCTGTCGCTGAAAAAACTGAGGCTGGGCACCTCTTTGTGATTGGCCTCCTCTACTAGTTCAGGGTTGGGCTGCTGAAGAATCCGAATCACTGCTGTTGGATGAGTTGGAAAAGGTAACAAATTTGTTCCCACTATTTCTATTATAAGGGTGGCCCCTCCCGCCCGCTTGGTTAGCATTCTGTTGTTGAAAAAAGCTGGGATTCAGGTATAGGTAAGTGGACTCTTCCTTATAGTTGAATATATCTTTTTTTAACTTCCAAATCTTTTTTTCCAGAGTGAAGGTTTTGAATTTTTTTAAATCATCCTCTATTTTTTCCAGCAGTGCTTTTGTTTCTGGGATCGTAGATTCGTCATTGATTTTTTTCTCTAGAGCCAGTAGGTCTTCTTTTTGTTTTTTGGATTCTTCCTCAGCTGTCTCAATGACTAGTATAACCCAGTCTCTAGAGCATTTATTTGCTACCCCACTAAAAGTGCCCAGGAACTTCGGAATGTCTAAGAAAACACAGGGAATGTTTTTGACTTGGAGACCCTCTGGAATCACTCCAGCCCTGAGGTATTCAGCCATCAGTTGGCCGTTTGATTCTGTGCGTATCAACTTCTTCTTCTTTTGGGTCAATAAGTCGAGGTCATTAGTGTTTTTTGGTACTGTTGTTGCTATTGTAGGTGCCGGAGATGGGCCTAAAATTGAAGGTAACTCCAGGCATCTTTTGTATAGATCATCGGAAAATGATACATAATTCACATTCTCCATGGTGTGATTTATGCTCCACCGACCGAAAGGGTCGTCCTAGAAAGGTAAACAAGTGTTGTGAGCAAAAGATTTCCTCCGTTTTTTGTAAAGGGGGCTGTGGTATGAGAGGAAGGATACATCAAAAAAGCGAGTATATAAACCACTAGCTACCCACCTCTAACACACCAAAGGGGCTACTTATCAGAAATCCTCAATGTGGAAATTTCATGAGATTATATCTACCACCACAATCAAGGTAATATTTTTAACATATTTTAATCATTAGTTTCTCAAAACATATCGGTAAAAAAGCATAAAACACCAAATACAGCGTTCGTCATTTGCGAAAACCACAATAGAGAGAGAGAGAATACCACTTTACATTTGTGGCTGTTGTTTACACCAATGTGTTTACAGTTTATAGGCATTCATTGGTTTGCATGATGTTAGTAATGGTGTGACTTGATCACATTACAATCATACATAAACATAGTATAATGGCGTCTACAATCTGATGTGTTTCTGAGGCAGAGGACAACACTGTTGCAGTCTAAAGCTCATCAGTAGTGTTCCAGGACCCGTCTTCAGGACGAAGTAGGTTAAGAAACAGGTTACACTGTCAACATGGCGCCTATGTGTCAGTATGGTAACCTATAGAATGGATAAAAATTGAGGCAAATGTAAGATTTACTCAATACATATAAAAACCTTGTATCAGTGGTGTGATTGTCATAGAACAAAAAAGTAGCCAACTTGCTAACCTTATGGTAATTTCTTGTGGTGTGATGGGCGAGGCGATTGCACTAGTCAATCTAATTCTGGCGGCAGACAAGTCCGTCCAGGAAGTTCAAGCTGTAGATCAATACATAGTTTTAATCAATAGAGGTGTGACGTTGAGGCAATAACTGTCACAGTTAAATATATAGGTAATAGATATTTACCATTTGATACGGAGCTCAGTCAACATATAGATTCCCGTGCTGTACGTTGGCCGTGAACATAGGTTATGTAGGAGTTTGGGCACTACGTTTCCCACAATGCATCATGGAATCTATAGCAAATAGAAAAATAAATCAATTCTGTGTTTTTTCTATTTATTGACAGTGTATAAGTGACAAAAAGCCCACCACTTACTTAGCGGTGAGTATCCCAAGTGTTGTCTTGGTTTTGTGTCCTGTTTTCGTTATTGGATGTCAGCTCACATGTCGCCCGTATCAAGGAGTTAAGTCCTGCATGAGGGCAAGGAGAACAGGGAGAACAGGTCAACCCGCTGTTCGTTTGTAAGGTGGCCGTGTGGTATCTGCATGTGCATGGTATACGATCAGGGCAGGCTTACCTCTCATTCCGGTGCTCGCAGTGACATTTTGGTCACCCTCGATGTAGAATCATTATACACCAACATCCCTCAGGACCACTGCATAGAAGTACTACATCAATACCTTGAGAAAAGGGCTGATCTCACAGTGCCCTCTAAATTTATCATTGAATGTGTTAGGCTTGCACTGACTAAAAACTTTTTCTTATGCAACCAAACCTTTTATCAACAAAGACAAGGTACATCAATGGGGGCCACATTCGCACCAGATCTGGCTAACCTGTACATGGATCATTACGAAACCAACTTCATCTATGCAGCGACCAATCCTTTTCATTAGCACATCAGCTCATGGCACTGTTATATTGATGATGTTTTCATGTTATGGCATGGTAGCCAGGACCAGCTTGATCATTTTCTTGTGTGGCTCAACAGACAAACCCCAACGATCAAATTCACCATGTCCCACAGCAGCGAAAGCATAGCCTTTCTTGATTTGAAGATCTTCAAAAAGGAAGACCACTTGGGCACTACACTATTCAAAAAACCCACAGACAAGAACACTTTATTACTTTTCAGTAGCTTCCACCCGTCTAGCTTACGGGAAAATTTGCCCTACGGACAATTCCTAAGAATTCGACGGAATTGTAGCGAAATCGCTGACTTCAAAACTAACAGTCAGGAACTCAATGAAAAATTACGACAAAGACAATATCCCCGCAAAATCATCAAGCTATCTATGAAAAGAGCACGCAATGCCAACCGTGAGGGTATCCTGCAAAAACATAAAAAAACGCAGGATGAAAGAATCACATGCGTTTCATCTTTTTCCCCACTAGGAATGATCTAAGGAGGGTTATACAAAAAAATTGGAAAAATGTCCAAACTGATGATTTTCGACCTAATTGTCCGAGATTTGCTTTCAAACGGATGCCAAATCTCCGAGACAAATTAGTGCACACCTACCCGATGAACAACAATGAGACACCTACTCAGCACACACTATGGGGCCTCCCGCCAGTTAGTGGACATTATGCATGCAGACAATGCTCAGTCTGCCACCTGACCAAAAACCTGAAACAAATTGACCTAAATGGTCGGATATGGAAATATAGATCTTTTTCAAATTGCCTGACCAAATGGGTGATATACGGGATAAAATGCCCATGTGGGCTAATCTATGCAGGTAAAACCATTAGGTCCGTCAAAGTACGAATTGGCGAACACCGTTCAGCCATTCGAAATGGTACTCCCGACAAACCACTTGTGGCCATCTATGCAGAGGCTAAACATACCTGCGAGGATATGTTTTGGTTTGTTATTCAAACAACCAAAGCCCACCCACGAGGTGGCAACAGGGACCTCTCCCTGAAAAAACTGGAACAGAAATGGATTTACAATCTTAAAACTGTCCAATCTGGTTTAAATATTGCCGTGGAATGGAATCTTTTCATCCACTAATGGCTCACATACTTATTAGGGCTACAGTAGACCCAGAGATCCTCAATATACGACACCATAATTAACATCACATTCCTACGTGGCAGTCAGAAAGGCTGAGAGACACACGACCGTTCATATATGGTCTGCCTAATTACAACATAATTATGACACATATCAAAAGATGAATACTGTGAATCATCTTGTTATTTTATTGATATTGGGCGTGCTTCCTCTCTAGCAAGCTGATCACGGTGAATTAGTCCGAAAAAAGATCAGCTGTCACTTAAAGTATAAATAATGACAGTGGATGGTGTATATATCCACACGGAAATAATATATAATGGTGGTGGTAATAGTAATCATGAGAGGATATGTCCTTCTGTTCCACATCTCTGTTCTCCTTAAGATATTGATTTGCCTCCTGTTGCTTGCAATCAGCACATTCATCCACTCCAAAATGGCCTCCAATCTCACAACACATGGGTAGTCCGTCCTCGATGTCTAAGTCGAAAGATGCTTACACAATATTGCCGGCAGTCCTTCCCTGTTGTCTACGTGCGCCTTCCGAACTCACAGGCACCGCGTGAACGAAGCTGCGTTCCACAGCTGTACCCTTTCACTGCGAGCACCGGCACGAGAGGTAAGCCTGCCCTGATCGTATACCATGCACATGCAGATACCACGCGGCCACCTTTCAAACGAACAGCAGGTTGACCTTTTCTCCCCGTTCTCCTTGCCCTCATGCAGGACTTAACTCCTTGATATGGGCGACATGTGAGCTGACATCCAATAACGAAAACAGGAGACAAAACCAAGACAACACTTGGGATACTCACCGCTAAGTAAGTGGGGGGCTTTTTGTCACTTATACACTGTCAATAAATAGAAACAACGCAGAATTGATTTATTTTTCTATTTTCTATAGATTCCATGATGCATTGTGGGAAACGTAGTGCCCAAACTCCTACATAACCTATGTTCACGGCCAACGTACAGCGCAGGAATCTATATTTTGACTGAGCTCCGTATCAAATGGTAAATATCTATTACCTATATATTTAACTGTGACAGTTATTGCCTCAACGTCACAACTCTATTGATTAAAACTATGTATTGATCTACAGCTTGAACTTCCTGGATGGACTTGTCTGCCGCCAGAATTAGATTGACTAGTGCAATCACCTCGCCCATCACACCACAAGAAATTACCATAAGGTTAGCAAGTTGGCTACTTTTTTGTTCTATGACAATCACACCACTGATACAAGGCTTTTATATGCATTGAGTAAATCTTACATTTGCCTCAATTTTTATCCATTATATAGGTTACCATACTGACACATAGGCGCCATGTTGACAGTGTAACCTGGTTCTTAACCTACCGCGTCCTGAAGACGTGTCCTGGGACATTACTGATGAGCTTTAGACTGCAACAGTGTTGTCCTCTGCCCCAGAAACACATCAGATTGTAGACGCCATTATACTATGTTTGTGTATAATTGTAATGTGATCAAGTCACACCATTACTAACATCACGCAAACCAATGAATGCCTATAAACTGTAAACACATTGGTGTAAACAACAGCCATAAATGTAAAGTGGCATTCTCTCTCTCTCTATTGTGGTTTTCGCAAATGACGAACGCTGTAATTTGTATTTTATGCTTTTTTACCGATGTTTTGAGAAATAATGATTAAAATATGTTAAAAATATTACCTTGATTGTGGTGGTAGATATAATCTCATGAAATTTCCACTTTGAGGATTTCTGATAAGTAGCCCCTTTGGTGTGTTAGAGGTGGGCAGCTAGTGGTTTATGTACTCGCTTTTTTGATGTATCCTTCCTCACATACCACAGCCCCCTTTACAAAAAACTGAGGAAATCTTTTGCTCAAAACACTTGTTAACCAGCCAATTTCAGAGACATTTCCCTGTGTCCACTCACCGAAACACGTCGCCAACAACAGATATCATACCTTCTCGCGTTCCCACAGGTGTCCCGACGAAAACGGTACCTCACATGTGCGGGTTCACCAATCTAGCCACAATGGGAAAAGGCTAACCCACTGGTAACTACAAAAGGGTTTGGGGAGATAACCTACAGATTTGGGCCTAGGGTGTCCAAGCCACCATGGATTGCAATGACCCTACCACCTTAGCTGACATCTATAACCACAACATGCTCACAGCCATAGACTCTATGGCCCCCATCAAACTGAGGAAGGCCAAACCACGTGCACATCTGAACTCTTGGTTTACTCCACAGTTAAGAGTACTCCGCAAAACTAAACGCTGTGCCGAGAACCGTTGGAAAAGCCACCCTTCCGACACGCACAAAGATGACTTCTTCCTGGCATCGCTCACCTACAAAGCAGCCATTATAGAGGCGAAAAAAGAGTCCCTTAATAATCGTATCGTGCAAGCTGACTCCAACTCTAAGGAACTCTTTAAGATCCTAAAAGAGCTCGAAACTCCCGTTAACCCCCCCCCCCGACACCTGCATTAAAGATAGCAAATGGTGCGCTAACATTCAGGCAGCGTTACTGAATAAAATCACCATGCTTCAATCTAAAATCACTGCTAAACAAGACAGCCTAAAACTGGACAATCGCCCTCCTACCCCAGCTGAGGCCCTCTCCCCTGAATTTTCCCCACCTCAAACGGTTTGCCTTCTCACCGCTCACTACCACGGAGGTGGAAAACATCATCCTGAGGATCAAACCATCCAACTGCCAGGGTGATCCCTGCCCAGCCCCAATTATCAAGGAATCTGCCCACGACCTGGCCCCATTTATCACATCCTTTATCAACGCTTCATTTAAAACAGGAATTGTCCCTGACAAACTTAAAGATGCACGGGTGATCCCCCTGCTCAAAAAACCTTCCCTCGACCCTAGCATACCTACCAATTACCGACCCATTACGACTGTCCCGTTCCTGCTAAAAATTTTAGACCGTGCAGCTTACTTGCCAATCCAAGAGTACTTGGAAGCCAATAATCTTCTAGGTTTTAGACAATCCGGTTTCCGCCCCAAACACGGAACAGAGACAGCTTTACTTGATTTAAAAACTCAAATTGAAGTTCTAAAGGATAACAGCAAACTTGCCTTGCTACTTCTACTCGACCTCTCTGCGGCCTTCGATTTGGTCAATCATCAAACCTTATGCAAGCATCTTCACTCCGCCGGCCACTTCTCGCCATCTGCTACGGCCTGGATCAAATCATTCTTGAGTAATAGATCTATGCGTGTCTTTTCTCAATATGCAGCTGCAAATCCCTCTCCCATTCTCTGCGGCGTCCCCCGGGGCTCTTGTGTGTCGCCAACACTCTATAATGTCTTTACAAAACCACTCTTTGATGTACTTGACTATCTGGGTGTCTCCTATATGAATTACACTGACGACACCCAGATACTCATTCCTATCACTGGAGACTATTTGGCTGACACCAAGGCCCTGAATGAGGTCTACCTGGTCATCCAAGCCTGGATGGCACAACACCAATTATGCCTCAACGATGACAAGACTGAGCTCCTCATCTTGGGCACTACGCAACGTCTTAGTAAACTTGAGCCGTCCTACCAATCATTTATCATTGATGGCAACACCATCCAAGTCTCGAAAGACACCAAAACTTTAGGCGTCTACCTTGACGCCACCCTATCCCTATGCCGACAAACTAATGCAGTCAGATCGGCCTCAGCATACACCTGCAAACTCATTGCAGCTTGCAGGCCATTTCTGACAACCCCAAATACGGTCCCATTGGCCAGAACTCTCATCAGGGCCAAAATAGACTACGGGAGCGCCCTCTACCTAGGAACTAGCCAAGAGAACATAAACAAACTGCAAATCGCCCAGAATAACGCCGTCAGAGTGGCCTTAAACATCCCGCGAAACCACCATATCTCGGAATCTAGATCCAACATGCGACATGTGAGCTGACATCCAATAACGAAAACAGGAGACAAAACCAAGACAACACTTGGGATACTCACCGCTAAGTAAGTGGGAGGCTTTTTGTCACTTATACACTGTCAATAAATAGAAACAACGCAGAATTGATTTATTTTTCTATTTGCTATAGATTCCATGATGCATTGTGGGAAACGTAGTGCCCAAACTCCTACATAACCTATGTTCACGGCCAACGTACAGCGCAGGAATCTATATTTTGACTGAGCTCCGTATCAAATGGTAAATATCTATTACCTATATATTTAACTGTGACAGTTATTGCCTCAACGTCACACCTCTATTGATTAAAACTATGTATTGATCTACAGCTTGAACTTCCTGGACGGACTTGTCTGCCGCCAGAATTAGATTGACTAGTGCAATCGCCTCGCCCATCACACCACAAGAAATTACCATAAGGTTAGCAAGTTGGCTACTTTTTTGTTCTATGACAATCACACCACTGATACAAGGCTTTTATATGCATTGAGTAAATCTTACATTTGCCTCAATTTTTATCCATTCTATAGGTTACCATACTGACACATAGGCGCCATGTTGACAGTGTAACCTGGTTCTTAACCTACTTCGTCCTGAAGACGGGTCCTGGAACACTACTGATGAGCTTTAGACTGCAACAGTGTTGTCCTCTGCCCCAGAAACACATCAGATTGTAGACGCCATTATACTATGTTTATGTATAATTGTAATGTGATCAAGTCACACCATTACTAACATCACGCAAACCAATGAATGCCTATAAACTGTAAACACATTGGTGTAAACAACAGCCATAAATGTAAAGTGGTATTCTCTCTCTCTCTATTGTGGTTTTCGCAAATGACGAACGCTGTAATTGGTATTTTATGCTTTTTTACCGATGTTTTGAGAAATAATGATTAAAATATGTTAAAAATATTACCTTGATTGTGGTGGTAGATATAATCTCATGAAATTTCCACTTTGAGGATTTCTGATAAGTAGCCCCTTTGGTGTGTTAGAGGTGGGCAGCTAGTGGTTTATGTACTCGCTTTTTTGATGTATCCTTCCTCACATACCACAGCCCCCTTTACAAAAAACTGAGAATCTTTTGCTCACAACACTTGTTAACCAGCCAATTTCAGAGACATTTCCCTGTGTCCACTCACCGAAACACGTCGCCAACAACAGATGTCATACCTTCTCGCGTTCCCACAGGTGTCCCGAGGAAAACGGTACCTCACATGTGCGGGTTCACCAATCTAGCCACAAGGGGAAAAGGCTAACCCACTGGTAACTACAAAATGGTTTGGGGAGATAACCTACAGATTTGGGCCTAGGGTGTCCAAGCCACCAAGGATTGCAATGACCCTACCACCTTAGCTGACATCTATAACCACAGCATGCTCACAGCCATAGACTCTATGGCCCCCATCAAACTGAGGAAGGCCAAACCTCGTGCACATCTGAACTCTTGGTTTACTCCACAGTTAAGAGTACTCCGCAAAACTAAACTCTGTGCCGAGAACCGTTGGAAAAGCCACCCTTCCGACGCGCACAAAGATGACTTCTTCCTGGCATCGCTCACCTACAAAGCAGCCATTATAGAGGCGAAAAAAGAGTCCCTTAATAATCGTATCGTGCAAGCTGACTCCAACTCTAAGGAACTCTTTAAGATCCTAAAAGAGCTCGAAACTCCCGTTAACCCCCCCCCCAACACCTGCATTAAAGACAGCAAATGGTGCGCTAACATTCAGGCAGCATTACTGAATAAAATCACCATGCTTCAATCTAAAATCACTGCTAAACAAGACAGCCTAAAACTGGACAATCGCCCTCCTACCCCAGCTGAGGCACTCTCCCCTGACTTGCCCAACCTCAAACGGTTTGCCTTCTCACCGCTCACTACCACGGAGGTGGAAAACATCATCCTGAGGATCAAACCATCCAACTGCCAGCGGGATCCCTGCCCGGCCCCAATTATCAAGGAATCTGCCCACGACCTGGCCCCATTTATCACATCCTTTATCAACGCTTCATTTAAAACAGGAATTGTCCCTGACCACCTTAAAGATGCATGGGTGATCCCCCTGCTCAAAAAACCTTCCCTCGACCCTAGCATACCTACCAATTACCGACCCATTACGACTGTCCCGTTCCTGCTAAAAATTTTAGACCGTGCAGCTTACTTGCAAATCCAAGAGTACTTGGAAGCCAATAATCTTCTAGGTCTTAGACAATCCGGTTTCCGACCCAAACACGGAACAGAGACAGCTTTACTGGACTTAAAAACTCAAATTGAAGTTCTAAAGGACAACGGCAAACTTGCCTTGCTACTTTTACTCGACCTCTCTGCGGCCTTCGATTTGGTCAATCATCAAACCTTATGCAAGCAACTTCACTCCGCCGGCCACTTCCTGCCATCTGCTACGGCCTGGATCAAATCATTCTTGAGTAATAGATCTATGCGGGTCTTTTCTCAATATGCAGCTGCAAATCCCTCTCCCATTCTCTGCGGCGTCCCCCGGGGCTCTTGTGTGTCGCCAACACTCTATAATGTCTTTACAAAACCACTCTTTGATGTACTTGACTATCTGGGTGCCTCCTATATGAATTACGCTGACGACACCCAGATACTCATTCCTATCACTGGAGACTATTTGGCTGACACCAAGGCCCTGAACGAGGTCTACCTGGTCATCCAAGCCTGGATGGCACAACACCAATTATGCCTCAACGATGACAAGACTGAGCTCCTCATCCTGGGCACTACGCAACGTCTTAGTAAACTTGAGACGTCCTACCAATCATTTATCATTGATGGCAACACCATCCAAGTCTCGAAAGACACCAAAACTTTAGGTGTCTACCTTGACGCCACCCTATCCCTATCCCGACAAACTAATGCAGTCAGATCGGCCTCAGCATACACCTGCAAACTCATTGCAGCTTGCAGGCCATTTCTGACAACCCCAAATACGGTCACATTGGCCAGAACTCTCATCATGGCCAAAATCGACTACGGGAGCGCCCTCTACCTAGGAACTAGCCAAGAGAACATAAACAAACTGCAAATTGCCCAGAATAACGCTGTCAGAGTGGCCTTAAACATCCCGCGAAACCACCATATCTCGGAATCTAGATCCAACCTACATTGGCTACCGGTCAAACAGAGAATTTCATTGAAAGCCTTAGGTCTTACCCACAAATGCCTAGCCAACCAAGCCCCCCGTACCACTGCAGCCGGCTATCCCTCTACACGCCTACCCGCCCTCAAAGAACTGCCCAGACCCACTTTCTAACCATCCCCAGTTTCAAACTACAAAAAGTGGGTAGATCTAGCGTCCCCGTCTTAGCTTCCAAACTCTGGAATGCCCTCCCCCTTACCATCAGATCTGAAGAATGTTTTAGTGCCTTCAAATCCAAAACGAAATACTGGCTCTTCAACCAGCCCTGAAACCCGGACCTCTTATGCTCCTGGGAGCCTGTCCCAGGAATACACCTGCCCTAACCTCCACGTTGTAAATATGTATGTTACTGTATGCCTTGTATTCTTGCACTGTCTTAATAGCTGAATATATGTATGCATATGTAACCATGTCTAAAGTTGCGCCCAGATGCCTCTGGGCCTGAAGGTGCGCGTTACAAATAAAACATATGCAAAAAAAATACAAAACTGGGAACCCCATGCATTTCTGAAAAGAGGGCACCAGTGGTCCAACTTGCGCAAAGCAGACCAGAATGTATTACCCAGAACCCCCGACAAAGTGAAAAATGTGGGGTTTTTCGGCACATTTCAGACTTTGCCGGGGCTTCTGGGTAATACATTCAGGGGCGATTTGCGCAAGTCAGCCATCTGCGGATTCCCATGTGTGTCCTCTTTTCAGAAATGCATGGGTTTCCCAGTTTTCCTTGGTGGCTTGGAAACCCTAGGCCCAAACGTGTATGGTGTGGGCTTGAGCGAAATTCAACATTTTCTGCTGTCCGAAACGACTTGGGGTTAGGAGCATTTTTGGCTTTCCCCTTTGCCCCCAGGTAGGTGTACCCACACATCTGAGGTACCGTTTTTATCGGGACACCTGTGGGAATGCGGGACGGTTGGTCATGTGTTGTTGGGGTGTGTTTCAATGGGTAGGCCGAGTGAAATATGCGGAAAATGTGTTTTTTTTCCCCACATTTCAGATTTTGCGGGGGTATCTGGGTAATAAATTGTGGGCCGATTTGCGCAAATAATACCTCTGCGGATTCCCACGGGTGTCCTCTTTTCGGAAATGCATGGGGTTCCCTGTTTTCCTTGGTGGCTTGGACACCCGAGGCCTATATCTGTGTGGTGTGCCCGTCTGAGGAAAGTGTGAAATTCAGGTGTCAAAACAGACTTGGGGTTACCTGTGTTTTAGGCTTTCCCGTTGGTGCCCAGGTAGGTGCATCCACACATGTGAGGTACCATTTTCATTGGGACACCTGTGGGAATGCGGGATGGTAGGCCATGTGTTGTTGGGGGCGTGTTTCGATGGGTGAGCTGAGTTAAATGTGCGGAAAATGCGTTTTTTTCCCCACATTTCGGACTTTGCGGGGGTGTCTGGGTAATAACTTCTGGGCCAATTTGCGCAAATCATACTTATGCGGATTCCCACGGGTGTCCTCTTTTCGGAAATGCACGGGGTTCCCTGTTTTCCTTGGTGGCTTGGACACCCAAGGCCCATATCTGCATGGTGTGCCCGTCTGGAGAAAGTGTGAAATTCAGGTGTCAGAACAGACTTGGGGTTACCTGTGTTTTAGGCTTTCCCCTCAGCGCCAGGTAGGTACATCCACACATGTGAGGTACCGTTTTTATCAGGACACCTGTGGGAATGCGGGACGGTAGGCCATGTGTTGTTGGGGGCATATTTCGATGGGTGAGTCGAGTTAAATGTGCAGGAAATGCTTATTTTCCCCCACATTTCGGACTTTGCGGGGGTGTCTGGGTAATAACTTCTGGGCTGATTTTCACAAATCATACTTCTGCCGATTCCCACGGGTGTCCTCTTTTCGGAAATGCATGGGGTTCCCTGTTTTCCTTGGTGGCTTGGACACCCAAGGCCCATATCTGCATGGTGTGCCCGTCTGGAGAAAGTGTGAAATTCAGGTGTCAGAACAGACTTGGGGTTACCTGTGTTTTAGGCTTTCCCCTTGGCGGCTACAGGTAGGTACACCAACCCATTTGAGGTACCGTTTTTATCGGGACGCCTGTGGGAACGCGGGACGGTAGGCCATGTGTTGTTGGGGGTGTGTTTCGATGGGTGAGCCGAGTGAAATGTGCAGAAAATGCATTTATTTTCCCACATTACGGACATTACGGGGCTGTCTGGGTAATAAATTCTGGGCCGATTTGCGCAAATCATACCTCTGCGGATTCCCACGGGTGTCCTCTTTTTGGAAATGCATGGGGTTTCCTGTTTTGCTTGGTGGCTTGGACACCTGAGGCCCATATCTGTGTGGTGTGCCCGTCTGAGGAAAGTGTGAAATTCAGGTGTCAAAACAGACTTGGGGTTACCTGTGTTTTAGGCTTTCCCGTTTGTGCACAGGTAGGTGCACCCACACATGTGAGGTACCATTTTCATCAGGACACCTGTGGGAATGCGGGACGGTTGGTCATGTGTTGTTGGGGCGTGTTTCAATGGGTAGGCTGAGTGAAATATGCGGAAAATGTGTTTTTTTCCCCAGATTTCAGACTTTGAGGGGGTATCTGGGTAATAAATTGTGGGCCGATTTGCGCAAATAATACCTCTGCGGATTCCCACGGGTGTCCTCTTTTTGGAAATGCATGGGGTTTCCTGTTTTGCTTGGTGGCTTGGACACCTGAGGCCCATATCTGTGTGGTGTGCCCGTCTGAGGAAAGTGTGAAATTCAGGTGTCAAAACAGACTTGGGGTTACCTGTGTTTTAGGCTTTCCCCTTTGTGCACAGGTAGGTGCACCCACACATGTGAGGTACCATTTTCATTGGGACACCTGTGGGAATGCGGGACGGTAGGCCATGTGTTGTTGGGAGCGTTTTTCGATGGGTGAGCCGAGTTAAATGTGCGGAAAATGCGTTTTTTCCCCCACATTTCGGACTTTGCCGGGGTGTCTGGGTAATAACTTCTGGGCCGATTTTCGCAAATCATACTTATGCGGATTCCCACGGGTGTCCTCTTTTCGGAAATGCATGGGGTTCCCTGTTTTTCTTGGTGGCTTGGACACCCAAGGCCCATATCTGCATGGTGTGCCCGTCTGGAGAAAGTGTGAAATTCAGGTGTCAGAACAGACTTGGGTTTACCTCTGTTTTAGGCTTTCCCCTTGGCGGCCGCAGGTAGGTACACCAACACATTTGAGGTACAGTTTTTATCGGAACACTTGTGGGAACGCGGGACGGTAGGCCATGTGTTGTTGGGGGCGTGTTTCGATGGGTGCGCCGAGTGAAATGTGTGGAAAATTTGTTTTTTTCCCACATTTCAGACTTTGCAGGGGTTTCTGGGTAATAAATTCTGTGCCGATTTGCGCAAATCATACCTCTGCAGATTCCCACAGGTGTCCTGTTTTTGGAAATGCATGGGGTTCCCTGTTTTCCTTGGTGGCTTGGACACCCGAGGCCCATATCTGTATGGTATGCCAGTCTGGAGAATGTGTGAAATTCAGGTGTCAAAACAGACTTGGGGTTACCTGTGTTTTACGCTTTCCCCATGGCGCCAAGGTAGGTGCATCCACACATGTGAGGTACCATTTTCATTGGGACACCTGTGGGAACGCGGGATGGTAGACCATGTGTTGTTTGGGTCGTGTTTCGATGGGTGAGCCGAGTGAAAGGTGCGGAAAATGTGTTTTTTTTCCCCACATTTCGGACTTTGCGGGGGTGTCTGGGTAATAAATTCTGGGCCGATTTGCGCAAATCATACCTCTGCGGATTCCCACGGGTGTCCTCTTTTCAGAAATGCATGGGGTTCTCTGTTTTCCTTGGTGGCTCGAACTCCCGAGGCCCATGTGTGTATGGTGTGCCCGTCTGGAGAAAGTGTGAAATTCAGTTGTCACAACAGACTTGGGGTTAGCTGTGTTTTAGGATTTCCCCTTCGCGCCAGGTAGGTACACCCACACATATGAGGTACCGTTTTTATCAGGACACCTGTGGGAACTAGGGACGGTAGGCCATGTGTTGTTGGGGGTGTGTTTCGATGGATGAGCCGAGTGACATGTGCGGAAAATGCATTTATTTTCCCACATTTCGGACATAACGGGGCTGTCTGGGTAATAAATTCTGGGCCGATTTGCGCAAATCATACCTCTGCAGATTCCCACGGGTGTCCTCATAGCAGGAATGCATGGGGTTGCCTGTTTTCCTTGGGGCTTGGACACCCGAGGCCCATATCTGTATGGTGTGCCCGTCTGGAGAAAGTGTGAAATTCAGGTGTCAAAACAGACTTGGGGTTACTTGTATTTTGGGCTTTCCTCTGGGTGCCAGGTAGGTGCACCCACACATGTGAGGTACCGTTTTCATTGGGACACCTGTGGGAACGTGGGACGGTAGGCCATGTGTTGTTGGGGGCGTGTTTCTATGGGTGAGCCGAGTGAATGTGCGGAAAATGCATTTTCTTTCTCGCACATTTCGGACTTTGCGGGGCTGTCTGGGTAATAAATTCTGGGCCGATTTGTGCAAATCATACCTCTGCAGATTCCCACGGGTGTCCTCATAGCAGAAATGCATGGGGTTGCCTGTTTTCCTTGGTGGCTTGGACACCCGAGGCCCATATCTGTATGGTGTGCCCGTCTGGAGAAACAGACTTGGGGTTACCTGTATTTTAGGCTTTCCTCTGGGTGCCCAGGTAGGTGCACCCACACATGTGAGGTACCGTTTTCATTGGGACACCTGTGGGAACGCGGGACGGTAGGCCATGTGTTGTTGGGGGTGTGTTTCGATGGATGAGCCGAGTGACATGTGCGGAAAATGCATTTATTTTCCCACATTTCGGACATTACGGGGATGTCTGGGTAATAAATTCTGGGCCGATTTGCGCAAATCATACCTCTGCAGATTCCCACGGGTGTCCTCATAGCAGAAATGCATCGGGTTGCCTGTTTTCCTTGGTGGCTTGGACACCCGAGGCCCATATCTGTATGGTGTGCCCGTCTGGAGAAAGTGTGAAATTCAGGTGTCAAAACAGACTTGGGGTTACCTGTATTTTAGGCTTTCCTCTGGGTGCCCAGGTAGGTGCACCCACACATGTGAGGTACCGTTTTCATTGGGACACCTGTGGGAACGTGGGACGGTAGGCCATGTGTTGTTGGGGGCGTGTTTCTATGGGTGAGCCGAGTGAATGTGCGGAAAATGCATTTTTTTCCGCACATTTGGGACTTTGCCGGGCTGTCTGGGTAATAAATTCTGGGCCGATTTGCGCAAATCATACCTCTGCACATTCCCACGGGTGTCCTCTTTTCGGAAATGCATGGGGTTCCCTGTTTTCCTTGGTGGCTTGGACACCCGAGGCCCATATCTGTATGGTGTGCCCGTCTGGAGAAAGTGTGAAATTCAGTTGTCAAAACAGACTTGGGGGTACCTGTGTTTCAGGCTTTCCCCTTAGCGCCAGGTAGGTACACCCACACATGTGAGGTACCGTTTTTATCAGGACACCTGTGGTAATGCGGGACGGTAGGCCATGTGTTGTTGGGGGCGTGTTTCGATGGATGAGCCGAGTGAAATGTGCAGAAAATGCCTTTATTTTCCCACATTTTTGACTTTGCGGGGGTGTCTGGGAAATAAATTCTGGGCCGATTTGCCCAAATCATACCTCTGCGGATTCCCACGGGTGTCCTCATTTTGGAAATGCATGGGGTTCCCTGTTTTCCTTGGTGGCTTGGAAACCACGACCCATATATGTATGGTGTGCCCATCTGGAGAAAGTGTGAAATTCAGTTGTCAAAACAGACTTGGGGTTACCTGTATTTTAGGCTTTCCTCTGGGTGCCCAGGTAGGTGCACCCACACATGTGAGATACCATTTTCATTGGGACACCTCTGGCAACGTGGGATGGTAGGCCATGTGTTGTTGGGGGCGTGTTTCTATGGGTGAGCCGAGTGAAATGTGCGGAAAATGCATTTCTCTGGGTAATAAATTCTGGGCCGATTTGCGCAAATCATACCTCTGTGGATTCCCACTGGTGTTCTCTTTTCGGCAATGCATGGGGTTCCCTGTTTTTTTTGGTGGCTTGGACACCCGAGGCCCATATCTGTATGGTGTGCCCGCCTGGAGAAAGTGTGAAATTCAGGTGTCAAAACAGACTTGGGGTTACCTGTGTTTTTGGCTTCCCCTGGGTGCCCAGGTAGGTGCACCCACACATGTGAGGTACCGTTTTCATTGGGACACCTGTGGGAACATGGGACGGTAGGCCATGTGTTGTTGGGGGCGTGTTTCAATGTGTGAGCCGAGTGAAATGTGTAGAAAATGCATTTTTTTCCCCACATTTCGGACTTTGCGGGGCTGTCTGGGTAATACATTCTGGGCCGATTTGCGCAAATCATACCTCTACGGATTCCCACGGGTGTCCTCTTTTCGGAAATGCATGGGGTTCCCTGTCTTCCTTGGTGGCTTGGACACCCGAGGCACATATCTGTATGGTATGCCAGTCCGGACAATGTGTGAAATTCAGGTGTCAAAACAGACTTGGGGTTACCTGTGTTTTACGCTTTCCCCATGGCGCCAAGGTAGGTGCATCCACACATGTGAGGTAACATTTTCATTGGGACACCTGTGGGAATGCGGGATGGTAGGCCATGTGTTGTTGGGGGCGTGTTTCGATGGGTGAGCCGAGTTAAATGTGCGGAAAATGCTTATTTTCCCCCACATTTCGGACTTTGCGGGGGTGTCTGGGTAATAACTTCTGGGCCGATTTTCGCAAATCATACTTATGCGGATTCCCACGGGTGTCCTCTTTTCGGAAATGCATGGGGTTCCCTGTTTTCCTTGGTGGCTTGGACACCCAAGGCCCATATCTGCATGGTGTGCCCGTCTGGAGAAAGTGTGAAATTCAGGTGTCAGAACAGACTTGGGGTTACCTGTGTTTTAGGCTTTCCCCTTGGCGGCCACAGGTAGGTACACCAACCCATTTGAGGTACCGTTTTTATCGGGACGCCTGTGGGAACGCGGGACGGTAGGCCATGTGTTGTTGGGGGCGTGTTTCGATGGGTGCGCCGAGTGAAATGTGTGGAAAATGTGTTTTTTTTCCCACATTTCAGTCTTTGCGGGGGTGTCTGGGTAATAAATTCTGGGCCGATCTGCGCAAATCATGCCTCTGCAGATTCCCACGTGTGTCCTGTTTTTGGAAATGCATGGGGTTCCCTGTTTTCCTTGGTGGCTTGCACACCCGAGGCCCATATCTGTATGGTGTGCCCGTCTGGAGAAAGTGTGAAATTCAGTTGTCAAAACAGACTTGGGGTTACCTGTGTTTTAGGCTTTCCCCTTAGCGCCAGGTAGGTACACCCACACATGTGAGGTACCGTTTTTATCAGGACACCTGTGGGAACGCGGGACAGTAGGCCATGTGTTGTTGGGGGTGTGTTTCGATGGGTGAGCCGAGTGAAATGTGCAGAAAATGCATTTATTTTCCCACATTTCGGACATTACGGGGCTGTCTGGGTAATAAATTCTGGGCCGATTTGCGCAAATCATAGCTCTGCGGATTCCCACGGGTGTCCTCTTTTCGGAAATGCATGGGGTTCCCTGTTTTCGTTGGTGGCTTGGACACCCGAGGCCCATATCTGTATGGTGTGCCCGTCTGGAGAAAGTGTGAAATTCAGGTGTCAAAACAGACTTGGGGTTGCCTGTGTTTTAGGCTTTTCCCTTGGCGTCCAGGTAGGTGCACCCATACATGTGAGGTACCATTTTCATCGGGACACCTGTGGGAATGCGGGACGGTTGGTCATGTGTTGTTGGGGCCGTGTTTCAATGGGTAGGCCGAGTGAAATATGCGGAAAATGTGTTTTTTTCCCCACATTTCAGACTTTGCGGGGGTATCTGGGTAATAAATTGTAGGCCGATTTGCGCAAATAATACCTCTGCGGATTCCCACGGGTGTCCTCTTTTCGGAAATGCATGGGGTTCCCTGTTTTCCTTGGTGGCTTGGACACCCGAGGCCCATATCTGTGTGGTGTGCCCGTCTGAGGAAAGTGTGAAATTCAGGTGTCAAAACAGACTTGGGGTTACCTGTGTTTTAGACTTTCCCGTTGGTGCCCAGGTAGGTGCACCCACACATGTGAGGTACCGTTTTTCATTGGGACACCTCTGGGAACGTAGGACGGTAGGCCATGTGTTGTTGGGAGCGTTTTTCGATGGGTGAGCCGAGTTAAATGTGCGGAAAATGTGTTTTTTCCCCCACATTTCGGACTTTGCGGGGGTGTCTGGGTAATAACTTCTGGGCCGATTTTCGCAAATCATACTTATGCGGATTCCCACGGGTGTCCTCTTTTCGGAAATGCATGGGGTTCCCTGTTTTCCTTGGTGGCTTGGACACCCAAGGCCCATATCTGCATGGTGTGCCCGTCTGGAGAAAGTGTGAAATTCAGGTGTCAGAACAGACTTGGGGTTACCTGTGTTTTAGGCTTTCCCCTTGGCGGCCACAGGTAGGTACACCAACCCATTTGAGGTACCGTTTTTATCGGGACGCCTGTGGGAACGCGGGACGGTAGGCCATGTGTTGTTGGGGGCGTGTTTCGATGGGTGCGCCGAGTGAAATGTGTGGAAAATGTGTTTTTTTTCCCACATTTCAGTCTTTGCGGGGGTGTCTGGGTAATAAATTCTGGGCCGATCTGCGCAAATCATGCCTCTGCAGATTCCCACGGGTGTCCTGTTTTTGGAAATGCATGGGGTTCCCTGTTTTCCTTGGTGGCTTGCACACCCGAGGCCCATATCTGTATGGTGTGCCCGTCTGGAGAAAGTGTGAAATTCAGTTGTCAAAACAGACTTGGGGTTACCTGTGTTTTAGGCTTTCCCCTTAGCGCCAGGTAGGTACACCCACACATGTGAGGTACCGTTTTTATCAGGACACCTGTGGGAACGCGGGACAGTAGGCCATGTGTTGTTGGGGGTGTGTTTCGATGGGTGAGCCGAGTGAAATGTGCAGAAAATGCATTTATTTTCCCACATTTCGGACATTACGGGGCTGTCTGGGTAATAAATTCTGGGCCGATTTGCGCAAATCATAGCTCTGCGGATTCCCACGGGTGTCCTCTTTTCGGAAATGCATGGGGTTCCCTGTTTTCGTTGGTGGCTTGGACACCCGAGGCCCATATCTGTATGGTGTGCCCGTCTGGAGAAAGTGTGAAATTCAGGTGTCAAAACAGACTTGGGGTTGCCTGTGTTTTAGGCTTTTCCCTTGGCGTCCAGGTAGGTGCACCCATACATGTGAGGTACCATTTTCATCGGGACACCTGTGGGAATGCGGGACGGTTGGTCATGTGTTGTTGGGGCCGTGTTTCAATGGGTAGGCCGAGTGAAATATGCGGAAAATGTGTTTTTTTCCCCACATTTCAGACTTTGCGGGGGTATCTGGGTAATAAATTGTAGGCCGATTTGCGCAAATAATACCTCTGCGGATTCCCACGGGTGTCCTCTTTTCGGAAATGCATGGGGTTCCCTGTTTTCCTTGGTGGCTTGGACACCCGAGGCCCATATCTGTGTGGTGTGCCCGTCTGAGGAAAGTGTGAAATTCAGGTGTCAAAACAGACTTGGGGTTACCTGTGTTTTAGGCTTTCCCCTTAGCGCCAGGTAGGTACACCCACACATGTGAGGTACCGTTTTTATCAGGACACCTGTGGGAACGCGGGACGGTAGGCCATGTGTTGTTGGGGGTGTGTTTCGATGGGTGAGCCGAGTGAAATGTGCAGAAAATGCATTTATTTTCCCACATTTCGGACATTACGGGGCTGTCTGGGTAATAAATTCTGGGCCGATTTGCGCAAATCATACCTCTGCGGATTCCCACGGGTGTCCTCTTTTCGGAAATGCATGGGGTTCCCTGTTTTCGTTGGTGGCTTGGACACCCGAGGCCCATATCTGTATGGTGTGCCCGTCTGGAGAAAGTGTGAAATTCAGGTGTCAAAACAGACTTGGGGTTGCCTGTGTTTTAGGCTTTTCCCTTGGCGTCCAGGTAGGTGCACCCATACATGTGAGGTACCGTTTTCATCGGGACACCTGTGGGAATGCGGGACGGTTGGTCATGTATTGTTGGGGCGTGTTTCAATAGGTAGGCCGAGTGAAATATGCGGAAAATGTGTTTTTTCCCCCACATTTCAGACTTTGCGGGGGTATCTGGGTAATAAATTGTGGGCCGATTTGCGCAAATAATACCTCTGCGGATTCCCACGGGTGTCCTCTTTTCGGAAATGCATGGGGTTCCCTGTTTTCCTTGGTGGCTTGGACACCCGAGGCCCATATCTGTGTGGTGTGCCCGTCTGAGGAAAGTGTGAAATTCAGGTGTCAAAACAGACTTGGGGTTACCTGTGTTTTAGACTTTCCCGTTGGTGCCCAGGTAGGTGCACCCACACATGTGAGGTACCGTTTTTCATTGGGACACCTCTGGGAACGTAGGACGGTAGGCCATGTGTTGTTGGGAGCGTTTTTCGATGGGTGAGCCGAGTTAAATGTGCGGAAAATGTGTTTTTTCCCCCACATTTCGGACTTTGCCGGGGTGTCTGGGTAATAACTTCTGGGCCGATTTTCGCAAATCATACTTATGCGGATTCCCACGGGTGTCCTCTTTTCGGAAATGCATGGGGTTCCCTGTTTTTCTTGGTGGCTTGGTCACCCAAGGCCCATATCTGCATGATGTGCCCGTCTGGAGAAAGTGTGAAATTCAGGTGTCAGAACAGACTTGGGTTTACCTGTGTTTTAGGCTTTCCCCTTGGCGGCCGCAGGTAGGTACACCAACACATTTGAGGTACCGTTTTTATCGGAACACCTGTGGGAACGCGGGATGGTAGGCCATGTGTTGTTGGGGGCGTGTTTCGATGGGTGCGCCGAGTGAAATGTGTGGAAAATTTGTTTTTTTCCCACATTTCAGACTTTGCAGGGGTTTCTGGGTAATATATTCTGTGCCGATTTGCGCAAATCATACCTCTGCAGATTCCCACAGG
This sequence comes from Ambystoma mexicanum, assembly GCF_040938575.1. Lineage (NCBI taxonomy): Eukaryota > Metazoa > Chordata > Amphibia > Caudata > Ambystomatidae > Ambystoma > Ambystoma mexicanum. Next base: position 724,013 of record NW_027182512.1, on the reverse strand, counting down.
TGTCCTGTTTTTGGAAATGCATGGGGTTCCCTGTTTTCCTTGGTGGCTTGGACACCCGAGGCCCATATCTGTATGATGTGCCCGTCTGGAGAAGGTGTGAAAGTCAGGTGTCAAAACAGACTTGGGGTTACCTGTGTTTTAGGCTTTCCCCTTGGCGCCCAGGTACGTGCACCCACACATGTGAGGTACCGTTTTCATCGGACACCTGTGGGAACGCGGGATGGTAGACCATGTGTTGTTTGGGTCGTGTTTCGATGAGTGAGCCGAGTGAAATGTGCGGAAAATGTGTTTTTTTCCCCACATTTCGGACATTACGGGGCTGTCTGGGTAATAAATTCTGGGCCGATTTGCGCAAATCATACCTCTGCAGATTCCCACGGGTGTCCTCATAGCAGAAATGCATGGGGTTGCCTGTTTTCCTTGGTGGCTTGGACACCCGAGGCCCATATCTGTATGGTGTGCCCGTCTGGAGAAAGTGTGAAATTCAGGTGTCAAAACAGACTTGGGGTTACCTGTATTTTAGGCTTTCCTCTGGGTGCCCAGGTAGGTGCACCCACACATGTGAGGTACTGTTTTCATTGGGACACCTGTGGGAACGTGGGACGGTAGGCCATGTGTTTTTGAGGGCGTGTTTCTATGGGTGTGCCGAGTGAATGTGCGGAAAATGCATTTTTTTCCGCACATTTCGGACTTTGCCGGGCTGTCTGGGTAATAAATTCTGTGCCGATTTGCGCAAATCATACCTCTGCACATTCCCACGGGTGTCCTCTTTTCGGAAATGCATGGGGTTCCCTGTTTTCCTTGGTGGCTCGGACACCCGAGGCCCATATCTGTATCGTGTGCCCGTCTGGAGAAAGTGTGAAATTCAGTTGTCAAAACAGACTTGGGGTTACCTGTGTTTCAGGCTTTCCCCTTAGCGCCAGGTAGGTACACCCACACATGTGAGGTACCGTTTTTATCAGGACACCTGTGGTAATGCGGGACAGTAGGCCATGTGTTGTTGGGGGCGTGTTTCGATGGGTGAGCCGAGTGAAATGTGTGGAAAATGCATTTATTTTCCCACATTTCGGACATTCCGGGTCTGTCTGGGTAATAAATTCTGGGCCGATTTGCGCAAATCATACCTCTGCAGATTCCCACTGGTGTTCTCTTTTCGGAAATGCATGGGGTTCCCTATTTTCCTTGGTGGCTTGGACACCCGAGGCCCATATCTGTATGGTGTGACCGTCTGGAGAAAGTGTCAAATTCAGGTATCAAAACAGACTTGGGGTTACCTGTGTTTTAGGCTTTCCCCTTGGTGCCCAGGTAGGTGCACCCACACATATGAGGTACCGTTTTGATAGGGACACCTGTGGGAATGCGGGACGGTAGGCCATGTGTTGTTCAGGGCATGTTTTAATGGGTGAGCCGAGTGAAATGTGCAGAAAATGCCTTTATTTTCCCACATTCTGGACTTTGCGGGGGTGTCTGGGAAATAAATTCTGGGCCGATTTGCGCAAATCATACCTCTGCGCATTCCCACGGGTGTCCTCTTTTCGGAAATGCATGGGGTTCCCTGTTTTCCTTGGTGGCTTGGACACCCGAGGCCCATTTCTGTATGTTGTGCTTGTCTGGAGAAAGTGTGAAATTCAGTTGTCAAAACAGACTTGGGGTTACCTGTGTTTTAGGCTTTCCCCTACGCGCCAGGTAGGTACACCCACACATATGAGGTACCGTTTTTATCAGGACACCTGTGGGAACTCGGGACGGTAGGCCATGTGTTGTTGGGGGTGTGTTTCGATGGATGAGCCGAGTGACATGTGCGGAAAATGCATTTATTTTCCCACATTTCGGACATTACGGGGGTGTCTGGGTAATAAATTCTGGGCCGATTTGCGCAAATCATACCTCTGCGGATTCCCACGGGTGTCCTCTTTTCAGAAATGCATGGGGTTCCCTGTTTTCCTTGGTGGCTTGAACACCCGAGGCCCATGTCTGTATGGTGTGCCCGTCTGGAGAAAGTGTGAAATTCAGTTGTCACAACAGACTTGGGGTTACCTGTGTTTTAGGCTTTCCCCTACGCGCCAGGTAGGTACACCCACACATATGAGGTACCGTTTTTATCAGGACACCTGTGGGAACTCGGGATGGTAGGCCATGTGTTGGGGGTGTGTTTCGATGGATGAGCCGAGTGACATGTGCGGAAAATGCACTTATTTTCCCACATTTCGGACATTACGGGGCTGTCTGGGTAATAAATTCTGGGCCGATTTGCGCAAATCATACCTCTGCAGATTCCCACGGGTGTCCTCATAGCAGAAATGCATGGGGTTGCCTGTTTTCCTTGGTGGCTTGGACACCCGAGGCCCATATCTGTATGGTGTGCCCGTCTGGAGAAAGTGTGAAATTCAGGTGTCAAAACAGACTTGGGGTTACCTGTATTTTAGGCTTTCCTCTGGGTGCCCAGGTAGGTGCACCCACACATGTGAGGTACTGTTTTCATTGGGACACCTGTGGGAACGTGGGACAGTAGGCCATGTGTTTTTGAGGGCGTGTTTCTATGGGTGTGCCGAGTGAATGTGCGGAAAATGCATTTTTTTCCGCACATTTCGGACTTTGCCGGGCTGTCTGGGTAATAAATTCTGTGCCGATTTGCGCAAATCATACCTCTGCACATTCCCACGGGTGTCCTCTTTTCGGAAATGCATGGGGTTCCCTGTTTTCCTTGGTGGCTTGGACACCCGAGGCCCATATCTGTATCGTGTGCCCGTCTGGAGAAAGTGTGAAATTCAGTTGTCAAAACAGACTTGGGGTTACCTGTGTTTCAGGCTTTCCCCTTAGCGCCAGGTAGGTACACCCACACATGTGAGGTACCGTTTTTATCAGGACACCTGTGGTAATGCGGGACAGTAGGCCATGTGTTGTTGGGGGCGTGTTTCGATGGGTGAGCCGAGTGAAATGTGTGGAAAATGCATTTATTTTCCCACATTTTGGACATTCCGGGGCTGTCTGGGTAATAAATTCTGGGCCGATTTGCGCAAATCATACCTCTGCGGATTCCCACTGGTATTCTCTTTTCGGAAATGCATGGGGTTCCCTATTTTCCTTGGTGGCTTGGACACCCGAGGCCCATATCTGTATGGTGTGACCGTCTGGAGAAAGTGTCAAATTCAGGTATCAAAACAGACTTGGGGTTACCTGTGTTTTAGGCTTTCCCCTTGGCGCCCAGGTAGGTGCACCCACACATATGAGGTACCGTTTTGATAGGGACACCTGTGGGAATGCGGGACGGTAGGCCATGTGTTGTTCGGGGCATGTTTTGATGGGTGAGCCGAGTGAAATGTGCAGAAAATGCCTTTATTTTCCCACATTTTGGACTTTGCGGGGGTGTCTGGGAAATAAATTCTGGGCCGATTTGCGCAAATCATACCTCTGCGCATTCCCACGGGTGTTCTCTTTTCGGAAATGCATGGGGTTCCCTGTTTTCCTTGGTGGCTTGGACACCCGAGGCCCATTTCTGTATGTTGTGCTTGTCTGGAGAAAGTGTAAAATTCAGTTGTCAAAACAGACTTGGGGTTACCTGTGTTTTAGGCTTTCCCCTTAGCGCCAGATAGGTACACCCACACATGTGAGGTACCGTTTTTATCAGGACACCTGTGGGAACGCGGGACGGTAGCCCATGTGTTGTTGGGGGCGTGTTTCGATGGGTGATCCGAGTGAAATGTGCGGAAAATGCATTTATTTTCCCACATTTCGGACATTACGGGCTGTCTGGGTAATAAATTCTGGGCCGATTTGCGCAAATCATACCTCTGTGGATTCCCACTGGTGTTCTCTTTTCGGCAATGCATGGGGTTCCCTGTTTTCTTTGCTGGCTTGGACACCCGAGGCCCATATCTGTATGGTGTGCCCGTCTAGAGAAAGTGTGAAATTCAGGTGTCAAAACAGACTTGGGGTTACCTGTGTTTTTGGCTTCCCCTGGGTGCCCAGGTAGGTGCACCCACACATGTGAGGTACCGTTTTCATTGGGACACCTGTGGGAACATGGGACGGTAGGCCATGTGTTGTTGGGGGCGTGTTTCGATGTGTGAGCCGAGTGACATGTGTAGAAAATGTGTTTTTTACCACATTTCAGACTTTGCGGGGGTGTCTGGGTAATAAATTCTGGGCCGATTTGCGCAAATCATACCTCTGCGGATTCCCACGCGTGTCCTCTTTTTGGAAATGCATGGGGTTCCCTGTTTTCCTTGGTGGCTTGGACACCCGAGGCCCATATCTGTATGATGTGCCCGTCTGGAGAAAGTGTGAAATTCAGGTGTCAAAACAGACTTGGGGTTACCTGTGTTTTAGGCTTTCCCCTTGGCACCCTGCTAGGTGCACCCACACATGTGAGGTACCGTTTTCATCGGAACACCTGTGGGAATGCGGGAAGGTAGGCTGTGTTTTGTTGTGGGCCTGTTTCGATGGGTGAGTCGAGTGAAATCTGCGCAAAATGTGTTTTTTTTCCCCTCATTTCAGACTTTGCAGGGCTGTCTGGGTAATACATTCTGGGCCGATTTGCGCAAGTCATACATCTGCGGATTCCCACGGGTGTCCTCTTTTCGGAAATGCATGGAGTTCCCTGTCTTCCTTGGTGGCTTGGACACCCGAGGCCCATATCTGTATGGTGTGCCCGTCTGGTGAAAGCGTGAAATTCAGGTGTCAAAACAGACTTGGGGTTACCTGTGTTTTAGGCTTTCCCCTTGGTGCCCAGGTAGGTGCACCCACACATATGAGGTACCGTTTTGATAGGGACACCTGTGGGAATGCGGGACGGTAGGCCATGTGTTGTTCAGGGCATGTTTTAATGGGTGAGCCGAGTGAAATGTGCAGAAAATGCCTTTATTTTCCCACATTCTGGACTTTGCGGGGGTGTCTGGGAAATAAATTCTGGGCCGATTTGCGCAAATCATACCTCTGCGCATTCCCACGGGTGTCCTCTTTTCGGAAATGCATGGGGTTCCCTGTTTTCCTTGGTGGCTTGGACACCCGAGGCCCATTTCTGTATGTTGTGCTTGTCTGGAGAAAGTGTGAAATTCAGTTGTCAAAACAGACTTGGGGTTACCTGTGTTTTAGGCTTTCCCCTACGCGCCAGGTAGGTACACCCACACATATGAGGTACCGTTTTTATCAGGACACCTGTGGGAACTCGGGACGGTAGGCCATGTGTTGTTGGGGGTGTGTTTCGATGGATGAGCCGAGTGACATGTGCGGAAAATGCATTTATTTTCCCACATTTCGGACATTACGGGGGTGTCTGGGTAATAAATTCTGGGCCGATTTGCGCAAATCATACCTCTGCGGATTCCCACGGGTGTCCTCTTTTCAGAAATGCATGGGGTTCCCTGTTTTCCTTGGTGGCTTGAACACCCGAGGCCCATGTCTGTATGGTGTGCCCGTCTGGAGAAAGTGTGAAATTCAGTTGTCACAACAGACTTGGGGTTACCTGTGTTTTAGGCTTTCCCCTACGCGCCAGGTAGGTACACCCACACATATGAGGTACCGTTTTTATCAGGACACCTGTGGGAACTCGGGACGGTAGGCCATGTGTTGGGGGTGTGTTTCGATGGATGAGCCGAGTGACATGTGCGGAAAATGCATTTATTTTCCCACATTTCGGACATTACGGGGCTGTCTGGGTAATAAATTCTGGGCCGATTTGCGCAAATCATACCTCTGCAGATTCCCACGGGTGTCCTCATAGCAGAAATGCATGGGGTTGCCTGTTTTCCTTGGTGGCTTGGACACCCGAGGCCCATATCTGTATGGTGTGCCCGTCTGGAGAAAGTGTGAAATTCAGGTGTCAAAACAGACTTGGGGTTACCTGTATTTTAGGCTTTCCTCTGGGTGCCCAGGTAGGTGCACCCACACATGTGAGGTACTGTTTTCATTGGGACACCTGTGGGAACGTGGGACAGTAGGCCATGTGTTTTTGAGGGCGTGTTTCTATGGGTGTGCCGAGTGAATGTGCGGAAAATGCATTTTTTTCTGCACATTTCGGACTTTGCCGGGCTGTCTGGGTAATAAATTCTGTGCCGATTTGCGCAAATCATACCTCTGCACATTCCCACGGGTGTCCTCTTTTCGGAAATGCATGGGGTTCCCTGTTTTCCTTGGTGGCTTGGACACCCGAGGCCCATATCTGTATCGTGTGCCCGTCTGGAGAAAGTGTGAAATTCAGTTGTCAAAACAGACTTGGGGTTACCTGTGTTTCAGGCTTTCCCCTTAGCGCCAGGTAGGTACACCCACACATGTGAGGTACCGTTTTTATCAGGACACCTGTGGTAATGCGGGACAGTAGGCCATGTGTTGTTGGGGGCGTGTTTCGATGGGTGAGCCGAGTGAAATGTGTGGAAAATGCATTTATTTTCCCACATTTCGGACATTCCGGGGCTGTCTGGGTAATAAATTCTGGGCCGATTTGCGCAAATCATACCTCTGCGGATTCCCACTGGTATTCTCTTTTCGGAAATGCATGGGGTTCCCTATTTTCCTTGGTGGCTTGGACACCCGAGGCCCATATCTGTATGGTGTGACCGTCTGGAGAAAGTGTCAAATTCAGGTATCAAAACAGACTTGGGGTTACCTGTGTTTTAGGCTTTCCCCTTGGCGCCCAGGTAGGTGCACCCACACATATGAGGTACCGTTTTGATAGGGACACCTGTGGGAATGCGGGACGGTAGGCCATGTGTTGTTCGGGGCATGTTTTGATGGGTGAGCCGAGTGAAATGTGCAGAAAATGCCTTTATTTTCCCACATTTTGGACTTTGCGGGGGTGTCTGGGAAATAAATTCTGGGCCGATTTGCGCAAATCATACCTCTGCGCATTCCCACGGGTGTTCTCTTTTCGGAAATGCATGGGGTTCCCTGTTTTCCTTGGTGGCTTGGACACCCGAGGCCCATTTCTGTATGTTGTGCTTGTCTGGAGAAAGTGTAAAATTCAGTTGTCAAAACAGACTTGGGGTTACCTGTGTTTTAGGCTTTCCCCTTAGCGCCAGATAGGTACACCCACACATGTGAGGTACCGTTTTTATCAGGACACCTGTGGGAACGCGGGACGGTAGCCCATGTGTTGTTGGGGGCGTGTTTCGATGGGTGATCCGAGTGAAATGTGCGGAAAATGCATTTATTTTCCCACATTTCGGACATTACGGGCTGTCTGGGTAATAAATTCTGGGCCGATTTGCGCAAATCATACCTCTGTGGATTCCCACTGGTGTTCTCTTTTCGGCAATGCATGGGGTTCCCTGTTTTCTTTGCTGGCTTGGACACCCGAGGCCCATATCTGTATGGTGTGCCCGTCTGGAGAAAGTGTGAAATTCAGGTGTCAAAACAGACTTGGGGTTACCTGTGTTTTTGGCTTCCCCTGGGTGCCCAGGTAGGTGCACCCACACATGTGAGGTACCGTTTTCATTGGGACACCTGTGGGAACATGGGACGGTAGGCCATGTGTTGTTGGGGGCGTGTTTCGATGTGTGAGCCGAGTGACATGTGTAGAAAATGTGTTTTTTACCACATTTCAGACTTTGCGGGGGTGTCTGGGTAATAAATTCTGGGCCGATTTGCGCAAATCATACCTCTGCGGATTCCCACGCGTGTCCTCTTTTTGGAAATGCATGGGGTTCCCTGTTTTCCTTGGTGGCTTGGACACCCGAGGCCCATATCTGTATGATGTGCCCGTCTGGAGAAAGTGTGAAATTCAGGTGTCAAAACAGACTTGGGGTTACCTGTGTTTTAGGCTTTCCCCTTGGCACCCTGCTAGGTGCACCCACACATGTGAGGTACCGTTTTCATCGGAACACCTGTGGGAATGCGGGAAGGTAGGCTGTGTTTTGTTGTGGGCCTGTTTCGATGGGTGAGTCGAGTGAAATCTGCGCAAAATGTGTTTTTTTTCCCCTCATTTCAGACTTTGCAGGGCTGTCTGGGTAATACATTCTGGGCCGATTTGCGCAAGTCATACATCTGCGGATTCCCACGGGTGTCCTCTTTTCGGAAATGCATGGAGTTCCCTGTCTTCCTTGGTGGCTTGGACACCCGAGGCCCATATCTGTATGGTGTGCCCGTCTGGTGAAAGCGTGAAATTCAGGTGTCAAAACAGACTTGGGGTTACCTGTGTTTTAGGCTTTCCCCTTGGCACCCAGGTAGGTGCACCCACACATGTGAGGTACCATTTTCATCGGGACACCTGTGGGAATGCGGGACGGTAGGCCACGTGTTGTTGGGGGCGTGTTTCGATGGGTGAGCTGAGTTAACTGTGCAGAAAATGCTTTTTTTCCCCCACATTTCGGACTTTGCGGGGGTGTCTGGGTAATAACTTCTAGGCCGATTTTCACAAATCATACTTCTGCGGATTCCCACAGGTGTCCTCTTTTCGGAAATGCATGGGGTTCCCTGTTTTACTTGGTGGCTTGGACACCCAAGGCCCATATCTGCATGGTGTGCCCGTCTGGCCCAGAAGTTATTACCCAGACACCCCGGCAAAGTCCGAAATGTGGGGGAAAAAACACATTTTCCGCACATTTAACTCGGCTCACCCATCGAAAAACGCTCCCAACAACACATGGCCTACCGTCCTACGTTCCCAGAGGTGTCCCAATGAAAAACGGTACCTCACATGTGTGGGTGCACCTACCTGGGCACCAACGGGAAAGTCTAAAACACAGGTAACCCCAAGTCTGTTTTGACACCTGAATTTCACACTTTCCTCAGACGGGCACACCACACAGATATGGGCCTCGGGTGTCCAAGCCACCAAGGAAAACAGGGAACCCCATGCATTTCCGAAAAGAGGACACCCGTGGGAATCCGCAGAGGTATTATTTGCGGAAATCGGCCCACAATTTATTACCCAGATACCCCCGCAAAGTCTGAAATGTGGGGGAAAAAACACATTTTCCGCATATTTCACTCGGCCTACCTATTGAAACACGCCCCAACAACACATGACCAACCGTCCCGCATTCCCACAGGTGTCCCGATGAAAACGGTACCTCACATGTATGGGTGCACCTACCTGGACGCCAAGGGAAAAGCCTAAAACACAGGCAACCCCAAGTCTGTTTTGACACCTGAATTTCACACTTTCTCCAGACGGGCACTGTTAGGAAAGATTTCGTTATTGTAGGGAATTTTCCTTCCATGTGGCAACCCCTAAACTTTTTGCTATTGTTTTTAACCTTGTTCTTGACTTTGCCAGAGAAGTACAGCCTTCTGCCGCACTTCTCTGGGCTTTCGCTCCTTTCTTATGGGGAAACTGACATGCCCTTAAGACAGTCAGTACCGGGGAACGTGGTTTCCCGTAGTTTCTTCTATCGTGTCGCAGCTTTAGTGCAACACGACACAAGAGGGCACTGTAAGCTAAGTTACAGCTCTCTTGGGTCTCTAGCCTTCTACAGGCCCTAGATACTCTTTTAGGAATGTATTTGATCGGTGCAAGTCATTCAGGGACTCGAATGGTGGCAGCGATCGTATTGTTTATTTTGAGCTCCTTTTGGCGTTCTGAGCACGTTTTTGCACTGAACCCAAAATGGTGGCCTGGCTCCCAAAATGGCCAGGCCGCGAGGCTCCTTTGTCTTGTCCACTGACCGTCTTGCTCCCTTCACCTTCCCCAGGTCCGGCGACCCGGGGCCTTCCTTATTTGGGCATGTACTTTCCCGCGAAACGTGGTTGCTTTCGCGGGCTTCTACATGTCGTTTGTGTGCCTCCAGGGTGTGGGCTGGGATGTCTGGTCCCAATACACATCCTGGGTGCCAGAGAGTCTAGGGTGGTGTGAATGCCTGGGACCACCGTGGTCCGTGATTGGTCCACGTATGGTATGTGTTTTGATGAGCGGATCTCCCATTGGCTCCCCTCCGTTTTGGCGCGAAGGGAACCGTGGATAAGAGGGGGCTGGAAACACCACTACCATGTCGATCTCCTGAGTTCTCACGAACGAAGGAATACAGGAGCCAAGTATCCTGCAACTACGAGGCTGGACCGAGGAATCGCTGGTGACCCGCTGAAGGAATCCTCCTTTGCACTGCTGTCGTCCGGAGAGCCCCTGTCCTCCTTTGATCGAACCAGAAGGCCTGTACTGGTGCTTCGACCTTTGGAATAGCAGGAACAGCTATTCCCGGCATCTTCAACCATCTCCCGCCAAGTAAGCCTTCGGAAGCGTCTCTGGGCCATCCAGTTGACTGACCAGCTTACAAAGGGGTTTGGCTCTGCAACCGCCGCCAGGTTGTGTTGTATTGCGAGTCCTTGACCCTCTCCCACGCTTCGTACGCTTGGCGTTCCCAGGTCTGAAGGGAGGAGGGTTCATTTGGCTCGAATACACACGGCCGCTCCGTTGTCCTGTGCGGCAACAAAACTGTGCTGGTTTCGTCGATTGGGACGTCTTTTTGCTCTACACGACTACAAAGCGTCTCCTGCTCTTCTGAACCTGCCAGCTGCTGAAACTATCATGGAGAAGCCTGGGTCTGCTTGCTTCGGGGACCGGTGAGTAGTATATCTAGGATCTGGTCGCCCTCCTGCAGTATCCCATTGCTTTTCCCTACTGTGTAAAAACAGCACCCTTTTGCCGCGCTCGCGCTCTGCTTCTGCCCGCTGTGGAGGCTGCGCTTGAGTTGCGGAACCTGTTCTCCTTCTGCTGTGCACTATACTGAACTGCCTGACTTCCTCCGAAGAGCTTCCCCTTTTGCCCGTTGGCACCGGCGTGGCAGGTACTTTGAGCACAAGGCTCCACTCTTCGCAGGGCTCGGACTTCCATCTAGTTAGGTGCATCTGAAGGCGAACTGAGTCTAAAGCGTTATCGCACTGCCTGTTTTCCTTCCCTGGCAGGTGGACTACATATTTCGTGCTTTAAACGCTTGCGACTGTGTATTTGTATATATATTGTGTTGATATGGTATGTGTTGGTTTAATATTGTGATATTGTGATTTTCTCGCTACGGTCATTGTTTTAAAGGCCTTAAAATAAATGTGTATCTATTTTTGATATAACAACTGTTTGGAGTAGTTTGTCAGCGCTCTTGCTTTGTGTGCTCACTGCGGGCTTTCAGTCACCCTCACCCCTCTTGAGACCTAGTCTTGACCGCCGCGATCGCTACCTTGATTGGTCTGGCTTGTCCAGAGGTTACCCTGTTCCAAGTAATTAGGTTGGCCTTCTGAACTTCTGCACCACCAGGACAGAGTTCAGAAATCCATCTTAACAAATTGGTGGCAGCGGTGGGATACGACTGAAGGTATCCAGTGTTGCGCTCGAACTAAGGCATTTCAGGTTATTCCAAACAGTACACGTAGTGAATTGTTATAGTATAACTTTAAAAAGGCCATAGTCCTATCAAACAGTATGGAAACAAGTACGTTGTTAACTTTAAATGCTTCCAAATCAGAAACGCTGAAAAAGATGTGTGCGGAGAGAGGTGTTTCCTCTCAAGGCACGAAATTGGAAATGATCCAAAGAATCGTGGCGTGGCAAGAAGCGCAGCTTGACGCTATTACTTCTGAGGACAGTGCGGAAGGTGGTGGGGCTGCTCTCACTGGTAGAACCGACGGTTCTGCCGCCGCACTGTTCCACCGCGACCACGAGGACGGGGAGGATGTAATGTCTAATGTTTCCTCTGCCAGTGTTGATGGGGAGGCTATGCTTGAATTCAAGAAGCAAGAGCTGCGGTTTAGGCAGCAGGAGCTTGAATTCAGCATAGCCAAACAAAAAATCGAACAGGCAGAAAAACAAAAAGACAGGGATCACCAGTTGGAACTGGCCAAGCTTCAGGTTGCAAATGGATCCAAGGGTCCTGGACATGGGTCTGGGGCCTCCTCTCATCCACGGTTTCCAAAAGATCTGCTCAGTGTGTATGAGGAGAGGAATGACATTATGGACTGGCTGAATGCGTTTGAGTATGCATGCGAGGTCCAGAAAGTTGACAATGCTGATAAGATTGCGTGGTTGCTCAGTAGACTGCCCCATTCTGGCTGTAGTGCCATTATGGAAATGTCGAAGGCTGAGCGGGCTGATTTCGCAATGTTAAAGCAGACTCTCATTTTAAAGTTTGGGAAGACTCCGGCCCAATATTTAAAGCGTTTTCGAGAGTATAAGAAAAAGGAAGGTGGTACTTGGGTATCTTATGTCGCTGAATCTTTGAAAAACTTAACTGGCTGGGTTGAAGGTTATAAGGTTTCTACCTTCGACGGCATGATAAATCTTGTCATGCTGGAACGCATTTTTGCTTCTTCTTCCCCGGAGCTTAAGCAGCATTTGGCCGATTCGAAGGAGATAGATCCTAAGAAGCTGGCCATTGCAGCAGACTTATGGGTGTCACATCGAGTGTCCCATAAGGACAAAACTCATCCTGGTAAGCAGGAGGAGGGGAAAAAGTCCAAAGATATGGAGGGTGGGGAATCTGCTAAATCTTCTTCCCAAAAGGGCCACAAAAAGAAAAACAAGGGTAAGACACAAGAGAACTCACAGGGTAGTGGAGGTGCGCCTCCGAAACAGAACTCTGGTTACAATAAGCCTCCCTACGTAAACAGACCCTCTGGGGCTTGTTTTTCTTGTGGAGCAACTGACCATGTGAAGGGGGATCCCCGTTGTAAGGTTAGACCTTTGGGGGTCCACTCCGCTAATCTGGCCTTCTCCGCCTACGAGGAAGAAGAGATTACAGGAGCATCCTTCTCCTCGGACTCATTTCCCAGCGGAATAGAGGCCGAGGTAGTTTTAGTGTCCCTGGGTTCCTGGGAGCCTAAAGTCGCAGAGGCGTATGCTAGGATTCCGGATAATACCAAGCACTACTTTAAAGACAGTGTGCTGATCAATGGAGTGGATACTCCAGCTCTTAGGGATAGTGGGTGCAGTCGAACTGTAGTGGATTCTACCTTGGTAGACTCAGAGGAAGTTGCCAGAGCTACTCTGATGCCCACTAAGTTGGCTGACGGCCCCCTCCGTATGTTTCCCGTGATCCCTGTAAATCTTACTTTAAATGGTACAGCAGTCAGGATTCCAGTGAGCATTCAGAGAAACGTCCCGGGAAAGGTCTTGTTGGGTAATGATCTCAGAGCTTTAGGGCTCGTAGGAGACACTGCCGAACGACCCTACACACGGTCTCAAGCACGGGCAGCATTGGCCAAGTCCAATACGCCGCCCCAGCCGAAGGGGCAACCCAAGGCGAAAGGAGTCTACAAGTCAAGACGGGGGAAAGAGAATATTCCCCCGAGCTCGCCTACCACTGCGGTGGAGGAAGTTGGTCAATCGCCCGAGCCTGACGAGGAGGTGGCGATGCCTGAAGTATTCGACCCCAACGATCATCCTGAACTAAAAGACTTGTTAGTTGAAGGAGGTCCTGATAGGGACGAATTCAGTAAAGGCCAACGTGAGTGCCCATCTCTGGAAGGCCTAAGGAGACAGGCCTGCTCCCAGCTTGAGGGTGAACCTCCTGGGAAGCATAGGATTTATTGGGAAGGTGGACTCCTGTATAGTGAGCCCACAGAGTCTACAGAAGGAGACCATAGGAGGTTGGTGGTTCCCCTTGCTGTTAGACCCTTCCTCCTGCAGTTGGCGCATGAAGTTCCCCTTGCTGGTCACCTTGGTATGAAGAGGACCAAGCAAAGGTTATCCATGCACTTCTACTGGCCCAAGATGGGGGTGCAAGTAGAAAGTCACTGCAGGAGTTGCGCCTCCTGCCAGTTGTCTGGTAAGGTTGGCGCGACAATCCAAGCTCCGTTGGTACCGCTCCCAGTTGTGGGGGTACCATTTGAAAGGGTAGGGATCGACATCGTTGGTCCCCTTGACCCGCAAACATCCTCGGGCAATAGGTTTATCCTGGTGCTGGTCGACCATGCAACCAGGTATCCTGAGGCCATCCCATTGAAAACTGTAACTGCCAAGTCAGTTGCAAAAGCTTTACTCGGCATATTTACTAGGGTTGGCTTCCCTAAAGAAGTTGTGTCAGATCGTGGCAGCAACTTTATGTCGAAGTATATGCAGGCTATGTGGAAAGAATGTGGGGTCACCTACAAGTTCTCTTCTGCATACCACCCCCAGACCAATGGTCTGGTGGAACGTTTCAACAGAACGTTAAAGAGCATGATTGGGGCTCTGGAGGAGCCCCAGAGAAGAAAATGGGATCTTCTTTTACCATGCTTGCTGTTTGCCTACCGAGAGGTACCACAGGAGGGTGTTGGCTTCAGCCCCTTCGAACTTCTGTTCGGTCATCCCGTACGGGGACCCTTAGCCATCGTCAAAGAGGGATGGGAGATGCCCACTCCCCCTGTTACTACCAATGTAGTTGACTATGTGCTAGGGCTCAGAAAACGGATGGTACTTCTGATGGGCTTGGCTAGTGATAAGTTGAAGGCAGGGCAAGCGCTGGTGAAACATTGGTACGACCAGAAAGCTTCCCTCATCAACTTTACACCTGGTCAGCAAGTCCTGATCATGAATCCAATAAGGCCTCGCGCTTTACAGGACAAATGGTCAGGCCCTTACACAGTGGTGGAGCCCCTGGGTGAGGTGAACTATTTAGTGGACCTTGGAAGGCCTGGACAGGCTCCAAAAGTGTTCCACGTGAATAGGCTGAAGGCTTTCGTCCCAAGAGTCGAAATCGCAGCACTGCTACTGGCATCAGATGTTGAGGAAGAGGAGTCAGAACCTCTCCCCGACCTGTTCCAAAGCGGTCCTTCAGATAGCTCTGTTGAGGGTGTCCGAGTGGCCCCTCACCTGACTTCTGATCAGCAGGCTGAGGTGAAAAGTTTGCTTAGGCAGTTTTCCCCCCTGTTTTCACAGTCCCCTGGTTTGACACCTTGGTGCAAACATAACATTGACACAGGAGACAGTGTACCTACCAAAAGTAGGGGATACAGGATGTCAGATAAAGTACGGTCTTATATTAAGACCGAGGTCAACAAGATGTTAGATCTTGGGGTGATTGAACCCTCTAGTAGTCCTTGGTCCAGTCCTGTGGTTCTGGTTCCAAAGGCAGGCACTTCTGAATTGAGGTTCTGCGTGGATTACAGGGCTCTGAATGCTGTCACCAAGACAGATGCCCACCCCTTGCCTCGAACAGACTAGCTGGTGGATACTTTGGGTGCCTCCAAGTACCTCAGCACGTTTGACCTTACTGCTGGCTATTGGCAAATAGCTTTAGCAGAACATGCCAGGGAGAAGACAGCATTTTCGACGCCAGACGGCCTTTACCAATTCCGGGTAATGCCGTTCGGGTTGAAGAATGCACCTGCCACTTTTCAGAGGCTTGTGAATCATGTGTTGAATGGGTTGGACGAATTCTGTCTTGCATATCTGGACGATATAGCAGTTTTCAGTGCCACCTGGGAAGACCATGTGAAACACCTCGGGATTGTGCTCCAGGCTCTTCAGAAAGCCCACTTGACCATAAAGGCTAGTAAATGCCAGATTGGACAAGGCTCAGTGGTTTACCTTGGACATGAAGTAGGTGGAGGGAGGATACAGCCTCTACCCAGTAAAGTACAAGCAGTACAAGACTGGCCTACCCCCACTACGCAAACCCAAGTGAGAGCCTTCTTAGGACTCACGGGGTATTATCGCAATTTTGTGGCAGACTATGGCACCATAGCTGCTCCTCTGACTGCCCTCACAACTCCGAAGAAACCCAAGAAGGTAACTTGGACCGACGAGTGTGAGAAGGCCTTCAATGGCTTAAAAGACTCCTTGTGCCAGGCCCCTGTGCTCAGGGCCCCTGATTATCAAAGACCTTTTATCGTGCAGACGGATGCCTCTGACACTGGGATAGGAGCTGTACTATCACAAGTAGATGAGAAGGGTAAGGAACACCCTATCGGTTTTATTAGTCGCCAGCTTAAGGACAGAGAGCTCAGATGGTCCACGGTAGAGAAAGAATGTTTCTCTGTTGTGTGGGCCCTAAGGAAGCTGAGGCCCTACCTCTATGGGACCCACTTCACTGTGCAGACTAACCATAAGCCGTTAAAGTGGCTAATGAACATGAAGGGGGAGAATCCAAAGTTGCTTAGGTGGTCCATAAGTCTTCAAGGCTTCGACTTCACTATTGAGCATAGACCAGGTGTCCAACATAGCAATGCTGATGGGTTGTCCAGAATGTTTAACCGACCTGAACAAGAAACTCATCCAGGGGTGGATTAGTTCCCCCTGTCCATAGTCTGGGAGGGGCGAGTGTTAGGAAAGATTTCGTTATTGTAGGGAATTTTCCTTCCATGTGGCAACCCCTAAACTTTTTGCTATTGTTTTTAACCTTGTTCTTGACTTTGCCAGAGAAGTACAGCCTTCTGCCGCACTTCTCTGGGCTTTCGCTCCTTTCTTACGGGGAAACTGACATGCCCTTAAGACAGTCAGTACCGGGGAACGTGGTTTCCCGTAGTTTCTTCTATCGTGTCGCAGCTTTAGTGCAACACGACACAAGAGGGCACTGTAAGCTAAGTTACAGCTCTCTTGGGTCTCTAGCCTTCTACAGGCCCTAGATACTCTTTTAGGAATGTATTTGATCGGTGCAAGTCATTCAGGGACTCGAATGGTGGCAGCGATCGTATTGTTTATTTTGAGCTCCTTTTGGCGTTCTGAGCACGTTTTTGCACTGAACCCAAAATGGTGGCCTGGCTCCCAAAATGGCCAGGCCGCGAGGCTCCTTTGTCTTGTCCACTGACCGTCTTGCTCCCTTCACCTTCCCCAGGTCCGGCGACCCGGGGCCTTCCTTATTTGGGCATGTACTTTCCCGCGAAACGTGGTTGCTTTCGCGGGCTTCTACATGTCGTTTGTGTGCCTCCAGGGTGTGGGCTGGGATGTCTGGTCCCAATACACATCCTGGGTGCCAGAGAGTCTAGGGTGGTGTGAATGCCTGGGACCACCGTGGTCCGTGATTGGTCCACGTATGGTATGTGTTTTGATGAGCGGATCTCCCATTGGCTCCCCTCCGTTTTGGCGCGAAGGGAACCGTGGATAAGAGGGGGCTGGAAACACCACTACCATGTCGATCTCCTGAGTTCTCACGAACGAAGGAATACAGGAGCCAAGTATCCTGCAACTACGAGGCTGGACCGAGGAATCGCTGGTGACCCGCTGAAGGAATCCTCCTTTGCACTGCTGTCGTCCGGAGAGCCCCTGTCCTCCTTTGATCGAACCAGAAGGCCTGTACTGGTGCTTCGACCTTTGGAATAGCAGGAACAGCTATTCCCGGCATCTTCAACCATCTCCCGCCAAGTAAGCCTTCGGAAGCGTCTCTGGGCCATCCAGTTGACTGACCAGCTTACAAAGGGGTTTGGCTCTGAAACCGCCGCCAGGTTGTGTTGTATTGCGAGTCCTTGACCCTCTCCCACGCTTCGTACGCTTGGCGTTCCCAGGTCTGAAGGGAGGAGGGTTCATTTGGCTCGAATACACACGGCCGCTCCGTTGTCCTGTGCGGCAACAAAACTGTGCTGGTTTCGTCGATTGGGACGTCTTTTTGCTCTACACGACTACAAAGCGTCTCCTGCTCTTCTGAACCTGCCAGCTGCTGAAACTATCGTGGAGAAGCCTGGGTCTGCTTGCTTCGGGGACCGGTGAGTAGTATATCTAGGATCTGGTCGCCCTCCTGCAGTATCCCATTGCTTTTCCCTGCTGTGTAAAAACAGCACCCTTTTGCCGCGCTCGCGCTCTGCTTCTGCCCGCTGTGGAGGCTGCGCTTGAGTTGCGGAACCTGTTCTCCTTCTGCTGTGCACTATACTGAACTGCCTGACTTCCTCCGAAGAGCTTCCCCTTTTGCCCGTTGGCACCGGCGTGGCAGGTACTTTGAGCACAAGGCTCCACTCTTCGCAGGGCTCGGACTTCCATCTAGTTAGGTGCATCTGAAGGCGAACTGAGTCTAAAGCGTTATCGCACTGCCTGTTTTCCTTCCCTGGCAGGTGGACTACATATTTCGTGCTTTAAACGCTTGCGACTGTGTATTTGTATATATATTGTGTTGATATGGTATGTGTTGGTTTAATATTGTGATATTGTGATTTTCTCGCTACGGTCATTGTTTTAAAGGCCTTAAAATAAATGTGTATCTATTTTTGATATAACAACTGTTTGGAGTAGTTTGTCAGCGCTCTTGCTTTGTGTGCTCACTGCGGGCTTTCAGTCACCCTCACCCCTCTTGAGACCTAGTCTTGACCGCCGCGATCGCTACCTTGATTGGTCTGGCTTGTCCAGAGGTTACCCTGTTCCAAGTAATTAGGTTGGCCTTCTGAACTTCTGCACCACCAGGACAGAGTTCAGAAATCCGTCTTAACAGGCACACCATACAGATATGGGCCTCGGGTGTCCAAGCCACCAACGAAAACAGGGAACCCCATGCATTTCCGAAAAGAGGACACCCGTGGGAATCCGCAGAGGTATGATTTGCGCAAATCGGCCCAGAATTTATTACCCAGACAGCCCCGTAATGTCCGAAATGTGGGAAAATAAATGCATTTTCTGCACATTTCACTCGGCTCACCCATCGAAACACACCCCCAACAACACATGGCCTACCGTCCCGCGTTCCCACAGGTGTCCTGATAAAAACGGTACCTCACATGTGTGGGTGTACCTACCTGGCGCTAAGGGGAAAGCCTAAAACACAGGTAACCCCAAGTCTGTTTTGACACCTGAATTTCACACTTTCCTCAGACGGGCACACCACACAGATATGGGCCTCGGGTGTCCAAGCCACCAAGGAAAACAGGGAACCCCATGCATTTCCAAAAAGAGGACACCCGTGGGAATCCGCAGAGGTATTATTTGCGCAAATCGGCCTACAATTTATTACCCAGATACCCCCGCAAAGTCTGAAATGTGGGGAAAAAAACACATTTTCCGCATATTTCACTCGGCCTACCCATTGAAACACGGCCCCAACAACACATGACCAACCGTCCCGCATTCCCACAGGTGTCCCGATGAAAATGGTACCTCACATGTATGGGTGCACCTACCTGGACGCCAAGGGAAAAGCCTAAAACACAGGCAACCCCAAGTCTGTTTTGACATCTGAATTTCACACTTTCTCCAGACGGGCACACCATACAGATATGGGCCTCGGGTGTCCAAGCCACCAACGAAAACAGGGAACCCCATGCATTTCCGAAAAGAGGACACCCGTGGGAATCCGCAGAGCTATGATTTGCGCAAATCGGCCCAGAATTTATTACCCAGACAGCCCCCCGTAATGTCCGAAATGTGGGAAAATAAATGCATTTTCTGCACATTTCACTCGGCTCACCCATCGAAACACACCCCCAACAACACATGGCCTACTGTCCCGCGTTCCCACAGGTGTCCTGATAAAAACGGTACCTCACATGTGTGGGTGTACCTACCTGGCGCTAAGGGGAAAGCCTAAAACACAGGTAACCCCAAGTCTGTTTTGACAACTGAATTTCACACTTTCTCCAGACGGGCACACCATACAGATATGGGCCTCGGGTGTCCAAGCCACCAAGGAAAACAGGGAACCCCATGCATTTCCAAAAAGAGGACACCTGTGGGAATCTGCAGAGGTATGATTTGCGAAAATCGGCTCAGAAGTCATTACCCAGACACCCCCGCAATTCCGAAATGGGGGGAAAAAAACGCATTTTCCGCACATTTAACTCGGCTCACCCATGGAAACACGCCCCCAACAACACATGGCCTACCGTACCGCATTCCCACAGGTGTCCCAATGAAAATGGTACCTCACATGTGTGGGTGCACCTACCTGGGCGCCATGGGGAAAGCGTAAAACACAGGTAACCCCAAGTCTGTTTTGACACCTGAATTTCACACATTCTCCAGACTGGCACACCATACAGATATGGGCCTTGGGTGTCCAAGCCACCAAGGAAGACAGGGAACCCCATGCATTTCCGAAAAGAGGACACCCGTGGGAATCCGCATAAGTATGATTTGCGAAAATCGGCCCAGAAGTTATTACCCAGACAAAGTGTGAAATTCAGGTGTCAAAACAGACTTGGGGTTACCTGTGTTTTTGGCTTCCCCTGGGTGCCCAGGTAGGTGCACCCACACATGTGAGGTACCGTTTTCATTGGGACACCTGTGGGAACATGGGACGGTAGGCCATGTGTTGTTGGGGGCGTGTTTCGATGTGTGAGCCGAGTGACATGTGTAGAAAATGTGTTTTTTACCACATTTCAGACTTTGCGGGGGTGTCTGGGTAATAAATTCTGGGCCGATTTGCGCAAATCATACCTCTGCGGATTCCCACGCGTGTCCTCTTTTTGGAAATGCATGGGGTTCCCTGTTTTCCTTGGTGGCTTGGACACCCGAGGCCCATATCTGTATGATGTGCCCGTCTGGAGAAAGTGTGAAATTCAGGTGTCAAAACAGACTTGGGGTTACCTGTGTTTTAGGCTTTCCCCTTGGCACCCTGCTAGGTGCACCCACACATGTGAGGTACCGTTTTCATCGGAACACCTGTGGGAATGCGGGAAGGTAGGCTGTGTTTTGTTGTGGGCCTGTTTCGATGGGTGAGTCGAGTGAAATCTGCGCAAAATGTGTTTTTTTCCCCTCATTTCAGACTTTGCAGGGCTGTCTGGGTAATACATTCTGGGCCGATTTGCGCAAGTCATACATCTGCGGATTCCCACGGGTGTCCTCTTTTCGGAAATGCATGGAGTTCCCTGTCTTCCTTGGTGGCTTGGACACCCGAGGCCCATATCTGTATGGTGTGCCCGTCTGGTGAAAGCGTGAAATTCAGGTGTCAAAACAGACTTGGGGTTACCTGTGTTTTAGGCTTTCCCCTTGGCACCCAGGTAGGTGCACCCACACATGTGAGGTACCATTTTCATCGGGACACCTGTGGGAATGCGGGACGGTAGGCCACGTGTTGTTGGGGGCGTGTTTCGATGGGTGAGCTGAGTTAACTGTGCAGAAAATGCTTTTTTTCCCCCACATTTCGGACTTTGCGGGGGTGTCTGGGTAATAACTTCTAGGCCGATTTTCACAAATCATACTTCTGCGGATTCCCACAGGTGTCCTCTTTTCGGAAATGCATGGGGTTCCCTGTTTTACTTGGTGGCTTGGACACCCAAGGCCCATATCTGCATGGTGTGCCCGTCTGAAGAAAGTGTGAAATTCAGGTGTCAAAACAGACTTGGGGTTACCTGTGTTTTAGGCTTTCCCCTTGGCGCCCAGGTAGGTGCACCCACACATGTGAGGTACCATTTTCATCGGGACACCTGTGGGAATGCAGGACGGTAGGCCATGTGTTGTTGGGGGCGTGTTTCGATGGGTGAGCCGAGTTAAATGTGCGGAAAATGCGTTTCTTTCCCCACATTTTGGACTTTGCGGGGGTGTCTGGGTAATAACTTCTGGGCCGATTTTCGCAAATCATACTTATGCGGATTCCCAAGGGTGTTCTCTTTTCGGAAATGCATGGGGTTCCCTGTTTTCCTTGGTGGCCTGGACAGCCAACGCCCATATCTGCATGGTGTGCCTGTCTAGAGAAAGTGTGAAATTCAGGTGTCAGAACAGACTTGGGGTTACCTGTGTTTTAGGCTTTCCCCTTGGCGGCCACAGGTAGGTACACCAACACATTTGAGGTACCGTTTTTATCGGGACACCTGTGGGAACGCGGGACGGTAGGCCATGTGTTGTTGGGGGTGTGTTTCGATGGGTGCGCCGAGTGAAATGTGTGGAAAATGTGTTTTTTTCCCCACATTTCAGTCTTTGCGGGGGTGTCTGGGTAATAAATTCTGGGCCGATTTGCGCAAATCATACCTCTCCAGTTTCTCACGGGTGTCCTGTTTTTGGAAATGCATGGGGTTCCCTGTTTTCCTTGGTGGCTTGCACACCCGAGACCCATATCTGTATGGTGTGCCCGTCTGGAGAAAGTGTGAAATTCAGTTGTTAAAACAGACTTCGGGTTACCTCTGTTATAGGCTTTCCCCTTAGCGCCAGGTAGGTACACCCACACATGTGAGGTACCGTTTTTATCAGGACAACTGTGGGAACGCGGGACGGTAGGCCATGTGTTGTTGGGGCATGTTTCAATGGGTAGGCCGAGTGAAATATGTGGAAAATGTGTTTTTTTTCTCCACATTTCAGACTTTGCGGGGGGTATCTGGGTAATAAATTGTGGGCCGATTTGCGCAAATAATACCTCTGCGGATTCCCACGGGTGTCCTCTTTTCGGAAATGCATGGGGTTCCCTGTCTTCCTTGGTGGCTTGGACACCCAAGGCCCATATCTGTATGGTGTGCCAGTCTGGAGAATGTGTGAAATTCAGGTGTCAAAACAGACTTGGGGTTACCTGTGTTTTACGCTTTCCCCATGGCGCCCAGGTAGGTGCACCCACACATGTGAGGTACCATTTTCATTGGGACACCTGTGGGAATGCGGTACGGTAGGCCATGTGTTGTTGGGGGCGTGTTTCCATGGGTGAGCCGAGTTAAATGTGCGGAAAATGCGTTTTTTTCCCCCCATTTCGGAATTGCGGGGGTGTCTGGGTAATGACTTCTGAGCCGATTTTCGCAAATCATACCTCTGCAGATTCCCACAGGTGTCCTCTTTTTGGAAATGCATGGGGTTCCCTGTTTTCCTTGGTGGCTTGGACACCCGAGGCCCATATCTGTATGATGTGCCGTCTGCAGAAAGTGTGAAATTCAGGTGTCAGAACAGACTTGGGGTTCCTGTGTTTTAGGCTTTCCCCTTGGCGGCCACAGGTTGGTACACCAACACATTTGAGGTACCGTTTTTATCGGGACACCTGTGGGAACGCGGGACGGTTGATCATGTGTTGTTGGGGCGTGTTTCAATGGGTAGGCTGAGTGAAATATGCGGAAAATGTGTTTTTTTTCCCCACATTTCAGACTTTGAGGGGGTATCTGGGTAATAAATTGTGAGCCGATTTGCGCAAATAAAACCTCTGCGGATTCCCACGTGTGTCCTCTTTTCGGAAATGCATGGGGTTTCCTGTTTTCCTTGGTGGCTTGGACACCTGAGGCCCATATCTGTGTGGTGTGCCCGTCTGAGGAAAGTGTGAAATTCAGGTGTCAAAACAGACTTGGGGTTACCTGTGTTTTAGGCTTTCCCGTTGGCGCCCAGGTAGGTGCACCCACACATGTGAGGTCCCATTTTCATTGGGACACCTGTGGGAATGCGGGACGGTAGGCCATGTGTTGTTGGGGGCGTGTTTCGATGGGTGAGCCGAGTTAAATGTGCAGAAAATGCGTTTTTTCCCCCACATTTCAGACTTTGCGGGGGTGTCTGGGTAATAACTTCTGGGCCGATTTTCGCAAATCATACTTATGCGGATTCCCATGGGTGTCCTCTTTTCGGAAATGCATGGGGTTCCCTGTTTTCCTTGGTGGCTTGGACACCCAAGGCCCATATCTGCATGGAGTGCCCGTCTAGAGAAAGTGTCAAATTCAGGTGTCAGAACGGACTTGGGGTTACCTGTGTTTTAGGCATTCCCCTTGGCGGCCACAGGTAGGTACACCCACACATGTGAGGTACCGTTTTCATCAGACACCTGTGGGAACGCGGGATGGTAGTCCATGTGTTGTTTGGGTCGTGTTTCGATGGGTGAGCCGAGTGAAATGTGCGGAAAATGTGTTTTTTTCCTCCACATTTCGGACTTTGCGGGGGTTTCTGGGTAATAAATTCTGGGCCGATTTGCGCAAATCATACCTCTGCGGATTCCCACGGGTGTCCTCTTTTCAGAAATGCATGGGGTTTCCTGTTTTCCTTGGTGGCTTGGACGCCTGAGGCCCATATCTGTGTGGTGTGCCCGTCTGAGGAAAGTGTGAAATTCAGGTGTCAAAACAGACTTGGGGTTACCTGTGTTTTAGGCTTTCCCGTTGGCGCCCAGGTAGGTGCACCCACACATGTGAGGTACCCTGTCTTCCTTGGTGGCTTGGACACCCGAGGCCCATATCTGTATGGTGTGCCCGTCTGGAGAAAGTGTGAAATTCAGGTGTCAAAACAGACTTGGGGTTACCTGTGTTTTAGGCTTTCCCCTTGGCGCCCAGGTAGGTGCACCCACACATGTGAGGTACCATTTTCATCGGGACACCTGTGGGAATGCGGGACGGTAGGCCATGTGTTGTTGGGGGCGTGTTTCGATGGGTGAGCCGAGTTAAATGTGCGGAAAATGAGTTTCTTTCCCCACATTTCGGACTTTGCGGGGGTGTCTGGGTAATAACTTCTGGGCCGATTTTCGCAAATCATACTTATGCGGATTCCCACGGGTGTCCTCTTTTCGGAAATGCATGGGGTTCCCTGTCTTCCTTGGTGGCTTGGACACCCAAGGCCCATATCTGTATGGTGTGCCAGTCTGGAGAATGTGTGAAATTCAGGTGTCAAAACAGACTTGGGGTTACCTGTGTTTTACGCTTTCCCCATGGCGCCCAGGTAGGTGCACCCACACATGTGAGGTACCATTTTCATTGGGACACCTGTGGGAATGCGGTACGGTAGGCCATGTGTTGTTGGGGGCGTGTTTCCTTGGGTGAGCCGAGTTAAATGTGCTGAAAATGCGTTTTTTTCCCCCCATTTCGGAATTGCGGGGGTGTCTGGGTAATAACTTCTGAGCCGATTTTCGCAAATCATACCTCTGCAGATTCCCACAGGTGTCCTCTTTTTGGAAATGCATGGGGTTCCCTGTTTTCCTTGGTGGCTTGGACACCCGAGGCCCATATCTGTATGGTGTGCCGTCTGCAGAAAGTGTGAAATTCAGGTGTCAGAACAGACTTGGGGTTACCTGTGTTTTAGGCTTTCCCCTTGGCGGCCACAGGTTGGTACACCAACACATTTGAGGTACCGTTTTTATCGGGACACCTGTGGGAACGCGGGACGGTTGGTCATGGGTTGTTGGGGCGTGTTTCAATGGGTAGGCTGAGTGAAATATGCGGAAAATGTGTTTTTTTTCCCCACATTTCAGACTTTGAGGGGGTATCTGGGTAATAAATTGTGAGCCGATTTGCGCAAATAATACCTCTGCGGATTCCCACGTGTGTCCTCTTTTCGGAAATGCATGGGGTTTCCTGTTTTCCTTGGTGGCTTGGACACCTGAGGCCCATATCTGTGTGGTGTGCCCGTCTGAGGAAAGTGTGAAATTCAGGTGTCAAAACAGACTTGGGGTTACCTGTGTTTTAGGCTTTCCCGTTGGCGCCCAGGTAGGTGCACCCACACATGTGAGGTCCCATTTTCATTGGGACACCTGTGGGAATGCGGGACGGTAGGCCATGTGTTGTTGGGGGCGTGTTTCGATGGGTGAGCCGAGTTAAATGTGCAGAAAATGCGTTTTTTCCCCCCACATTTCAGACTTTGCGGGGGTGTCTGGGTAATAACTTCTGGGCCGATTTTCGCAAATCATACTTATGCGGATTCCCACGGGTGTCCTCTTTTCGGAAATGCATGGGGTTCCCTGTTTTCCTTGGTGGCTTGGACACCCAAGGCCCATATCTGCATGGTGTGCCCGTCTAGAGAAAGTGTCAAATTCAGGTGTCAGAACGGACTTGGGGTTACCTGTGTTTTAGGCATTCCCCTTGGCGGCCACAGGTAAGTACACCCACACATGTGAGGTACCGTTTTCATTGGACACCTGTGGGAACGCGGGATGGTAGTCCATGTGTTGTTGGATCGTGTTTCGATGGGTGAGCCGAGTGAAATGTGCGGAAAATGTGTTTTTTTCCCCCACATTTCGGACTTTGCGGGGGTTTCTGGGTAATAAATTCTGGGCCGATTTGCGCAAATCATACCTCTGCGGATTCCCACGGGTGTCCTCTTTTCAGAAATGCATGGGGTTCCCTGTTTTCCTTGGTGGCTTGGACACCCGAGGCCCATATCTGTATGGTGTGCCCGTCTGGAGAATGTGTGAAATTCAGTTGTCAAAACAGACTTGGGGTTACCTGTGTTTTAGGCTTTCCCCTTAGCGCCAGGTAGGTACACCCACACAAATGAGGTACCGTTTTCATCAGGACACCTGTGGGAACGCGGGACGGTAGGCCATGTGTTGTTGGGGGTGTGTTTCGATGGGTGAGCCGAGTGACATGCGCGGAAAATGCATTTATTTTCCCACATTTCGGACATTACGGGGCTGTCTGGGTAATACATTCTGGGCCGATTTGCGCAAATCATACCTCTGCGGATTCCCACGGGTGTCCTCATTTCAGAAATGCATGGGGTTGCCTGTTTTCCTTCGTGGCTTGGACACCCGAGGCCCATATCTGTATGGTGTGACCGTCTGGAGAAAGTGTGAAATTCAGGTGTCAAAACGGACTTGGGGTTACCTGTATTTTAGGCTTTCCTCTGGGTGCGCAGGTAGGTGCACCCACACATGTGAGGTACCGTTTTCATTGGGACACCTCTGGGAACGTGGGATGGTAGGCCATGTGTTGTTGGGGGCATGTTTCTATGGGTGAGCCGAGTGAAATGTGCGGAAAATGCATTTTTTTCTTGCACATTTCGGACTTTGCGGGGCTGTCTGGGTAATAAATTCTGGGCCGATTTGCGCAAATCATACCTCTGCGCATTCCCACGGGTGTCCTCTTTTTGGAAATGCATGGGGTTCCCTGTTTTCCTTGGTGGCTTGGACACCCGAGGCCCGTATCTGTATGGTGTGCCCGTCTGGAGAAAGTGTGAAATTCAGTTGTCAAAACAGACTTGGGGCTACCTGTGTTTTAGGCTTTCCACTTAGTGCCAGATAGGTACACCCACACATGTGAGGTACCGTTTTTATCAGGACACCTGTGGGAACGCGGGACGGTAGGCCATGTGTTGTTGGGGGCATGTTTCAATGGGTGAGCCGAGTGAAATGTGCAGAAAATGCATTTATTTTCAAACATTTTGGAATTTGCGGGGGTGTCTGGGAAACAAATTCTGGGCCGATTTGCCGAAATCATACCTCTGCGGATTCCCACGGGTGTCCTCATTTTGGAAATGCATGGGGTTCCCTGTTTTCCTTGGTGGCTTGGACACCGAGGCCCATATCTGTATGGTGTGCCCGTCTGGAGAAAGTGTGAAATTCAGTTGTCAAAACAGACTTGGGGTTACCTGTGTTTTAGGCTTTCCCCTTAGCGCTAGGTAGGTACACCCACACAAATGATGTACTGTTTTCATCAGGACACCTGTGGGAACGCGGGAAGGTAGGCCATGTGTTGTTGGGGGTGTGTTTCGATGGGTGAGCCGAGTGAAATGTGCGGAAAATGCATTTATTTTCCCACATTTCGGACATTACGGGGCTGTCTGGGTAATAAATTCTGGGCCGATTTGCGCAAATCATACCTCTGCAGATTCCCACAGGTGTCCTCTTTGCGGAAATGCATGGGGTTCCCTGTTTTCCTTGGTGGCTTGGACACGCGAGGCCCATATCTGTATGGTGTGCCCGTCCGGAGAAAGTGTGAAATTCAGTTGTCAAAACAGACTTGGGGTTACCTGTGTTTTAGGCTTTCCCCTTAGCGCCAGGTAGGTACACCCACACAAATGAGGTACCGTTTTCACCAGGACACCTGTGGGAAAGCGGGACGGTAGGCCATGTGTTGTTGGGTGTGTGTTTCGATGGGTGAGCCGAGTGACATGTGCGGAAAATGCATTTATTTTCCCACATTTCGGACATTACGGGGCTGTCTGGGTAATACATTCTGGGCCGATTTGCGCAAATCATACCTCTGCAGATTCCCACAGGTGTCCTCTTTGCGGAAATGCATGGGGTTCCCTGTTTTCCTTGGTGGCTTGGACACGCGAGGCCCATATGTGTATGGTGTGCCCGTCTGGAGCAAGTGTGAAATTCAGTTGTCAAAACAGACTTGGGGTTACCTGTGTTTTAGGCTTTCCCCTTAGCGTCAGGTAGGTACACCCACACAAATGATGTACCGTTTTCATCAGGACACCTGTGGGAACGCGGGATGGTAGGCCATGTGTTGTTGGGGGTGTGTTTCGATGGGTGAGCTGAGTGAAATGTGCAGCAAATGCGATTTTTTTTCCCCACATTTCGGACTTTGCGGGGCTGTCTGGGTAATAAATTCTGGGCCGATTTGCGCAAATCATCCCTCTGCGCATTCCCACGGGTGTCCTCTTTTCGGAAATGCATGGGGTTCCCTGTTTTCCTTGGTGGCTTGGACACCCGAGGCCCATATCTGTATGGTGTGCCCGTCTGGAGAAAGTGTGAAATTCAGGTGTCAAAACAGACTTGGGGTTACCTGGTTTTTAGGCTTTCCCCTTGGTGCCCAGGTAGGTACACCCACACATGTGAGGTACCGTTTTTATCGGGACACCTGTGGGAACGTGGGACGGTAGGCCATGTGTTGTTGGGGGCCTGTTTCGATGTGTGAGCCGAGTGAAATGTGTAGAAAATGTGTTTTTTTCCCACATTTCAGACTTTGCAGGGGTGTCTGGGTAATAAATTCTGGGCCGATTTGCGCAAATCATACCTCTGCGGATTCCCACGGGTGTCCTCTTTTTGGAAATGCATGGGGTTCCCTGTTTTCCTTGGTAGCTTGGACACCTGAGGCCCATATCTGTATGATGTGCCCGTCTGGAGAAAGTGTGAAATTCAGGTGTCAAAACAGACTTGGGGTTACCTGTGTTTTAGGCTTTCCCCTTGGCGCCCAGGTAGGTGCACCCACACATATGAGGTACCATTTTGATAGGGACACCTGTGAGAATGCGGGACGGTAGGCCATGTGTTGTTGGGGGCATGTTTCGATGGGTGAGCCGAGTGAAATGTGCAGAAAATGCATTTATTTTCCAACATTTTGGACTTTGCGGGGGTGTCTGGGAAATAAATTCTGGGCCGATTTGCGCAAATCATACCTCTGCGGATTCCCACGGGTGTCCTCATTTCAGAAAGGCATGGGGTTGCCTGTTTTCCTTGGTGGCTTGGACACCCATGGCCCATATCTGTATGGTGTGCCGGTCTGGAGAAAGTGTGAAATTCAGGTGTCAAAACAGACTTGGGGTTACCTGTGTTTCAGGCTTTCCCCTTAGCGCCAGGTAGGTACACCCAGACATGTGAGGTACCGTTTTTATCAGGACACCTGTGGGAACGCGGGAAGGTAGGCCATGTGTTGTTGGGGGCGTGTTTCGATGGGTGAGCCGAGTGAAATGTGCGGAAAATGCATTTATTTTTCCACATTTCGGACATTACGGGGCTGTCTGGGTAATAAATTCTGGGCCGATTTGCGCAAATCATACCTCTGTGGATTCCCACTGGTATTCTCTTTTCAGAAATGCATGGGGTTCCCTGTTTTCCTTGGTGGCTTGGACACCCGAAGCCCATATCTGCATGGTGTGACCGTCTGGAAAAAGTGTCAAATTCAGGTGTCAAAAATGACTTGGGGTTACCTGGTTTTTAGGCTTTCCCCTTGGTGCCCAGGTAGGTACACCCACACATGTGAAGTACCGTTTTTATCGGGACACCTGTGGGAACGTGGGACGGTAGGCCATGTGTTGTTGGGGGCCTGTTTCGATGTGTGAGCCGAGTGAAATGTGTAGAAAATGTGTTTTTTTCCCACATTTCAGACTTTGCAGGGGTGTCTGGGTAATAAATTCTGGGCCGATTTGCGCAAATCATACCTCTGCGGATTCCCACGGGTGTCCTCTTTTTGGAAATGCATGGGGTTCCCTGTTTTCCTTGGTAGCTTGGACACCTGAGGCCCATATCTGTATGATGTGCCCGTCTGGAGAAAGTGTGAAATTCAGGTGTCAAAACAGACTTGGGGTTACCTGTGTTTTAGGCTTTCCCCTTGGCGCCCAGGTAGGTGCACCCACACATATGAGGTACCGTTTTGATAGGGACACCTGTGGGAATGCGGGACGGTAGGCCATGTGTTGTTGGGGGCATGTTTCGATGGGTGAGCCGAGTGAAATGTGCAGAAAATGCATTTATTTTCCAACATTTTGGACTTTGCGGGGGTGTCTGGGAAATAAATTCTGGGCCGATTTGCCCATATCATACCTCCTGCGGATTCCCACGGGTGTCCTCATTTCGGAAATGCATGGGGTTCCCTGTTTTCCTTGGTGGCTTGGACACCCGAGGCCCATATCTGTATGGTGTGCCCGTCTGGAGAAAGTGTGAAATTCAGTTGTCAAAACAGACTTGGGGTTACCTGTGTTTTAGGCTTTCCCCTTAGCGCCAGGTAGGTACACCCACACAAATGAGGTACCGTTTTCATCAGGACACCTGTGGGAATGCGGGACGGTAGGCCATGTGTTGTTGGGTGTGTGTTTCGATGGGTGAGCCGAGTGACATGTGCGGAAAATGCATTTATTTTCCCACATTTCGGACATTACGGGGCTGTCTGGGTAATACATTCTGGGCCGATTTGTGCAAATCATACCTCTGCGGATTCCCACGGGTGTCCTCATTTCAGAAATGCATGGGGTTGCCTGTTTTCCTTGGTGGCTTGGACACCCGAGGCCCATATCTGTATGGTGTGCCGGTCTGGAGAAAGTGTGAAATTCAGGTGTCAAAACAGACTTGGGGTTACCTGTGTTTTAGGCTTTCCCCTTGGCGCCCAGGTAGGTGCACCCACACATATGAGGTACCGTTTTGATAGGGACACCTATGGGAATGCGAACGGTAGGCCATGTGTTTTTGGGGGCACGTTTCGATGGGTGAGCCGAGTGAAATGTGCAGAAAATGCATTTATTTTCCCACATTTCGGACATTACGGGGCTGTCTGGGTAATACATTCTGGGCCGATTTGCGCAAATCATACCTCTGCGGATTCCCACGGGTGTCCTCATTTCAGAAATGCATGGGGTTGCCTGTTTTCCTTGGTGGCTTGGACACCCGAGGCCCATATCTGTATGGTGTGCCGGTCTGGACAAAGTGTGAAATTCAGGTGTCAAAACAGACTTGGGGTTACCTGTGTTTTAGGCTTTCCCCTTGGCGCCCAGGTAGGTGCACCCACACATATGAGGTACCGTTTTGATAGGGACACCTATGGGAATGCGAACAGTAGGCCATGTGTTTTTGGGGGCATGTTTCGATGGGTGAGCCGAGTGAAATGTGCAGAAAATGCATTTATTTTCCCACATTTCGGACATTACGGGGCTGTCTGGGTAATAAATTCTGGGCCGATTTGCGCAAATCATACCTCTGCGGAGTCCCACGGGTGTCCTCATTTCAGAAATGCATGGGGTTCCCTGTTTTCCTTGGTGGCTTGGACACCCGAGGCCCATATCTGTATGGTGTGCCCGTCCGGAGAAAGTGTGAAATTCAGTTGTCAAAACAGACTTGGGGTTACCTGTGTTTTAGGCTTTCCCCTTAGCGCCAGGTAGGTACACCCACACAAATGAGGTACCGTTTTCATCAGGACACCTGTGGGAAAGCGGGACGGTAGGCCATGTGTTGTTGGGTGTGTGTTTCGATGGGTGAGCCGAGTGACATGTGCGGAAAATGCATTTATTTTCCCACATTTCGGACATTAAAGGGCTGTCTGGGTAATACATTCTGGGCCGATTTGCGCAAATCATACCTCTGCGGATTCCCACGGGTGTCCTCTTTTTGGAAATGCATGGGGTTCCCTGTTTTCCTTGGTAGCTTGGACACCTGAGGCCCATATCTGTATGATGTGCCCGTCTGGAGAAAGTGTGAAATTCAGGTGTCAAAACAGACTTGGGGTTACCTGTGTTTTAGGCTTTCCCCTTGGCGCCCAGGTAGGTGCACCCACACATATGAGGTACCGTTTTGATAGGGACACCTGTGGGAATGCGGGACGGTAGGCCATGTGTTGTTGGGGGCATGTTTCGATGGGTGAGCCGAGTGAAATGTGCAGAAAATGCATTTATTTTCCAACATTTTGGACTTTGCGGGGGTGTCTGGGAAATAAATTCTGGGCCGATTTGCCCATATCATACCTCCTGCGGATTCCCACGGGTGTCCTCATTTCGGAAATGCATGGGGTTCCCTGTTTTCCTTGGTGGCTTGGACACCCGAGGCCCATATCTGTATGGTGTGCCCGTCTGGAGAAAGTGTGAAATTCAGTTGTCAAAACAGACTTGGGGTTACCTGTGTTTTAGGCTTTCCCCTTAGCGCCAGGTAGGTACACCCACACAAATGAGGTACCGTTTTCATCAGGACACCTGTGGGAATGCGGGACGGTAGGCCATGTGTTGTTGGGTGTGTGTTTCGATGGGTGCGCCGAGTGACATGTGCGGAAAATGCATTTATTTTCCCACATTTCGGACATTACGGGGCTGTCTGGGTAATACATTCTGGGCCGATTTGTGCAAATCATACCTCTGCGGATTCCCACGGGTGTCCTCATTTCAGAAATGCATGGGGTTGCCTGTTTTCCTTGGTGGCTTGGACACCCGAGGCCCATATCTGTATGGTGTGCCGGTCTGGAGAAAGTGTGAAATTCAGGTGTCAAAACAGACTTGGGGTTACCTGTGTTTTAGGCTTTCCCCTTGGCGCCCAGGTAGGTGCACCCACACATATGAGGTACCGTTTTGATAGGGACACCTATGGGAATGCGAACGGTAGGCCATGTGTTTTTGGGGGCACGTTTCGATGGGTGAGCCGAGTGAAATGTGCAGAAAATGCATTTATTTTCCCACATTTCGGACATTACGGGGCTGTCTGGGTAATACATTCTGGGCCGATTTGCGCAAATCATACCTCTGCGGATTCCCACGGGTGTCCTCATTTCAGAAATGCATGGGGTTGCCTGTTTTCCTTGGTGGCTTGGACACCCGAGGCCCATATCTGTATGGTGTGCCGGTCTGGACAAAGTGTGAAATTCAGGTGTCAAAACAGACTTGGGGTTACCTGTGTTTTAGGCTTTCCCCTTGGCGCCCAGGTAGGTGCACCCACACATATGAGGTACCGTTTTGATAGGGACACCTATGGGAATGCGAACAGTAGGCCATGTGTTTTTGGGGGCATGTTTCGATGGGTGAGCCGAGTGAAATGTGCAGAAAATGCATTTATTTTCCCACATTTCGGACATTACGGGGCTGTCTGGGTAATAAATTCTGGGCCGATTTGCGCAAATCATACCTCTGCGGAGTCCCACGGGTGTCCTCATTTCAGAAATGCATGGGGTTCCCTGTTTTCCTTGGTGGCTTGGACACCCGAGGCCCATATCTGTATGGTGTGCCCGTCCGGAGAAAGTGTGAAATTCAGTTGTCAAAACAGACTTGGGGTTACCTGTGTTTTAGGCTTTCCCCTTAGCGCCAGGTAGGTACACCCACACAAATGAGGTACCGTTTTCATCAGGACACCTGTGGGAAAGCGGGACGGTAGGCCATGTGTTGTTGGGTGTGTGTTTCGATGGGTGAGCCGAGTGACATGTGCGGAAAATGCATTTATTTTCCCACATTTCGGACATTAAAGGGCTGTCTGGGTAATACATTCTGGGCCGATTTGCGCAAATCATACCTCTGTGGATTCCCACTGGTATTCTCTTTTCAGAAATGCATGGGGTTCCCTGTTTTCCTTGGTGGCTTGGACACCCGAAGCCCATATCTGCATGGTGTGACCGTCTGGAGAAAGTGTCAAATTCAGGTGTCAAAAATGACTTGGGGTTACCTGGTTTTTAGGCTTTCCCCTTGGTGCCCGGGTAGGTACACCCACACAAGTGAAGTACTGTTTTTATCGGGACACCTGTGGGAACGTGGGACGGTAGGCCATGTGTTGTTGGGGGCCTGTTTCGATGTGTGAGCCGAGTGAAATGTGTAGAAAATGTGTTTTTTTCCCACATTTCAGACTTTGCAGGGGTGTCTGGGTAATAAATTCTGGGCCGATTTGCGCAAATCATACCTCTGCGGATTCCCACGGGTGTCCTCTTTTTGGAAATGCATGGGGTTCCCTGTTTTCCTTGGTAGCTTGGACACCTGAGGCCCATATCTGTATGATGTGCCCGTCTGGAGAAAGTGTGAAATTCAGGTGTCAAAACAGACTTGGGGTTACCTGTGTTTTAGGCTTTCCCCTTGGCGCCCAGGTAGGTGCACCCACACATATGAGGTACCGTTTTGATAGGGACACCTGTGGGAATGCGGGACGGTAGGCCATGTGTTGTTGGGGGCATGTTTCGATGGGTGAGCCGAGTGAAATGTGCAGAAAATGCATTTATTTTCCAACATTTTGGACTTTGCGGGGGTGTCTGGGAAATAAATTCTGGGCCGATTTGCCCATATCATACCTCCTGCGGATTCCCACGGGTGTCCTCATTTCGGAAATGCATGGGGTTCCCTGTTTTCCTTGGTGGCTTGGACACCCGAGGCCCATATCTGTATGGTGTGCCCGTCTGGAGAAAGTGTGAAATTCAGTTGTCAAAACAGACTTGGGGTTACCTGTGTTTTAGGCTTTCCCCTTAGCGCCAGGTAGGTACACCCACACAAATGAGGTACCGTTTTCATCAGGACACCTGTGGGAATGCGGGACGGTAAGCCATGTGTTGTTGGGTGTGTGTTTCGATGGGTGAGCCGAGTGACATGTGCGGAAAATGCATTTATTTTCCCACATTTCGGACATTACGGGGCTGTCTGGGTAATACATTCTGGGCCGATTTGTGCAAATCATACCTCTGCGGATTCCCACGGGTGTCCTCATTTCAGAAATGCATGGGGTTGCCTGTTTTCCTTGGTGGCTTGGACACCCGAGGCCCATATCTGTATGGTGTGCCGGTCTGGAGAAAGTGTGAAATTCAGGTGTCAAAACAGACTTGGGGTTACCTGTGTTTTAGGCTTTCCCCTTGGCGCCCAGGTAGGTGCACCCACACATATGAGGTACCGTTTTGATAGGGACACCTATGGGAATGCGAACGGTAGGCCATGTGTTTTTGGGGGCATGTTTCGATGGGTGAGCCGAGTGAAATGTGCAGAAAATGCATTTATTTTCCCACATTTCGGACATTACGGGGCTGTCTGGGTAATACATTCTGGGCCGATTTGCGCAAATCATACCTCTGCGGATTCCCACGGGTGTCCTCATTTCAGAAATGCATGGGGTTGCCTGTTTTCCTTGGTGGCTTGGACACCCGAGGCCCATATCTGTATGGTGTGCCGGTCTGGACAAAGTGTGAAATTCAGGTGTCAAAACAGACTTGGGGTTACCTGTGTTTTAGGCTTTCCCCTTGGCGCCCAGGTAGGTGCACCCACACATATGAGGTACCGTTTTGATAGGGACACCTATGGGAATGCGAACAGTAGGCCATGTGTTTTTGGGGGCATGTTTCGATGGGTGAGCCGAGTGAAATGTGCAGAAAATGCATTTATTTTCCCACATTTCGGACATTACGGGGCTGTCTGGGTAATAAATTCTGGGCCGATTTGCGCAAATCATACCTCTGCGGAGTCCCACGGGTGTCCTCATTTCAGAAATGCATGGGGTTCCCTGTTTTCCTTGGTGGCTTGGACACCCGAGGCCCATATCTGTATGGTGTGCCCGTCCGGAGAAAGTGTGAAATTCAGTTGTCAAAACAGACTTGGGGTTACCTGTGTTTTAGGCTTTCCCCTTAGCGCCAGGTAGGTACACCCACACAAATGAGGTACCGTTTTCATCAGGACACCTGTGGGAAAGCGGGACGGTAGGCCATGTGTTGTTGGGTGTGTGTTTCGATGGGTGAGCCGAGTGACATGTGCGGAAAATGCATTTATTTTCCCACATTTCGGACATTAAAGGGCAGTCTGGGTAATACATTCTGGGCCGATTTGCGCAAATCATACCTCTGCAGATTCCCACAGGTGTCCTCTTTGCGGAAATGCATGGGGTTCCCTGTTTTCCTTGGTGGCTTGGACACGCGAGGCCCATATCTATATGGTGTGCCGGTCTGGAGAAAGTGTGAAATTCAGGTGTCAAAACAGACTTGGGGTTACCTGTGTTTCAGGCTTTCCCCTTAGCGCCAGGTAGGTACACCCACACATGTGAGGTAACGTTTTTATCAGAACACCTGTGGGAACGCGGGACAGTAGGCCATGTGTTGTTGCGGGCGTGTTTCGATGGGTGAGCCGAGTGAAATGTGCGGAATATGCATTTATTTTTCCACATTTCGGACATTACGGGGCTGTCTGGGTAATAAATTCTGGGCCAATTTGCGCAAATCATACCTCTGTGGATTCCCACTGGTATTCTCTTTTCAGAAATGCATGGGGTTCCCTGTTTTCCTTGGTGGCTTGGACACCTGAAGCCCATATCTGTATGGTGTGACCGTCTGGAGAAAGTGTCAAATTCAGGTGTCAAAAATGACTTGGGGTTACCTGGTTTTTAGGCTTTCCCCTTGGTGCCCAGGTAGGTACACCCACACATATGAGGTACCGTTTTGATAGGGACACCTGTGGGAATGCGGGACGGTAGGCCATGTGTTGTTGGGGGCATGTTTCGATGGGTGAGCCGAGTGAAATGTGCAGAAAATGCATTTATTTTTCCACATTTCGGACATTACGGGGCTGTCTGGGTAATAAATTCTGGGCCGATTTGCGCAAATCATACCTCTGTGGATTTTAGGGGAAAGCCTAAAAACCAGGTAACCCCAAGTCTGTTTTGACACCTGAATTTCACACTTTCTCCAGACGGGCACACCATACAGATATGGTTTTCTCTTTTCAGAAATGAATGGGGTTCCCTGTTTTCCTTGGTGGCTTGGACACCCGAAGCCCATATCTGTATGGTGTGACCGTCTGGAGAAAGTGTGAAATTCAGGTGTCAAAACAGACTTGGGGTTACCTGTGTTTTTGGCTTTCCCCTGGGTGCCCAGGTAGGTGCACCCACACATGTGAGGTACCGTTTTCATTGGGACACCTGTGGGAACATGAGACGGTAGGCCATGTGTTGTTGGGGGCGTGTTTCGATGGGTGAGCCGAGTGAAATGTGCAACAAATGCGATTTTATTTCCCACATTTCGGACTTTGCGGGGCTGTCTGGGTAATAAATTCTGGGCCGATTTGCGCAAATCATACCTTTGCGGATTCCCACGGGTGTCCTCTTTTTGAAATGCGTGGGGTTCCCTGTTTTCGTTGGTGGCTTGGACACCCGAGGCCCATATCTGTATGGTGTGCCCGTCTGGAGAAAGTGTGAAATTCAGGTGTCAAAACAGACTTGGGGTTACCTGTGTTTTAGGCTTTCCCCTTGGCGCCCAGGTAGGTGCACCCACACATATGAGGTACCGTGTTGATAGGGACACCTGTGGGAATGCGGGACGGTAGGCCATGTGTTGTTGGGGGCATGTTTCGATGGGTGAGCCAAGTGAAATGTGCAGAAAATGCATTTATTTTCCAACATTTTGGACTTTGCGGGGGTGACTGGGAAATAAATTCTGGGCCGATTTGCCCAAATCATACCTCTGCGGATTCCCACGGGTGTCCTCATTTCGGAAATGCATGGGGTTCCCTGTTTTCCTTGGTGGCTTGGACACCCGAGGCCCATATCTGTATGGTGTGCCCGTCTGGAGAAAGTGTCAAATTCAGGTGTCAAAACAGACTCGGGGTTACCTGTGTTTTAGGCTTTCCTCTTGGCGCCCAGGTAGGTGCACCCACACATATGAGGTACCGTTTTGATAGGGACACCTGTGGGAATGCGGGACGGTAGGCCATGTGTTGTTGGGGGCATGTTTCAATGGGTGAGCCGAGTGACATGTGCGGAAAATGCATTTATTTTCCCACATTTCGTACATTACGGGGCTGTCTGGGTAATACATTCTGGGCCGATTTGCGCAAATCATACCTCTGCGGATTCCCACGGGTGTCCTCATTTCAGAAATGCATGGGGTTGCCTGTTTTCCTTGGTGGCTTGGACACCCGAGGCCCATATCTGTATGGTGTGCTGGTCTGGAGAAAGTGTGAAATTCAGGTGTCAAAACAGACTTGGGGTTACCTGTGTTTCAGGCTTTCCCCTTAGCGCCAGGTAGGTACACCCACACATGTGAGGTACCGTTTTTATCAGGACACCTGTGGGAACGTGGGAAGGTAGGCCATGTGTTGTTGGGGGCGTGTTTCGATGGGTGAGCCAAGTGAAATGTGCGGAAAATGCATTTATTTTTCCACATTTCGGACATTACGGGGCTGTCTGGGTAATAAATTCTGGGCCGATTTGCGCAAATCATACCTCTGTGGATTCCCACTGGTGTTCTCTTTTCGGCAATGCATGGGGTTCCCTGTTTTCTTTGGTGGCTTGGACACCCGAGGCCCATATCTGTATGGTGTGCCGGTCTGGAGAAAGTGTGAAATTCAGGTGTCAAAACAGACTTGGGGTTACCTGTGTTTTTGGCTTTCCCCTGGGTGCCCAGGTAGGTGCACCCACACATGTGAGGTACCGTTTTCATTGGGACACCTGTGGGAACATGGGACGGTAGGCCATGTGTTGTTGGGGGCGTGTTTCGATGGGTGAGCCGAGTGAAATGTGCAGCAAATGCGATTTTTTTTCCCACATTTCGGACTTTGCGGGGCTGTCTGGGTAATAAATTCTGGGCCGATTTGCGCAAATCATCCCTCTGCGCATTCCCACGGGTGTCCTCTTTTCGGAAATGCATGGGGTTCCCTGTTTTCCTTGGTGGCTTGGACACCCGAGGCCCATATCTGTATGGTGTGCCCTTCTGGAGAAAGTGTGAAATTCAGGTGTCAAAACAGACTTGGGTTTACCTGGTTTTTAGGCTTTCCCCTTGGTGCCCAGGTAGGTACACCCACACATGTGAGGTACCGTTTTTATCGGGACACCTGTGGGAATGTGGGACGGTAGGCCATGTGTTGTTGGGGGCCTGTTTCGATGTGTGAGCCGAGTGAAATGTGCAGAAAATGCATTTATTTTCCCACATTTCGGACATTACGGGGCTGTCTGGGTAATAAATTCTGGGCCGATTTGCGCAAATCATACCTCTGCGGAGTCCCACGGGTGTCCTCATTTCAGAAATGCATGGGGTTCCCTGTTTTCCTTGGTGGCTTGGACACCCGAGGCCCATATCTGTATGGTGTGCCCGTCCGGAGAAAGTGTGAAATTCAGTTGTCAAAACAGACTTGGGGTTACCTGTGTTTTAGGCTTTCCCCTTAGCGCCAGGTAGGTACACCCACACAAATGAGGTACCGTTTTCATCAGGACACCTGTGGGAAAGCGGGACGGTAGGCCATGTGTTGTTGGGAGTGTATTTCGATGGGTGAGCCGAGTGACATGTGCGGAAAATGCATTTATTTTCCCACATTTCAGACATTAAAGGGCTGTCTGGGTAATACATTCTGGGCCGATTTGCGCAAATCATACCTCTGCAGATTCCCACAGGTGTCCTCTTTGCGGAAATACATGGGGTTCCCTGTTTTCCTTGGTGGCTTGGACACGCGAGGCCCATATCTATATGGTGTGCCGGTCTGGAGAAAGTGTGAAATTCAGGTGTCAAAACAGACTTGGGGTTACCTGTGTTTCAGGCTTTCCCCTTAGCGCCAGGTAGGTACACCCACACATGTGAGGTAACGTTTTTATCAGAACACCTGTGGGAACGCGGGACAGTAGGCCATGTGTTGTTGCGGGCGTGTTTCGATGGGTGAGCCGAGTGAAATGTGCGGAATATGCATTTATTTTTCCCACATTTCGGACATTACGGGGCTGTCTGGGTAATAAATTCTGGGCCAATTTGCGCAAATCATACCTCTGTGGATTCCCACTGGTATTCTCTTTTCAGAAATGCATGGGGTTCCCTGTTTTCCTTGGTGGCTTGGACACCTGAAGCCCATATCTGTATGGTGTGACCGTCTGGAGAAAGTGTCAAATTCAGGTGTCAAAAATGACTTGGGGTTACCTGGTTTTTAGGCTTTCCCCTTGGTGCCCAGGTAGATACACCCACACATATGAGGTACCGTTTTGATAGGGACACCTGTGGGAATGCGGGACGGTAGGCCATGTGTTGTTGGGGGCATGTTTCGATGGGTGAGCCGAGTGAAATGTGCAGAAAATGCATTTATTTTTCCACATTTCGGACATTACGGGGCTGTCTGGGTAATAAATTCTGGGCCGATTTGCGCAAATCATACCTCTGTGGATTTTAGGGGAAAGCCTAAAAACCAGGTAACCCCAAGTCTGTTTTGACACCTGAATTTCACACTTTCTCCAGACGGGCACACCATACAGATATGGTTTTCTCTTTTCAGAAATGAATGGGGTTCCCTGTTTTCCTTGGTGGCTTGGACACCCGAAGCCCATATCTGTATGGTGTGACCGTCTGGAGAAAGTGTGAAATTCAGGTGTCAAAACAGACTTGGGGTTACCTGTGTTTTTGGCTTTCCCCTGGGTGCCCAGGTAGGTGCACCCACACATGTGAGGTACCGTTTTTATCAGGACACCTGTGGGAACGTGGGAACGTAGGCCATGTGTTGTTGGGGGCGTGTTTCGATGGGTGAGCCAAGTGAAATGTGCGGAAAATGCATTTATTTTTCCACATTTCGGACATTACGGGGCTGTCTGGGTAATAAATTCTGGGCCGATTTGCGCAAATCATACCTCTGTGGATTCCCACTGGTGTTCTCTTTTCGGCAATGCATGGGGTTCCCTGTTTTCTTTGGTGGCTTGGACACCCGAGGCCCATATCTGTATGGTGTGCCGGTCTGGAGAAAGTGTGAAATTCAGGTGTCAAAACAGACTTGGGGTTACCTGTGTTTTTGGCTTTCCCCTTGGTGCCCAGGTAGGTGCACCCACACATGTGAGGTACCGTTTTCATTGGGACACCTGTGGGAACATGGGACGGTAGGCCATGTGTTGTTGGGGGCGTGTTTCGATGGGTGAGCCAAGTGAAATGTGCAGCAAATGCGATTTTTTTCCCACATTTCGGACTTTGCGGGGCTGTCTGGGTAATAAATTCTGGGCCGATTTGCGCAAATCATCCCTCTGCGCATTCCCACGGGTGTCCTCTTTTCGGAAATGCATGGGGTTCCCTGTTTTCCTTGGTGGCTTGGACACCCGAGGCCCATATCTGTATGGTGTGCCCTTCTGGAGAAAGTGTGAAATTCAGGTGTCAAAACAGACTTGGGTTTACCTGGTTTTTAGGCTTTCCCCTTGGTGCCCAGGTAGGTACACCCACACATGTGAGGTACCGTTTTTATCGGGACACCTGTGGGAATGTGGGACGGTAGGCCATGTGTTGTTGGGGGCCTGTTTCGATGTGTGAGCGAAGTGAAATGTGTAGAAAATGTGTTTTTTCCGACATTTCAGACTTTGCAGGGGTGTCTGGGTAATAAATTCTGGGCCGATTTGCGCAAATCATACCTCTGCGGATTCCCACGGGTGTCCTCTTTTTGAAATGCATGGGGTTCCCTGTTTTCCTTGGTAGCTTGAACACCCGAGGCCCATATCTGTATGGTGTGCTGGTCTGGAGAAAGTGTGAAATTCAGGTGTCAAAACAGACTTGGGGTTACCTGTGTTTCAGGCTTTCCCCTTAGCGCCAGGTAGGTACACCCACACATGTGAGGTACCGTTTTTATCAGGACACCTGTGGGAACGCGGGAAGGTAGGCCATGTGTTGTTGGGGGCGTGTTTCGATGGGTGAGCTGAGTGAAATGTGCGGAAAATGCATTTATTTTTCCACATTTCGGACATTACGGGGCTGTCTGGGTAATAAATTCTGGGCCGATTTGCGCAAATCATACCTCTGTGGATTCCCACTGGTGTTCTCTTTTCGGCAATGCATGGGGTTCCCTGTTTTCTTTGGTGGCTTGGACACCCGAGGCCCATATCTGTATGGTGTGCCGGTCTGGAGAAAGTGTGAAATTCAGGTGTCAAAACAGACTTGGGGTTACCTGTGTTTTTGGCTTTCCCCTGGGTGCCCAGGTAGGTGCACCCACACATGTGAGGTACCGTTTTTATCAGGACACCTGTGGGAACGCGGGAAGGTAGGCCATGTGTTGTTGGGGGCGTGTTTCGATGGGTGAGCTGAGTGAAATGTGCGGAAAATGCATTTATTTTCCCACATTTCGGACATTACGGGGCTGTCTGGGTAATAAATTCTGGGCCGATTTGCGCAAAGCATCCCTCTGCGCATTCCCACGGGTGTCCTCTTTTCGGAAATGCATGGGGTTCCCTGTTTTCCTTGGTGGCTTGGACACCCGAGGCCCATATCTGTATGGTGTGCCCGTCTGGAGAAAGTGTGAAATTCAGGTGTCAAAACAGACTTGGGTTTACCTGGTTTTTAGGCTTTCCCCTTGGTGCCCAGGTAGGTACACCCACACATGTGAGGTACCGTTTTTATCGGGACACCTGTGGGAATGTGGGACGGTAGGCCATGTGTTGTTGGGGGCCTGTTTCGATGTGTGAGCCGAGTGAAATGTGTAGAAAATGTGTTTTTTCCCACATTTCAGACTTTGCAGGGGTGTCTGGGTAATAAATTCTGGGCCGATTTGCGCAAATCATACCTCTGCGGATTCCCACGGGTGTCCTCTTTTTGAAATGCATGGAGTTCCCTGTTTTCCTTGGTAGCTTGGACACCCGAGGCCCATATCTGTATGATGTGCCCGTCTGGAGAAAGTGTGAAATTCAGGTGTCAAAACAGACTTGGGGTTACCTGTGTTTTAGGCTTTCCCCTTGGCGCCCAGGTAGGTGCACCCACACATATGAGGTACCGTTTTGATAGGGACACCTGTGGGAATGCGGGACGGTAGGCCATGTGTTGTTGGGGGCATGTTTCGATGGGTGAGCCGAGTGAAATGTGCAGAAAATGCATTTATTTTCCAACATTTTGGACTTTGCGGGGGTGACTGGGAAATAAATTCTGGGCCGATTTGCCCAAATCATACCTCTGCGGATTCCCA
Source organism: Ambystoma mexicanum (assembly GCF_040938575.1). Taxonomy (NCBI): domain Eukaryota; kingdom Metazoa; phylum Chordata; class Amphibia; order Caudata; family Ambystomatidae; genus Ambystoma; species Ambystoma mexicanum. The sequence goes on along the minus strand of NW_027182512.1, from coordinate 681,340 downwards.
CGGGTGTCCTCATTTCGGAAATGCATGGGGTTCCCTGTTTTCCTTGGTGGCTTGGACACCCGAGGCCCATATCTGTATGGTGTGCCCGTCTGGAGAAAGTGTGAAATTCAGGTGTCAAAACAGACTTGGGGTTACCTGTGTTTTAGGCTTTCCTCTTGGCGCCCAGGTAGGTGCACCCACACATATGAGGTACCGTTTTGATAGGGACACCTGTGGGAATGCGGGACGGTAGGCCATGTGTTGTTGGGGGCATGTTTCGATGGGTGAGCCGAGTGAAATGTGCAGAAAATGCATTTATTTTTCCACATTTCGGACATTACGGGGTTGTCTGGGTAATAAATTCTGGGCCGATTTGCGCAAATCATACCTCTGTGGATTTTAGGGGAAAGCCTAAAAACCAGGTAACCCCAAGTCTGTTTTGACACCTGAATTTCACACTTTCTCCAGACGGGCACACCATACAGATATGGTTTTCTCTTTTCAGAAATGAATGGGGTTCCCTGTTTTCCTTGGTGGCTTGGACACCCGAAGCCCATATCTGTATGGTGTGACCGTCTGGAGAAAGTGTGAAATTCAGGTGTCAAAACAGACTTGGGGTTACCTGTGTTTTTGGCTTTCCCCTGGGTGCCCAGGTAGGTGCACCCACACATGTGAGGTACCGTTTTCATTGGGACACCTGTGGGAACATGAGACGGTAGGCCATGTGTTGTTGGGGGCGTGTTTCGATGGGTGAGCCGAGTGAAATGTGCAGCAAATGCGATTTTATTTCCCACATTTCGGACTTTGCGGGGCTGTCTGGGTAATAAATTCTGGGCCGATTTGCGCAAATCATACCTTTGCGGATTCCCACGGGTGTCCTCTTTTTGAAATGCGTGGGGTTCCCTGTTTTCGTTGGTGGCTTGGACACCCGAGGCCCATATCTGTATGGTGTGCCCGTCTGGAGAAAGTGTGAAATTCAGGTGTCAAAACAGACTTGGGGTTACCTGTGTTTTAGGCTTTCCCCTTGGCGCCCAGGTAGGTGCACCCACACATATGAGGTACCATGTTGATAGGGACACCTGTGGGAATGCGGGACGGTAGGCCATGTGTTGTTGGGGGCATGTTTCGATGGGTGAGCCAAGTGAAATGTGCAGAAAATGCATTTATTTTCCAACATTTTGGACTTTGCGGGGGTGACTGGGAAATAAATTCTGGGCCGATTTGCCCAAATCATACCTCTGCGGATTCCCACGGGTGTCCTCATTTCGGAAATGCATGGGGTTCCCTGTTTTCCTTGGTGGCTTGGACACCCGAGGCCCATATCTGTATGGTGTGCCCGTCTGGAGAAAGTGTCAAATTCAGGAGTCAAAACAGACTCGGGGTTACCTGTGTTTTAGGCTTTCCTCTTGGCGCCCAGGTAGGTGCACCCACACATATGAGGTACCGTTTTGAGAGGGACACCTGTGGGAATGCGGGACGGTAGGCCATGTGTTGTTGGGGGCATGTTTCAATGGGTGAGCCGAGTGACATGTGCGGAAAATGCATTTATTTTCCCACATTTCGTACATTACGGGGCTGTCTGGGTAATACATTCTGGGCCGATTTGCGCAAATCATACCTCTGCGGATTCCCACGGGTGTCCTCATTTCAGAAATGCATGGGGTTGCCTGTTTTCCTTGGTGGCTTGGACACCCGAGGCCCATATCTGTATGGTGTGCTGGTCTGGAGAAAGTGTGAAATTCAGGTGTCAAAACAGACTTGGGGTTACCTGTGTTTCAGGCTTTCCCCTTAGCGCCAGGTAGGTACACCCACACATGTGAGGTACCGTTTTTATCAGGACACCTGTGGGAACGTGGGAAGGTAGGCCATGTGTTGTTGGGGGCGTGTTTCGATGGGTGAGCCAAGTGAAATGTGCGGAAAATGCATTTATTTTTCCACATTTCGGACATTACGGGGCTGTCTGGGTAATAAATTCTGGGCCGATTTACGCAAATCATACCTCTGTGGATTCCCACTGGTGTTCTCTTTTCGGCAATGCATGGGGTTCCCTGTTTTCTTTGGTGGCTTGGACACCCGAGGCCCATATCTGTATGGTGTGCCGGTCTGGAGAAAGTGTGAAATTCAGGTGTCAAAACAGACTTGGGGTTACCTGTGTTTTTGGCTTTCCCCTGGGTGCCCAGGTAGGTGCACCCACACATGTGAGGTACCGTTTTCATTGGGACACCTGTGGGAACATGGGACGGTAGGCCATGTGTTGTTGGGGGCGTGTTTTGATGGGTGAGCCGAGTGAAATGTGCAGCAAATGCGATTTTTTTTCCCACATTTCGGACTTTGCGGGGCTGTCTGGGTAATAAATTCTGGGCCGATTTGCGCAAATCATCCCTCTGCGCATTCCCACGGGTGTCCTCTTTTCGGAAATGCATGGGGTTCCCTGTTTTCCTTGGTGGCTTGGACACCCGAGGCCCATATCTGTATGGTGTGCCCTTCTGGAGAAAGTGTGAAATTCAGGTGTCAAAACAGACTTGGGTTTACCTGGTTTTTAGGCTTTCCCCTTGGTGCCCAGGTAGGTACACCCACACATGTGAGGTACCGTTTTTATCGGGACACCTGTGGGAATGTGGGACGGTAGGCCATGTGTTGTTGGGGGCCTGTTTCGATGTGTGAGCCAAGTGAAATGTGTAGAAAATGTGTTTTTTCCCACATTTCAGACTTTGCAGGGGTGTCTGGGTAATAAATTCTGGGCCGATTTGCGCAAATCATACCTCTGCGGATTCCCACGGGTGTCCTCTTTTTGAAATGCATGGGGTTCCCTGTTTTCCTTGGTAGCTTGGACACCCAAGGCCCATATCTGTATGGTGTGCTGGTCTGGAGAAAGTGTGAAATTCAGGTGTCAAAACAGACTTGGGGTTACCTGTGTTTCAGGCTTTCCCCTTAGCGCCAGGTAGGTACACCCACACATGTGAGGTACCGTTTTTATCAGGACACCTGTGGGAACGCGGGAAGGTAGGCCATGTGTTGTTGGGGGCGTGTTTCGATGGGTGAGCCGAGTGAAATGTGCGGAAAATGCATTTATTTTTCCACATTTCGGACATTACGGGGCTGTCTGGGTAATAAATTCTGGGCCGATTTGCGCAAATCATACCTCTGTGGATTCCCACTGGTGTTCTCTTTTCGGCAATGCATGGGGTTCCCTGTTTTCTTTGGTGGCTTGGACACCCGAGGCCCATATCTGTATGGTGTGCCGGTCTGGAGAAAGTGTGAAATTCAGGTGTCAAAACAGACTTGGGGTTACCTGTGTTTTTGGCTTTCCCCTGGGTGCCCAGGTAGGTGCACCCACACATGTGAGGTACCGTTTTCATTGGGACACCTGTGGGAACATGGGACGGTAGGCCATGTGTTGTTGGGGGCGTGTTTCGATGGGTGAGCCGAGTGAAATGTGCAGCAAATGCGATTTTTTTTTCCCACATTTCGGACTTTGCGGGGCTGTCTGGGTAATAAATTCTGGGCCGATTTGCGCAAATCATCCCTCTGCGCATTCCCACGGGTGTCCTCTTTTCGGAAATGCATGGGGTTCCCTGTTTTCCTTGGTGGCTTGGACACCCGAGGCCCATATCTGTATGGTGTGCCCGTCTGGAGAAAGTGTGAAATTCAGGTGTCAAAACAGACTTGGGTTTACCTGGTTTTTAGGCTTTCCCCTTGGTGCCCAGGTAGGTACACCCACACATGTGAGGTACCGTTTTTATCAGGACACCTGTGGGAATGTGGGACGGTAGGCCATGTGTTGTTGGGGGCCTGTTTCGATGTGTGAGCCGAGTGAAATGTGTAGAAAATGTGTTTTTTCCCACATTTCAGACTTTGCAGGGGTGTCTGGGTAATAAATTCTGGGCCGATTTGCGCAAATCATACCTCTGCGGATTCCCACGGGTGTCCTCTTTTTGAAATGCATGGAGTTCCCTGTTTTCCTTGGTAGCTTGGACACCCGAGGCCCATATCTGTATGATGTGCCCGTCTGGAGAAAGTGTGAAATTCAGGTGTCAAAACAGACTTGGGGTTACCTGTGTTTTAGGCTTTCCCCTTGGCGCCCAGGTAGGTGCACCCACACATATGAGGTACCGTTTTGATAGGGACACCTGTGGGAATGCGGGACGGTAGGCCATGTGTTGTTGGGGGCATGTTTCGATGGGTGAGCCGAGTGAAATGTGCAGAAAATGCATTTATTTTCCAACATTTTGGACTTTGCGGGGGTGACTGGGAAATAAATTCTGGGCCGATTTGCCCAAATCATACCTCTGCGGATTCCCACGGGTGTCCTCATTTCGGAAATGCATGGGGTTCCCTGTTTTCCTTGGTGGCTTGGACACCCGAGGCCCATATCTGTATGGTGTGCCCGTCTGGAGAAAGTGTGAAATTCAGGTGTCAAAACAGACTTGGGGTTACCTGTGTTTCAGGCTTTCCCCTTAGCGCCAGGTAGGTGCACCCACACATATGAGGTACCGTTTTGATAGGGACACCTGTGGGAATGCGGGACGGTAGGCCATGTGTTGTTGGGGGCATTTTTCAATGGGTGAGCCGAGTGACATGTGCGGAAAATGCATTTATTTTCCCACATTTCGGACATTACGGGGCTGTCTGGGTAATACATTCTGGGCCGATTTGCGCAAATCATACCTCTGCGGATTCCCACGGGTGTCCTCATTTCAGAAATGCATGGGGTTCCCTGTTTTCTTTGGTGGCTTGGACACCCGAGGCCCATATCTGCATGGTGTGCCGGTCTGGAGAAAGTGTGAAATTCAGGTGTCAAAACAGACTTGGGGTTACCTGTGTTTTTGGCTTTCCCCTGGGTGCCCAGGTAGGTGCACCCACACATGTGAGGTACCGTTTTCATTGGGACACCTGTGGGAACATGGGACGGTAGGCCATGTGTTGTTGGGGGCGTGTTTCGATGGGTGAGCCGAGTGAAATGTGCAGCAAATGCAATTTTTTTCCCACATTTCGGACATTACAGGGCTGTCTGGGTAATACATTCTGGGCTGATTTGCGCAAATCATACCTCTGCAGATTCCCACAGGTGTCCTCTTTGCGGAAATGCATGGGGTTCCCTGTTTTCCTTGGTGGCTTGGACACGCGAGGCCCATATCTATATGGTGTGCCGGTCTGGAGAAAGTGTGAAATTCAGGTGTCAAAACAGACTTGGGGTTACCTGTGTTTCAGGCTTTCCCCTTAGCGCCAGGTAGGTACACCCACACATGTGAGGTAACGTTTTTATCAGAACACCTGTGGGAACGCGGGACAGTAGGCCATGTGTTGTTGCGGGCGTGTTTCGATGTGTGAGCCGAGTGAAATGTGTAGAAAATGTGTTTTTTTCCCACATTTCAGACTTTGTGGGGGTGTCTGGGTAATAAATTCTGGGCCGATTTGCGCAAATCATACCTCTGCGGATTCCCACGGGTGTCCTCTTTTTGGAAATGCATGGGGTTCCCTGTTTTCCTTGCTGGCTTGGACACCCGAGGCCCATATCTGTATGATGTGCCCGTCTGGAGAAAGTGTGAAATTCAGGTGTCAAAACAGACTTGGGGTTACCTGTGTTTTAGGCTTTCCCCTTGGCACCCTGGTAGGTGCACCCACACATGTGAGGTACCGTTTTGACCGGGACACCTCTGGGAATGCGGGACGGTAGGCCATGTGTTGTTGGGGGTGTGTTTCGATGGGTGAGCCGAGTGAGATGTCCGGAAAATGCGTTTATTTTCCCACATTTCAGACTTTGCGGGGCTGTCTGGGTAATAAATTCTGGGCCGATTTGCACAAATCATACCTCTGCGGATTCCCATGGGTGTTCTCTTTTCGGAAATGCATGGGGTTCCCTGATTTCCTTGGTGGCTTGGACACCCGAGGCCCATATCTGTATGGTGTGACCGTCTGGAGAAAGTGTGAAATTCAGGTGTCAAAACAGACTTGGGGTTACCTGTGTTTTAGGCTTTCCCCTTGGCGCCCAGATAGGTGCACCCACACATATGAGGTACCGTTTTCATCGAGACACCTGTCGGAATGCGGGACGGTAGGCCATGTGTTGTTGGGGGGCGTGTTTCGATGGGTGACCCGAGTGAATTGTGTGGAAAATGTGTTTTTTTCCCACTTTTCAGACTTTGCGGGGGTGTCTGGGTAATATATTCGGGCCGATTTGCGCAAAACATACCTCTGCGGATTCCCACAGGTGTACTCTTTTCGGAAATGCATGGGGTTCCCGGTTTTCCTTGGTGGCTTGGACACCCGAGGCCCATATTTGTATGGTGTGCCCGTCTGGAGAAAGTGTGAAATTCAGTTGTCAAAACAGACTTGGGGTTACCTGTTTTTTCGGCTTTCCCCTTGGCGCCAAGGTAGGTGCACCCACACATGTGAGATACCGTTTTCATTGGGACACCTTTGGGAACGCGGGAAGGTATAACATTTGTTGTGTTTGTGTGGTTTTCATAACGTTTTGACCCATTTTCCAGCGCCCTTTGTCACACAACCATTTAATTTCCCAAATGTGCACTACATTTAGTTGCTGCTTTAGGCACGATACACTTTTGTAACCTGCACAAGTCACCTACCCTTGAAAAGGTCTGCCTGTGCTCTTTCAAAAAAGTATGTTTGCCGTTCCTCACCACATTGGTTTTCCTGATTTACACATGCTAAATGCGTCTATTCTGGCCGTGAGCATAACACTCATGTGTACCATGGGCCAGTGTTTGGCTTGTGGTCTTGCTTGTTTTGTAAAACACTACAAAAAAGGTGTGCTTTCCTAACTGAAAGAGTCATGGGAATGTAGCGGAGCATTGCTTTTCTCATAATTCATAGAAGCCATTGCTGTACCAAGCCAACCATGTCCACCACATACCTTTTATTTTGGTAATTTTCCTGCTTTCCCCCCAATCTATGGCATTTTCCCCTACCTAATTGTTGCCCGACCTACGCAAATCACCCTTTCCTAAACTTGGAATTTTGTCTACTTTTCAGAAATATATGCCTCTCTGTCCTCCAATTCGGCTTTCCTACCCTTTTCTTCCATTCCGTCCATGCATGTCCAATTGGCAAAAATTGCCAAAATCGCCTACCTCTCACAAAACTGTTGATAACCACATCCAAATAATTTTTTTTTGTTTCCACTCAACCTGTTCTTGAAAGCCAGGAAATTGGGGAATTCAGCACAGCAAACCATTTGTTCCTAGCTCTTACAAGGAAAAAACCACAGGCTTCTGTGGGCATCATTTTATTGGCATTTTTTGAAAAAACACAACATTTTCGCCATTTTTGCTTATTTTCTCTCCCCCCCCTACAGCAACCTAGGATTCCTGGGTGGCGTTACGACCGCCTACATGTGGGAAAAAAAGGAGCAGAATTTAGCCGAGATAGCTCATGTAGCAAAAAAGTTACAAGCCATTGAATGGCCACATACTGAAATCACCAAAAAAGGCCTTGGCACTTGGGGGAAATACCCATGTCACTTAAAGGGTTAAGCTTTCCAAGTTAAAATTATCGGTTTGCCACTTTTCGTTTAACACGGCCCGGTTTCTTATCGACTCCTCTCAACTCACAGGCTGTGATGAACTGCTTGGTGTTCTCCTTCGAGTCAAGGTTGGTACCACAGAGACCAGCGTCTCTCCCTGGCTTGGCTATCAGTGGAGGAGGGTCTTGTGTACCATCAACATCTGCTGCAAAACACGCTGGTCTTTGTTCATGGTCTTATGCTTCCATCTGCCGAGGTCTCACAAGCCTTGATAGGAAAGGGCAAGGTTACTTCTCCCCTTCTCAGTATTCTTTGTCTTTCGCCTCCTCTTGAACTGCCGTGCTGAGTAAGCTCTCACTTCGTGCGGTCTGCCTTGCCCGTGCTGTGCTCTCTTGCTCCACCTTTTATCCTTGTGGGAAAGTGAAAGGGCTGTCAGGTGTGTGAGATTCTGGTCAACTGCCTGACTTTGCCTGACCCTTGTATTGGGACATGTCAGGTAAACGGCTTGGGAGTTAGTCCGTTGTCTTTCGTGTTGTGCGAAGGTGTTCATGTCGGAAAAGTAGAGGGGGGGCAGTGTTTTGGAATATCATACGTAGTAGGATGGGGAAAAGGTGTTGCAAGAAGGGGATACTGCATCTCAACCGTCGGTGTCCCACTCCCACTCCCCAAGGACCCCTCATCCAGGTGATCCTACCTCACTCGTCCACCCCTAGGAACAGCGATGGACGTGTCCTAGCTACCTGGATGACAGATCCTCAGAGACTAACTAGGGAGACACCGACCAGTTTCTCACAGGACCCAGGTTGGTTCATTAAGGTGGGCTTAGCCTGCACCAATCACTGGGGCCCATTTGGCTTTAAAAGATGGCTGACCCCCTCACTTAGCAGATCACCTGATGACTTTGAAAGGAGTAAGAAGGACTCATTTGGACCTGAGCTGAGGGTACAGTCTACCTTACATCTTCCGCCAGTGAAGGAAGGCCAGGAGTTCCAAGAGGGAAGCAAGATCCCTCCTCTAAACATCTCCCTGGGAACAGAGGGAGATACCGAACTCAGAGGACCTATCCAGCAGCTCCAGAACCAGTACACAGCCAGCACACAGCGTGCCCTGCTAGGTTCTGCCAGCAAGCTTGCTAGGTGGGAAGTGCTGGAGAGTCTCTGGACAAAGGACAAGGCTGTTGCCTGTAACCACTCTCCTGAGCTTTGGACCGTCCGCCTTGAAAGGACACAAGCACTGCAAAGAACTAGGAGGAGTGCCACACAAGCATCATCCAGCGTCCATCTTTTAAGGACATCTTCGAGACAGTCGAGTTCTCGAACCGCATCTGACGGCACCGCTGACTGTTGTCACGTCGCAGTCACAAGAGCCGTCCAAGTCGCCTCGACCAGCATTCTAGATCCGCCAACCAGCACAGAGACAACGATTCTTGGACCTGATCCGTCGCGCCGGACAGCCTGCAGACGTCCGTACAGCCTTGCTTGCCGAACTGCCTGCCGCCTAGTACCCGCAGCTGTCTCCCGCCACTAACTCTGTCTCAAGGACTGCATAGCGCCCTGTAACTGCCTCAATGCTGTTGAGCACTAAGAACTTCTTGAGCACCATGTACATTGTTGTTCTGCGCCCCTGGTCCTTCTCCCAAGGCCCCTAGAGACAGTTACTACCCTTTGGCCCCTTGGTGCTGGAACCGAATAACCTTGAACAGTAAGACCTATTACTTTACCAACTACCTTCCTGTCACTATCTAGAGTGCATCCCTTTCCTTCGTGAAACTGTCTGTCCTCTGTGTTCCTTTACAGGGTGGTCATATTTGTAGTGTGCTAGAACTGTCTGTTGTAGTAATAATAAAGTAGATATTTTAATACAGCCTTGACTGCACAGTCCCTTTTATCATTGGGTAATCATTGTATTTTCGCTGTGTTGCAACTCACCACGATCCACGACCTTGCAGAGATTAGCCTTCCGTTCCGTCCACGTTACCGAAATTGGTCAATGAGGTCTTATAATTCACTTGTATTCCAATCTGCTTGGATCCCTTCTGGTGTACTAGAGGTGTGGGGTTGATTGATGGTTTAAAAACAGATTCCTCCTTGGACCACTGGTGCCCCCGGAAGTTGATTCGTCACAGATGGGGAGCGGCCTTCGAGGTAGAAAGCATGGTGGGGGTCTGTTTGTAAGGTGTGTGAGGGCATGTGTGAGAGGGGTGGGGGCTTAAATGGTGGGGGTATGTTTGTAATGCGGGGAGGGGGCTGGGCTGGTAGGTAAGGATGAGAGCTGTGAGTATCTACAAGGAGGAATGGGGCAAGGATGGAAATGGGTGATGCCACATAGGGTTATTAGGTGAAGGAGTCTGGGTGCAGCGTGGTAGGAAAGTGGGATACAGTTGGGGACCTCCCTAAATGTAAAAGAACAGGGATGGTATTGGTGGAGATGGAAACGAGCATGAGGGGAGTGGTAGGGATTCATTTAGGAGTGGAGCCCCGAGCAGTTGCAAATGCTGACCACCTGGGGTCCTGTTATGGTCACCTGGCTTCCACAGGGGTGTCGGACGGAACTGGACTCCCACGGTCTCCACCAGTGTGATGCGTAGTGCAGAGATGACTGACCGGACTGGCCCACCTAGCTTCGTCTGCTTGACCCGTGGAATTAGTCTCCTAAAGACGGGGAAAGGGAATTAGCTACCCGTGGATTCGAGTATTAGCACCTCACTGCGTTCCCACTTATCACCTCCGATATTCCCTTTCACAAAGCTCACCTTATAGTTTTGAATGATGAGCTCTCCATCCTGCGAGGAATGCAGGGGCGCGCTGATGGCCAGTTACTTCACTGGCTTGAAGATATTGGAAGAGTTCTAAAGAGTTCACAATGTCCGAGTAATCACTCTGTCCAATTCCTTTTTTTTCTGTTGCAGCTTAGATCCAAAAGAAGATCGTCTTGTGGCAGCTGAAAGCGATCAGGTAAGAGTCTGTGTTATCCAACACTGTCCAGTAAAAGTTGCCAAGGTTAAACTTGCTGCTTTCTCTTTTCATGCAGGTGCGGCGAAAGAGGATTTGGCGTTCTGGTGATTAATACCTCCGGCGGTAAAATCAGGTAAATATATGATGGAAAGAGATTGTCCTTGTTTGTTCCCTTGGCTCACCTTGTTGTTTTTTCCTTGTTCCCCCTTAGGTGCTGGAATGCGGTAACCAAGTGATGGAGACAGCGCCGGACCGTGGTGGTGCTGCGAGGAACGGTAAGTATGGGGCGGCGCTGCTGCTGGCGAAGCGACGCGTTTAAAATGGTTCAAAGATGAGTTGAATACGAAATCAGGTAAGAAATCCAGTAATTTTCTTGTTCTAACCTTTCTTCTTCTTTCTCCTCCTTTCTAGGCGCTCTGGGCTCGAAGCGGGCGTGGCAGGATGCTGGATGCTGACTGCAGGCACGGTGAGCGTCACGCTGCAGGATGCAGAATAACGGGAAGCATGTGCTGCTCTTCGGGTGTGGTTTAAATAGCCTCCAAAGTAGTCCCAGGTAGTATTCCTCCACAACCACGTATTCTCCAGCATTGGATCTTTCATGGATTCACATGCTTAGAATATTCCCCGTCGTCAGGCTGGGAATCCCCGGTACATTATATAGACCCTTTCCCGTAGGAAAACTTTTTCGACGCTTATGCGTCCTATCCACCTCGTTTTGTATCATGCGTGCCCGCGCCGTCAGGACGCCATGATATAAATACGGGACCCGCCCCCGCGCTCCCTCAGATTTCAACCGTCTTTCAAAGTAGTGGGATCCTCGTGGTTACTGCTAGTAGAAATTAGGTTGTATTTTCGCTTCGGCGACGTTACATTCTGGAAAAAATATGTCCGGAAAAGCTTTATTTCGCCCTTGTGCGACATGTGGACTCAAAAAAGTCTATGAAGGTGATGCCCACATGGATTGTATCTACTGTCTCCACCCGCACCACACGGCGGATACATGCGAGATATGCCAGGGTTTCTCCCAAAAAACCCTTAAAGACCGGAAAAGAAGGTTGGTCGACTGGCTTAACGACGGAGCGGGTGCCTATCCGGCATCAGAAGTTGGCTCCACGGCCTCCAGGAGCAAGTCGGAACCTCCCTCGAAGAAGGTGCGACCTGTCGAAAAACGCCCTGCGGACAAGCATAGGGGGAAGCATGCTGGGTCTTCCTCATCACACAAAAAGTCCTCCTCAGAGAGGGAAGCGGCATCAAAATCCTCCTCAGGGGACCATCCTAGGTCTTCCGTGAGTCGAGACTCTTCAGCAGGGAAGTCGGCAACGAAATCAGCTACGAAGTCTAAAGGCTCGGTGCCGGCTACTTGCTCGTCGACCCCGGTGTCGCTGACGATGCCTATTACTATTCAGCAGCGGTGGGGATTCCTTCGTCGACGGTGACTCAATCTATGGCCTGGCAGCCAGAGGCTTGTGACCCGGCCCCCCCTGAGGTCCTACTGCAGCCAGGCACGGCCTTGTCGGCGTCGTCGGTGGAAGGAGAATGTGGCATGGTTATGCAGCCGTCGGACTTGGGCTTACGGCCTTCCAATACGTCGACGACGAGTGCGAGTGGGGGTGTGGTCCCTCTATCCTCGACGTTGCTGACCCCCCAGACGGTTTTGTCTCTGGATGTGCTTAATACACTTCAGAAGCTCCTGCAGCGTCTGGATACGCAGATCCCTCAGCCTGGCACTTCATCGTCGATATTTTCGGCACCTTCTGTCGACGAACAAGCTCAAGCAGTTCGCTCGACGACCAGAAGCCCGTTGGCCTCCCAGGTGGCAAAGGATCGTCCTCGAGCGCAGGAGGAGGGTGAGCTATCGGAGTCCGATTCTATACGAGGTGACTCAGGGTCGGACATTTCCCTGTCACCGTCGAGAGACCCAACATGGAATTCGGATGTAGAGGTAGAGTCTACGAGGAGCCAGGCACAACCATCTCCTCCGGATGATGTGGGAGCCTTCCATGCAATGATGGGAAAAGCGTGTTCCGAGTTCGGCTTAATTCCTGAGGAGCAAAAGAAAGACTGTTTTCTTTTTGATCACATGGGTCAAAGGAGGAAATCGGTATTTGCCATCCCAATCCTGGACCATGTGTGGCAAGAAGGCCTCAAGACGATGCGTCATCCGTTCTCGGAACCGGCTATTAAGGGGCGTATTGAGAAAAAGTTTAAAGCTCCGGAGTCCACTCCAAAATGTCTAACATCACAGCCTCTGTCAGACTCTGTGGTGTCGGCGGCAGCGGCTAGGAAGGCCAGAGTACAGCAAAAATGTTCAACCCCACCAGAAAGCGAGGCCAGGAGGCAGGACGCCTTTGGAAAAAAGGTGCTCTCAGTCGGCGCCACGACGGTAAGAGCAGCCAACTCCTTGGCGATTGTATCACGATACGATAGGGAGATGTGGCATAAACTAGCCCCTATCCTAGAACATCTGCCGGAAGAACATCGAAAAGCAGCCATGTTGCTAGTACGAGATGGTGAGGAGGCCTCGAACCACGCAATTAATATTGCGGTGGACCTAGCAGAGTCTGGCTTCAAACAAATCAATCATGGCGTAGTACTACGTCGACAAGCGTGGCTCAAATGTACTACTTTCAGACCTGAAGTCCAATACAAAGTCCTAGACATGCCATGTGAAGGAGAACATCTGTTTGGAGACAAGGTAGATGAAGCCTTGAAGGGGATGAAAGAAGACACGGATACCGCTAGGTCCCTCGGCGCCCTCCAGACAGGTAGAAGTTTTCGCCCCTTCAGGGGTGCTTCCGGAAACTCCCACTTTGGAGCCTCAAGGTTACAGACGTGCATCCCAGTCGGCATGTAGAGGCAGAGATTATCAAGCCTCCAGACGACGCGGCTCGGGGCCCTCGTCGACGAAGGACAAGCAAACCAGCAACCAATGACGGCCTTCGGAACGTCCTGGGGGGTCGAGTCTCTCATCATATCGACCAATGGAAATGCATCACCACAGATCGATGGGTTCTGGACACGATTCGCATGCGTCATGCGCTGCAATTCAAAAACAAGCCTCCAAGTCGTCCGCCAGTGTTTTCGGCCCAGCCCCACCTTCGAGTGCTAAGACAAGAGGTGGCGCTTATGCGGCAAAAAGGAGCGGTAGAACGAGTTCCTGTGGCACAGGAAGGACAAGGGGTTTATTCCCGGTTCTTCGTTGTCAAGAAGCCAAATGGAAAATGGAGGCCCATTCTCGACCTGATGGTACTCAACAAATGGCTAAAGAGCTCAAAATTCAAAATGCTAAAGCTCCAGGAGGTTATCAGGTCAGTGCAACCCATGGATTATCTGTCGTCGCTAGACCTTCAGGACGCATATTTTCATATCCCAATACGTCCACGACACAGGAGATATTTAAGGTTCGTCGTCGGGCGAAAGCATTTTCAGTTCAAGGTCCTCCCGTTCGGTCTCAAGTCCTCCCCCAGGACGTTCACCAAGTGTTTGGCCCCTATAGCGGCCCATTTAAGGAAGGACGGTCACCATGTCTATCCCTATCTAGACGACTGGCTGGTCAGAGGTTCGTCCGTGGAACAAACACAAAACAGTCTGGGGGCCACAATGTCCCTCTTACAGGAACTGGGCTTCGCGATAAACTTCAGCAAGTCCTCCGTAGAGCCTTCGAGGACCTTGGTCTTTCTAGGAGCGGAGTTTCATACGCACACAAGCCTTGTAAGACCATCCAGCGAAAGGATACAGAAGCTACAAAGCAAGGCGTCGGAATGGAGATGCGGTACCAGGGTGTCGGTGCGCAAATACATGTCCCTGCTAGGGACCATGTCATCCTGCATTCCGTTGATAAACAACTGCCGTCTGTTTATGAGGCCTTGCCAGGAATTTCTAGCGGACCGTTGGGCGCAGAGCCAAGGTCGCTGGTCCGACAGACTGGTCATCGACGAACAACTGGTACAAGCACTCCGTTGGTGGAGAGTTTCTACTCATTTAACGAAAGGAATGCCTCTGGTGGAACCGGAGTTCCAGAAGACGGTGGTGACGGATGCATCGCTGAGCGGATGGGGAGCTCATCTGGATACGTTACAGGTACAAGGCCGGTGGTCGTTACAAGAGTCCTCCCTGCATATCAACCTGCTAGAACTGAGAGCAGTGCGGTGGGCTCTAAAATCTTTTCTTCCTCAATTGAGAGACTCTGTGGTGCGTGTCATGACGGACAACACGACTACAATGTTTTACCTAAGGAAACAAGGAGGAACACGTTCCAGGTCCCTGTCGATGGAGGCACAGAAAATCTGGCATTGGGCCCTGCAACACAACATGCTAATCTTGGCGTTCCACCTGCCAGGTGTGAGAAATGTGGAGGCCGATGCCCTCAGCAGGGAAATGAACGAAGTTCACGAATGGGTGCTGAACGACCAGCAACTACAACATGTATTCAAGAAGTGGGGACATCCTTCCATCGATCTGTTCGCGACGAAGGACAACAGGAAATGCCCGCAGTATGCAAGCAGATGGCCTCAGCAGGGCTCACTGGGGGATGCGTTCTCCTTCCCATGGACGAACAAATTCCTGTACGCATTCCCTCCATTTCCTCTTATCCGGAGGACGTTGCAATGGATCCTCAAGTACCCATGTCGGGTGATTCTGGTGGCCCCGTATTGGGCCAGACAGGTGTGGTTTTCAGACCTGCTACACTTGGCGGCGGCGGAGCCAATGAGGTTCAGGAAGATCCCCAACCTTCTGTCTCGACAGGAGGGTATCGTTTGGCATCACGACCCGGACAGCCTCAAGTTGACGGCCTGGCTCCTGACTTCCCCGAATTTGGTCAGCTAACGATTCCGGAGGAGTGTCGTCGTATTCTGCAAGCGGCAAGAGCACCTTCCACAAACACTTCATACTCGTACAAATGGAAGACTTTCTGTCAGTGGTGTGTGGATCAACCAGGTTTGGTTCCGCAGTCGATTACGCCGGAACAGCTCCTTCCATACTTGCTGTTCTTAGCTCAAAAGGGCTTATCGGTGTCGTCGATAAAAGTACACCTGGCCGCCATCTCCAGGTTTACACGTCAACGACATTCCGCACCATTATTCAGCGACCGCCTGATTAAGCACTCCCTTAAAGGTTTGTTTAGGAGTTTCCCTCCCGAGAAGAGATTTCCTCCGGTGTGGAGCCTCAATCTGGTGTTAGCGTCTCTTATGAAACCTCCTTTTGAACCAATGTCATCATCATCTCTAAAGTTTTTGTCGTGGAAATTGGCCTTCCTGGTGGCCATCACTTCAGCCCGACGTATTTCGGAAATCCAAGCTCTAATGGTAGACCCACCATACTTAAGATTTTTCAAGAACAAGGTGGTCCTTGCCACTAACCCACAGTTCATACCAAAAGCTCCTTCAGTGTTCCATAAACATGGCTCTATTGTTTAACCTACGTTTTTTCCAGAGCCATGCTCGGGAGCGGAGCGCACGTTACACACATTAGACGTGAAAAGGGCTCTCAAGTTTTATCTTCATCGCACGCAACCTTTCAGGAAAACGGGGCAATTGTTCGTGGCCTATGGTTTGGGTGCTAAAGGCAAAGCCATTTCAAAGCAAGGACTGTCAAGATGGGTATCGTCTACCATTTCGTACTGTCATTCCAAGGCTGGGAAGCCTCTTCTGCGTCGCCCAAGAGCTCATTCAACTAGAGCGGCGGCATCGTCGACGGCGCTGTGGTCTGGAGTCCCTCTGGGGGACATCTGCATGGCGGCTACCTGGGCGGTTACACACACTTTTACCCGCCATTACTGCCTGTCGCAACAACATGCCGAAGATACTCGGATGGGACAGGCGTTGCTTCGACACCTATTCCAATAAGGTACGCCCCGGTTGAGGGGTTAGATCTTGTTGCAATTATGATTGAATATTGTTCGTTTTCTATGCTAACAATTGCTGATGGGTACACGACCATAGGGAACGGGCATTGTGAGGAAAGTATGTGAGTTTGCATGCACGCCTCCTCTTTTCGGGATGGTACTGCTATGTAATCTATTCTAAGCATGTGAATCCATGAAAGATCCAATGCTGGAGAAGGGAGTAGTTTCTTACCTGTAACTCCATTTCTCCAGCATTGGTATCTTTCATGGATTCACATGCGCCCGCCTGCCTCCCCTGAGCAGGCAAACTGGTTCCCCCACTACTTTGGGGGCCGAAATCTGAGGGAGCGCGAGGGCGGGTCCCGTATTTATATCATGGCGTCCTGACGGCGCGGGCACGCATGATACAAAACGAGGTGGATAGGACGCATAAGCGTCGAAAAAGTTTTCCTACGGGAAAGGGTCTATATAATGTACCGGGGATTCCCAGCCTGACGACGGGGAATATTCTAAGCATGTGAATCCATGAAAGATACCAATGCTGGAGAAATGGAGTTACAGGTAAGAAACTACTCCCTTCCTCCACAACCACGCCCAAGTAACAAAATAGTTCCCTAGGTAAAGTAGTCCCTTCCAAGCCTCACAAGGGCTTGGATTCCTTGCAGCATGGTCTGCATCAGGTAAGTTTAAACATATGAGCCTGGCGCCACAGGCGCCAGGACTGATGTCCCATATGAGCCTGACTGTACCTAGATGGCCCCTAACAGGGGTTTGCTGGGCTTGCTCCAGATGACATGATGCCTGCTTCCTGGGTTGATGGACTGGGTCTGGATGCCCAGGGGCAGGCATCATGACAGGTCCACCCATATCAACTGCTCAGAGGCAGTAACAAGGGGCGGACAGTGGTGCCCAACCACCCGAGGAGTCGAGTACTTGGTTGTGTATACTCAGACATGCAACCAGCTAAAAGGGCAGCAAATCTCTCCTTTAGGGCTTGCAACGCCTGGTTTTGTGGATTGTTCACACTACCTACATCCCCAAAGTGATGGAAGCTACTCATTAAATTGGGGACACCTTTAAGGACATCAACTATACCCTTAGGACTAAGAGGACTTGCTGAACTTGACCTACTGTCACTATGTTTGCTTTCAAGAGCTCCTTTGGTTGGTTCCCTTAGGAGGCTTTTTTTTTTTTTTTAAATATGTTTATTTTAAACCAAGGCAGGAAAACAAGTACAGTTATACATTAATTCAACATTTCAATCAAATTCTTCCCTCCCCCATTCCCCTATTGTGGATGCTGGCCCGGCTCAGAGTCCCAGGAGTTGGGGTTTTTCCCCTTCACTTTTTATCCCTCGTCCCACTCATCGGGGGTATTCCCGCTGTATAAAAACCTCTTGGCCTGTTGGGGTTTGTACGTGAGGGCCGGGAATTTTAGGTCATAGTCAAGAAATGGGCCCCAAATGTTCTGAAAGCGGTGTAGAAGCCCTGCCGTAGCCGCTGTCACCTTCTCTGCAATAAGAATGTCCTATAATTTGACCCACCAAAGGGGCAGGAGTGGGCCCTCCCTAGATTTCCAGGAACGGGCAATCGTTATTCTTCCTGCTAGAAGGCATTGGGACAACAGCTTGGCTTGGGCTCCTGCCCTTCAGCAGATTCCAGGGACCGGAGCACCTAGCATGATGGGTTCAGGCTCTAGTGCTGTTATGCTTGAACTAAAATGGCGCCGGTGCGCAGTGCATTCTGGGAGCGCTCGAAACCATGATGGATATTTACTTCATGCCGCAGTGAAAAGCTGCACACATTTTGCTGAGTGTTAGATTCACGGTGCTGAGAAAAACATGCTTTCCAAACCTGGTATGCGGTCAAGGACATTTCTGCTGGGAAAGCTAACTTTGTTATGGTTTGTTACTGTTCTCCGCGGAGGTTGTTTTTAGAGGAGGGAGGCACTCTGCTCCTTGAGGGTAGCTCTCGATTGACCCAGCTGGCAACCGACGGCTGCTCATCAACTGCGCAAGTGCCATTTCCAGAAGGTTCGAGAACTGCCACCCCTTTGCCGAGTGTGTATATATGCGGAAACCCGCAGGTGGTCAGGTGAGACTTCAGCCGGAGGAGGACGCTTATGTCCGGCACTCCTGTGAGCTGTGGAGCTCTCGGCCTGGCTGTTCCCGGGGTCTTCCAGTCGCTTCTGGGCGAGATGAGGAATCCAGTTACGCTCACGGTGATGTATTTCCTTTTGCATTCTTTGCTTCTTCTGTGATTTATGTCTATGTTACTTCTGTGAGTTATTTCTATGTTATCACTGGTTGCTTCTAAGCTTTGAATAAATAGCCGTATAAGTGCTGATTGTCTTCTAAGAGTATGTGGTTGCGAGTTATTGAGTCTTTCTGCATTCAAAGTATTTGCTCTATAATTGCATTGGTGATTTGTTTTTCCGTGCACTCTGGGGAGAGCAATACAAGTGGGAGCACCGTTTGAGTAATTCCTTCAATGATATCCAAACACTGTCTCCAGAATTGTTGGGCTTTTGGGCATGTCCACCACATGTCGAAGAAGGACCCTGTGTGTCGGCATTGTCTCCAACATGCCAGGTCAAGAGATTGGTTCATGTGGTGGAGCCTCATGGGGGGATAGTACCAGCGCAGCAATATTTTGTAGACGCATTGCCTGTTGGTGACGGAGGCTGAAGATGAGTGGGCCCCGGTCCATATGTCCACCCACGTCTGTTCCTCTATGGGATGGCCTACGTCTGCCTCCCATTGTGCCATACAGCGAGTTTTGGAGGCGAGGAAATCTCCCTGAAAACGTTTGTATAGAGCAGAGATCGTACCTCGGTCCGGAAGATCCATCAGGGTTAGTTCCAACGTTGTGGGGGGGCGAGTTGCTGTGTGACGGGTTTGCGGGTAGGAGCACCTATGGCGAAGCTGGATGTAGGAGAACCTGTCTGTCTCTTGAAGCTGGAAGGCTTCCTTGCATTGGATGAAGGTGCGGGGTCCCCCCCCCACCAACAGTTGTCCCAGAGACTCTAGGCCCCCTCTGATCCAGTTCTTAAAATTCCAGGGATTCATACCAGGCGAGAAGGTTGGGGTTATGGAATACCGGTGACAAGGGGCTCCGTCCTCTGGGAACCCCGTTTTTCTTTAGAGCTGTGTCCCAAATGTCTATAGTGTGCTTGGTAGCTAGAAATAGTCTTCCTGTCTTCCGCATTGGTGGTGAAATGTGCGGGAGAGAGCGTAGGGGGAGGGATAGGCGAGATTGTTCAAGGTCCACCCATCTCGGGCGATCAGAGGCCATCCGCCACGCTTGGGTGTTTGCTAATTGTGCTGCCATCTGGTATCCTTGTAGGTCGGGTACCCCCAGGCCACCTAATCTTGCATTGCCTAGCATTGTTCTTCGGGGATCCTGAGTTTTTCCCCCTCCAAATAAACCGTAACATGTTCCTCTGGAGGTCCCGAAAGGCTGGCGGTGGAATAAGCACTGGGAGTGATGAGCAGGCATACAAAAATCTGGGGAGGAGGTTCATCTTGCAGACGGTGATGCAGCCCATTAGGGAGATTTCCTGTCATTTCCAGCGCTTCAGATCGTCTTCCAGCTCCTTAAAGAGAAGGGGGAAAGTTTACACGGTAAACATCTTTTGGGTTCGCCAGGATTTGGACCCCCAGGTAGGGAATTGCCGTGGTCTTCCACTGGATGGGGCATAGAGTGATCAGGGCTTCTTTCTCGGACAGGGTCAGGTCTATCCCGAGGGCCGCAGACTTCTTGAAGTTGATGGAGAAGCCAGTGACTCTTCCGTTGTTTTCTATCTCGGCCAGGGCGTGTTCCAGTGAGGGGCAGGGCTCTGAGATAGTAAGTAAGACATTGTCTGTGTGTTAGTCTAGGAAAATAGATACCACATGATTAATGGCAATGTATCATATTGGCCGAAGACCAACCGTCTCATGTACTGAATGTCAGAAATACAGACTCATAAGTTTGACCAATGTGCGGCCATTTTTGATGTAACTAGAATCGCCATTTTGTTCTCTAACGTTTGCTCATTGCTTTTTGTTCAAAACTGCTTAGCCGAAAGCTTATTCTGCTTATTCTGCTTCACTGATTACTTTGTTGTTCAAAGCGAGAGAAAGCAAGGCCGCGAGGCCAGGAGTTATTTGTTGAAACATAACGTAGGCAGCCCCAGAGAGGAATGCCCAATCCCCTCCCGCATGTAGCCTTGGAAGAGCACCACAGCATTTAATCATTTCACTGATGCCAGCTAGTCTCGTTAATATGGTAGAAATGCTAGAAAGAAACAGCTAAAGGCTTGAATTATGCTTTTCTCACGGCCCCCCTTTCCTAAGCTCAGCAGAGCGTGCTGACTCCCAGGACACGAATAGCAAATAGGAGATAGGAAGGCCTGGAATGCGACTCTTCCCCCATAAGCAGCTTGCTCGCAAGAACAGAAGCGCTGTGTTCTGTTCAACAAAGAAATATGTCTCCAGACTCGCAATGTTGCATATTGTTGATGAAATAGATGTTCGAAGGTGTCATATTCGTCGAAATTGTCAATCATCAGACCCAGTTCAAAGAAACTGTACAATGGGCGTAATGAACATGTCATGACTGATTGCAGGATTTCCATTTTGTATATATGTAACTGATGTACGTTATTTGCTCTCTTGCGTCCCTCGAGGTCTGGAGACACACGTCGCGGGGCGTGAGACCGAGTTGGCCAACTGAGACTATTTGCTTTGCAATAAACCCTAGCTTTTGGGAATACAACCTCGTGTCTGGCGTTTCAGTTTGTGTGTGGTGATTTGCCTTGTTTTCACTACGCGAGGGACCCCTAGGGGCCCCTTCAAGATGGCGCCCGAATAGGGACCCTCCCCCACTTGTTCCATCGTTTACATTGTAAAATAAGAAAGGCGGAGAGAACGGCGAGGACGGGACGATCAAGCCGGGATCAAAAGGTGTCCGGGGCGCCCTGTATAAGTGATGAGAGACTCCTTTGCAGATCTGCACACATCTGATCCCTGATCGACGTGCCCGGCCAGAGAACAAGGAGGCGAGGGTCCCGAAACGAGGCAGAGCCAAGATATGCAGACACAACATCATTGGTTGTGTCAGTATGCGGACGAATTGTGTCTTGGAAGACAATTTGACTTATCAGGTGAGTCGTACCCCGATTAGAAATAGCCCTGATATTGGTTGAGAGTTGACTTTGCAAAATCAAACGCCCGGTGTAAGGTTGATTAGCCGACGTTAAGGTTAAAACATGCCTGGGGTATTGTCCACCCTAGCGGGGTTTTTCCGCTGTGGTAGACAATCTTTGGAAATTTGCCAAGTTGCGCCACCTGGGGGAACGCCGGCGTATGAGATGTATGTGAAGTATGGTGTGGGTGCGATAATGTTCTGTGAGATTTGGCATAAGCACACCAGAAACCAAGAAGATTTTCAGTGGCCGATCAATGGGCGTTTTGAGATTGAGAGAATAGATAACTTGGAAAAGGTATTGATAAGAAAGAAAGCACGTCCCGCAGCATTTGATATCCTTAGGGACTGGAGAAGGGAAGCTATGCTTCGTTTGAGAAGTAGAGAGAAACATGCGCGCAGGCATAAATCAAAAACTAAAATAGCGGAAGAAAAGGAGGAGGAGTGGACTGAGAGTCTGAGAAGGACAGGTAGACGTGAACAGTTGAACATAGAAAGAATATACCCACAACGAAAATTGCATGTAGCAGATGATTTAATTGAAAAAATGTTGACCGATACAAAGCCGGGTCCAAGACCAGAAAGTAAAACAAGCCCGTCAAGAACCACTGTCCAGCCCCCTCCTGTTGCTCAAACCCCCGCGCCCATCCCAATCGTTCAAATCCTAGCACAGTCGCAGACTGCACACTTAGCACCTCCTATTAGCCAGCCAGAATCGCAACAGTCACTTCCCGTTCCTGTTATCCCATCCGCACCTCCCGCCCTGGAAACAGACACAGTCCCGTCCGTCCCACCCGTGATTGAACTCACAACTACGGGGGCGAGAGATGGGACTGTACAAAGTGGATGCACAAGAGTGACCCGTAGTGCGATCAGCAAGGAAAGAAAGCGGGAGTTGCAAGTACAAGCAGAGATGTATATAGAAGGGAACGATGGGACGGCAGCATTTGTACTCGATGTATGATTTCCGAAGAAGCAATGAAAGACAGGTAGTGTTGGAATGCATGGGTGAATATTTAGAAGGTAGATGGAAACAGTTAATTGGGAAATTACTGCCACAACGACTGTTAGATTTAAATGCATTAGCACGTTGTAGAGAAAGAGATGAAGAAATAAGGGAACATATATATGGACTTTTTGCGCTTATAAATTAACTTGATAATGAATATGCTGAAATGTTTACCACACCTGGGTATAGAAGCAAGGAGATTGGGAAAGGAAGGATGCAAAAGGCGATTGTTGATGAATTATTATTGTTAAAACAGGTGGGGGAGGATTTGAGAGCATGCTTATTGAAGACAAGAGTGCTACTTCAGCAAGTAGCGGGACACAATAGAGGGAGAGGGAATGCACAAGGAAGGAGTAAAACAAATATGCATGGAGGGCCGTTGGGTCAGAATCAGTGTGTATATTGCAAAGAGGAAAGACACTGGAGAGCGCAATGCCCACATTTGCAAAATAGAAATGGGGGTGGTCAGAGAAGACAGCACCGGGGGGACCCAGGAGCAAATGGACCGAATAGGAATAATATCCAGCACCACCAAAGTAACCAAGGAGGTCAGAATCAAGCTTACCATCAGAACACTACCAACCAGAATCAGGGCCAGGGTAACCACCAACATGGGAGTACCCAGAATGGGGGAGCTAGAGGAAGGGATGGGAACATTTTTGATACGCAACAAAATGCGTATTACAGTAATAGCAGTGATTACACATCGGACGATGTGTTATTCCCTCAATAGGACAGCCCAAGACAGGGGTCGGAACCAGTGTCTATTCCCGTGAATCAGAAAGGACCCTGTGTAGAGATGAGAGTCGGGGATAAAGAGCACCATTTTCTTGTAGATACAGGAGCGCAAAAGTGTTCAATAGACCATCACTTGGTTCCAGATATACCACTGTCAGGGCAAAAGAATATTTCTGTAGGGTTCACAGGTACACCAGTAATTAATCCAGTGTCCCAATCAATCCCAGTAACGATAGGTCCATTCACTGAGCATTGTCCGTTTCTCTTAACAGAAAATTGTGGGGAAAACCTCATGGGATTGAATTTATTGAAAAAACTAGGTGCAGTTATTCATTGCACTCCCGATGGTGTGTATTTGACAATTTGGCCACAGAAAGCACCGGTATCTGAATTTTTGTCTAAACCCTTGCCAGGAGAGTTGAGTAAGGTTCCAACCTGTATATGGGCAATTAATGAAAATGATGTGGGATGATTAAACATAGAGCCAGTAAAAATAATTTTGAGAGAAGGGGTCACGTTGCCGTGTATTCCACAGTATAAAATTTCAGCTGACGGAGAGAAAGGATTGAAATGTATTGTTTCAGATTTGGTAAGATTGGGAGTAATTGAGGAAATTACAGGTAGTACATGTAACAGCCCCATTCTTCCGCTATATAAGAAAGGAGATAATGAGGTACCCTATTGTTTCATAATTGATCTGTGCGCGTTAAACCAGGTAGTTGACCCTCAATTTCCCTTAGTGCCAGACGTCACTACGATTTTGACAATGATACCTGCATCAGCAGAATACTTTACCGTGACTGACGTAAAGAATGCTTTCTTTAGCATTCCAGTGAACAAGGACAGTAGATACTTGTTCGCGTTCACTTTAGGAGGACGGTCATTCACATTCACGCGCATTCCACAAGGATACACGGAAAGTCCTAGTATTTACAGTAGGGCATTAAAGGAACAACTAGATATGCTAGAGCTACCAACAGGTTGTGTATTGCTACAATACATAGACAATCTGTTGGTCGCTGCAGACACAGAGGAGATT